>NC_142082.1:37368204-37687954 GCF_054644295.1 Miniopterus natalensis
TTATTAATTTGTAAAACAATTTGGCATTACCTCACAAAGGCAGTGGTACAAGGTATTTGTTTTTTCATTATTTAATAGTTAGCTGTATAGATACATGTGTGTGTGATCTAACAATATGAACACCGGAAACAGTAATCTTTTGAAAACATAATACAAGAATTATGGAAAAGATGGCTTTGCTGGTCACAGCTTCACTGGATTGGACACATTTTGTGACATATTATACCCCTTCCTCATCCTGTCTACCTATTTAGAGCTGCTTCTTTCTTCCATCACCATGTAAGCTGTGGATAAACATTACCTCGTAGATGAACATGAAATGCTAATCTGAACAAATCCCTCTCATCAATCTAATCTTCTGAGAATCGGTGAATAAGGGAGTGAGAGTGCAGAGCAGCGGAATGTTTTTCATCCCCAAACGCAGTCCTCTGGAGGCAACCCATGCAGGAAGCACACCTTCTGTTTATGTCAGAGGGGTTAATTAAGAAAAGTTGGTGTCATTTCCAATAATTACTAGAGATCAGAATTTACAGAAGGCACGGCGAGGGCCTGGCAGCTGTACCGAAATAAATCTGCCCCTGACCACGCAGCCGTAGCTGTTCCATCTCAGAACATATTTTTCAAATCACCTTGGCTGTTTGAAAGCCCGAGAAGAGCTTGATGCCTACCAAGTTCACTGGACTTGAAAGCCAGACAGGCCCACAAAATGCCATATGGTTCTACTCAGTGGCCTTACAAACTACCATCACCCATCTCCCATTTCTCAGAGGAGTGAATTTTAAGCTTCTCTCCAAGAGCCAGAATTTAAGGGCAGAAATAAGCTCTTTGTTAACTTTCAAACTGAGCTAAGCAGCTCTGATCATCAACTATAAAATGTAGCCTAAATGAGGTAGGATTTCCGATAGTCCTCTGTTGGGAACACAGGAAAGAAGGCTGGGGAAATAAAGGGGAAGTCTGAGCCTGTCTCTGTGGACCGGGAGCTGAAGTCGTCCTTGAATCCCCTTCTCAGCCAAGGGCCTCCACAAACCGCTTCACACAGTGCAATAAACACACAGCGGCCTCTCTTTTTATCCCCTTCAGGCGAAATTTTGCTCCCTAATTGTCCATTAGCTTGCCTCAAATGGCAGAAACAAAATAACCACTAGAGGGCATAGAAAACCTTATTAGAAATAAAAGTGCCTCAGAGGAAACCATCAGTACCTGGAAAAAATGAAAAGCTGAAATGCTATCTTAGCCAAATACAGCTGAGAGAGGCAAAGTGAGCATTTTAAAAAACACAATCTCCTTATAAAAGATGATTCTCCTTATGGAATATGGGTGAAATGGGCAAAATTAGAAACAGTTTCTATGTTTCCATTGATGTGAAGCAATTTTTAATCTCCCTTGCAATTTAGATTATCTCACCGATATCACTGTTTTGGTTTTTTTAAGAAAATTCCCATCCATACAGTTTCTTTATAAACATTAAAGGACACAGACATCAGTGTGGTGACGGCCAGAGGGAAGGGGTGGCCGGGGCAGGGCGGAGGCGGACAAAGGGGGGGAAATGGGGACATCTGTAATAGTGTCAATGATAAAAATAAAGAAAAAAAAAAATAATGGAATGGCAGCACTGTTGGTTTACAAAAACCAGCACTTGCCCAACTTACTCTGCTTAGAAAAGATTCTAAGGGAGCCTTGAACTGGAAGAGAGAGGGGTTTATCTAGTGTGTGGTGATTTTGTTTAGGGAAAATCAGGTTCCTCTGCTTTAGGAATCTGATTGTGTCCTGGGATCATTGGGATACAATGGTCCATTGTCTAGCTGATCCTCTCGTGGGAGGTGGTGGTGTTCAGCTCTCATCTGTGTGCTGCTCGCTCCAGAACGTAAGAAATGCACATTGGTTTGGTAGTCCTGCTTCCTGATAAAAATGAATTGCTAGGTCATGCTACAATTTTGCTTGCTAACCACACATTCTCTGTGCCTGCTGAAGTACAAAATATCTCCATATTGCCACAACTACTGTGAGCTACAAATAACTCTGAATAAGCATTGGTGCATAGAGAAGGCAAGAACCTACCCTGAGGCTACGCCTGCCTGGGAAAGGATGGGGCGGAGTGGGTGGCCTGCGGAGGAGATGCCCAGGGAAGTTGTGTTTATTCCAATAGATAATCACCAGTTTTAAACCTGCAGGAACAATGGAAGTAAAGGGAGAAAATTGACAAGAAAGAGTAAAAAGTTATCTTGTGAGTTATTTGGTTAAATGGCGTTTATGGCCCATTAGAAGAAAAAAGGGGAACAAAAAATGAACCAAAGAATATGCCATTGTAACAGAGTGAGGGTATGGGGGTAACATTTCAACAAGGAGACCACTGTTATCTTTTGTTTCAGAGAACAGAAATGTGGAGGAAGTGCAGATGGAAGCTTTTGGATGAGATTCTCATCTCTAGCAACAGGTACAGTTTCCAGACCCAAGAATTCAGTGGGATCTCACCTAAAATTCCCTTGGGTGTCAGAGGGATCCCCAAGTGATTAGAAACTGTGAGGCTTTAGTTCCCTCTTGGAAAGGCAGCCCTTGTGCTTAATTCTTCACTCTGTGCTTGGCTTGGCATGTGCTACAGTGAGGAGAGCTCAAACCAGAATTAAGAGAAACCATTAACCCATATAATACTAAAATGGTAATGATTGTGATGATGGTGGCAAACCCTTATAACCCTTGGTTGTAAGCACTTCACATATATTAACTCATTAAATCCTACCACAACCCTATGAATTAGAAGTTATAATTACCCCCATTTTACGGATGGGACTGGAGCACAGAGAATAAGGGCCTTGCCCGAGGTCACCCAGTAGTAAACGTGGAAATAGAGCAATTTGTCTCAGGAATTACAATTTTAATCACTGGTTGAACTGCTTCTCTAATCAATAAATATGTTTTGCTAATATTTTTATTTTCCATTATTTTATTATAGTGTAATATAATATAATAACTTTGATGTCCATTAGCACTCAGTGTTGTGTGAAAGAAATGCGGTAATCTGTAAACCCACGTAGTTTAGGTCTCCCGTGGCAGTTGACCTGGATCCCTGCACAGGTTAAGAAGAATGCCTCACAGAAGCGTGAGCGCTAAATAAATGTTAGCTCTTGTTATCTGTACACAGCTTCACCCAGACTGTGTGTCTTAAAATATGCAGTAGTACTTGAAATAGTTTATTTTAAGGAAACAGACCTCAACAATGTTTAGTGTTTAATGGAAAATTCCATCATTTTTCAGATTCCTAGTCTCCTGGAAGGACTTGTGTGGGGTAAGAAGAAGAAAGGCAAGCTCAGCAGCTGAGGTCACTAACTCAGCATCACATCTTCTCCTTTCTCTCATGCCCACTTCTTCCTCTCCTGTTCTAGACCTTTCCTCATCCTTAAGCTTGTGTAAAATTTCCTCTCACCAAGAAGATCAGAAACATTAACAGCATTGATGTCATGCAGTGTTGGGTCTTTCTCTGAAGGTAACCTTTCCTCTCATTAATTACTGTAAGTAGAGCTTAATTAAAAATTTTATGACTTTGACTGAACCTACAGAAACTTCCCAACCAGAAAATGTTGAGGGATGACCCGTATGGCACTATTTGCATTGGCATAATTTTTCTATTACCATACATCCCACACAAATAAAACACTTTAAAATATAGGTTTTTATATTTAATCAAATAATATAAATTTAGGGCTTTTGCTTACCAAGTTTATCTGAGCATCGGCCTGAAGTTTTCTAATCATTTTATTCAATATAATACTTTAGACATCAAGAAGGTTTGAAAAAAACAATTATAAACAATGCCAAGATATTTTCTACTTTGGTAAATATAATTATTTTTCAGAAATATGCATTGTTTGGATTAACATTTGATGGGTTTATTGTTTTCATTTTAAAATTAATAACTAATTTTTTTCAGCTTTAATTTCTAATATGCTACATGTTGATTATAATAACCAAAGCTCTTTTAAGTCCTCAGTACCTTTTTATAAATGTAAAGTGGTCCTGAGACCAAAGAGTTTAAAGATTTCTGCTTCAGTCAGCTGGCCTCAATGGCCACGGCCCCCATCCCTTATCCTAGGACAGAGCTAGGCTGCAGTGCAAAGGCCACAGGTTGGAGTCTAGTCTACAGACCCAAGTCTGATCTTGACTCACCCACTTACTGGCTCTGTGATCTCAGCTAAGTGACTTAGCATCCTTGAACCCTCTATTCCTTCACTTGTAAGGCAGAGATAATAATAACTACTTCTCAGAATGTTAGAAAGCTTGTGTGAGTTGCCACAGGTAATGTGCCTGGCCCAGTGTCTGGACTACAGTAGACAAAAATACATAGTAGCTCCCTCTATTTACCTATGTGCCTGTATTTCCTCTAACATCACATCATATAGTCTTTAAATTCTATTTTTTTCTCCCTATGTTATGATAAAGAACACTTGCTTATTTTTCCCCCAATTAATACTCTCTCTAAATTTCCCCTTGTGACAAAATGTTTTAATCAAAACTATAGCTTATATTTATAGATTACTTGCTATGTGGTAGGCATGGCTTTACATTATCTGTATCAATTCTAATTTAATTTAATTTAATTTAATCCCCAAGACAAACCCAAGGGTTAGGAGCTTTTATTTATAACTCAGTTTTACACAGGAATAAACTGAAGTGCAGATAGCATTTAAGATCACACAACCAGTAAGTGTTGGAGTCAGACTTGAACCCAGGTTGTTTCCAGATTCTGTGGGCTTAACTTTCACTCATGGTAACAAAAATCCTATAATGGCTCCTATGGAGCTTTGTACAGAACTCTGCTGGTTCTGTGTACATCCAGTTAATATATGACTTATTACATCAATATCTGTTTATTTGAGAGATTTCAACAGTGTTTTCTCTCTCCTTGCCTCAGCCTCTCCATTCCAAAGCAGATCTTCCATCAGTTAGGTAGAGTGGAACCGACCAACCCGCACCTGCTTTTCCAAATGATAGTTCTTTGTGACTAAAGCTACTTAAACACAATCAGATAATTGCCTCTGGAAGATAAACAGAAACAATATAATACTTTCTTTCCAAATAATTACATTTTAATCAATTGATTCGACTAAGCCCTTATCTTCAGTCTTCAGTTGCTACCTGACAGCCTGTGTTGACCATCTTTAAAATGCCAGGTTTGGAGAGAATGGGACACTGATATTTTTCCTTATATTGGCATGTTTTTATCCACAGATACTGGAACACTTTTTAAAAATAACATGATTACATAAATGTCTGACATATTTTGTATATATACTCGAATAGTAATTTCGAAACATATTGTAATTTTTAGAACAGATGCTACACAACTGCCAGAAGAATCTGAATAAGCCATTGTTTGGTGGTGTGAGGATACTTCTCATTTCCTTTTTTCCTCTCTCACCTAAGGTGTTAAACAACTGTCATTATTTGTGTCCCCTCCAGTGCCTAATCAAGTTAATACAGAGCACCAAACATTTTTCTTCACCAGGACATAACTTTTATCAGTTTCCCCAAGCTCAGCAGAAAGCTTGGATTCATAGAATATTAAAGCCGGAAGGGCCCTGAGGGCCCATCTAGTTTATCTGTCTGATTTTACAGGTGGGGAAATTACTGGTTTATGGTTCACAGTGGGGAAGGCGGGCAGGGTTTGGAATGGGGGAAAGATGATATTTCTGTTTCTATTTCTTTCTCTAAATTTCCTGGCCAACTCTGATGACCTGGTTTCTTTGGAATTTCTTTTTCTTTGTTCTGTGTTCTTTGATCTGTGTTCCTTTCTCTCAGTCTTGGTGTCAACTAAAATATGGGTCACAGATCTGTCTTCTTCACACTCTAAAAGTTCCACAGGAGTGGATTTGCACTGGGAGTGAGAGGGAGTAATGGCACGAGGGGCTTGTGTCTCACAAGCATGTGGTAGATGGGTTTAAATGGAATATTAGATTCCTCTTTTCATAAAAGCCTCTGCCTATTCAGGCAACCTATATTTCCACCTCCCACCATGCGCTTCTGAACTCTTCAGCCCACCCCCCAGCCTCTCTCTCCTCTGCTCTCCCCCAGCTCCATGCTGACTTTTGGGGTCACAGTTCTTTAATCTGTCCTTGTGTTGTTCCTGCTGGCCCATCCTTTTGAGGCCTTATTTTCTGTTAGCGACAGCTTTTCAGTGTATTTTCCTAAATAAAAACAGTTCTGTCCCTGATAGGACCTCAGATGCCAACAACAAAATAATACTTTTTTTTTAATCTAGTTATATCATAACTGAAATGCATTCGAAGGGCATTTTGAAAAACAAGGCAAAAGTGTTTAATTCTACTAGGGATGGCAGGTAAGGCAACGTTTACTTTGGGAAATGAAGGAATCGAGATTGGGGAGAAAAGCATATGGGGCCAATAGAGCCACCTGAGGTGAGTATAGAACAAGCGGCCGACTGTAAGGGATGGAGGGTGTCCGAAGGTCATGGTTCCCACGGCGGGGGCAGAAAATGACAGGCAAGTGAATGCAGCAAAGGGTCGTCTGTATTCTGGTAAAGTATTTAGATGGGGAACACTAGGTCCCAGGAGCTGGTCCTCTGGTTCTTAAACCCCTTTCCTAATTGTACTCTATCCAGCCTGGTACTACCTTAGTCCAGGCTGCCTTATCTTTTTCTTGGACTACTACATTTTTTGAGGTACAGACACAAGTAAGAATGTGATATGTTAGGAACATGAATTGTTAACTTAGGATGGAGTAAAAATGTGTAGAGAAATGACAGGAGATGAGCTGAAGAGACAAGTAGGCGCCAAGACTCTTTTCAAGGTCAACTTTGCATCCACTTAACTCTCTTAGATTCCAGCTAACTAATGAGCTATCCAAATCTATTTATTCAATCCCTAGGAGGGAGCATTCTCACCATCAAAACCTTGCTCCCCACTCCCTTCTAAAACAAAACAAAACAAAACAAAAACCATGAACAATTTACAATTCTAGCAAATTCCAGTGTAGCATAAAGGTTATTATAAAAATGAATATCAAAATAATAATATTTTATTGATAGAGATCAAAGAAACCAGTAGAGACACTCCACACTTACAAGAACTGGTTGTAATAATGTTTAGTTATTCCAGACCATCTGTGGAAACACGGAAATAGCCTCATTATATGTAAACACATAATAATAGTCGTTATTAAAATTTTATTTTCTTTGTAGTGTACTCAAACAAAATGAGAAGCCGAGGAGCTAAGGTCCATATTTTATGAATGTGGAATCAGGGAGATAATTAGATGTAAAAAAAACAACAACCAACTATTGAGTTAAAAATTATTTCTGGAATATCTGAAATTTTTTGTTAGAAAATCCAAGATGCCCCATAGATTAACCTGGCTATTGGCCTAACCTTAATCACCCAGAGCTGGCAATGTCCTGGAGGAGGAAGTTCACAGCCATTTACATCAGCTGCCTTTGGAAGTGCTCTCTGCCACGCCTTGTCATGCTGTTGTACTGATTAAGTGGGACCATGTCCATGACAGTCCCTGACATCTATGAAGCCCAAAATGAATGATAGCTTCATGATAGCTTCCTGTCCTTGATTAGCGGGGCAAGGGCTCTACTGCCTCCATCCACTGGATTTTTATTTTTACAAGTTGTGCTTTGATTCTCATTGTGGTTGTATAAAATACAGCAACAGGTTATTGGGTCCCTTGTATCTGTGAGGCAATATACACAACATTTTTCATATGTACACATGCACACACATGCATATTTTGTTCTCATACACATAACTACCCCCTAATGTAGGTTTTACATCCCCTTTTTTTTTTTTTAGAAGATTTTTTTTTAAAAATATATCTTTATTGATTTCAGAGAGAGGAAAGGAGAGGGAGAGAGAGAGAGAAACATCAATGATGAGAGAGTCATTGATTGAGCCCACAACCGGGGCATGTGCCCTGACCGGGAATCGAACCCCGATCGCCTGGATCCTAGGTCGACGCTCAACCGCTGAGTCACGCCCAGCCAGGCATACATCCCCATTTTTTAAATTTAGTTTTTTAATTTAAATTTATTGATTTGAGAGAGAGAGAATGGGAGGGAGGGGGAAGGGGAAGGGGAAGGGGAAAGGAAGAGAGAAAGAGATTCGTTTGCTGTCCCACTTATTTATACATTCATTGGTTGATTCTTTTATGTGCCCTGACCAAGGATAGAACCCAAAACCTTGGCGTATCAAAAGGCACTCTAACCAACTGAGCTTCCTGACCAGGGCCTACCATCACTGTTTTACAGATGAGGCGAAAGCCTCAGCTATAGAATGAGGGCTCAAGACTGTAGAATAGATGAGTGAAAGAGATAATATTTAGTTCAGGTTTTTGGTTCTCCAAAGGTAGCCTTCTTCTTGCACTTTCCTGTTTTCGTGCCATCACCTGTTCCCTGTGGGATTTGTAAGCTAGTCAAAGAGCCTTCAAGCCTTTTGCTTGACTTATGGTGAAAAGAGATGTCCAACACTTTGAATCATCTGAGTTTGGATTTCATAGTTGAGGCACATTTACTTATTCACTTGTTAGCTTTTGAAATTCCTTTGAATACAAGTAGTCTTCACTTTGCAGATGCAAGCTGGAAACCACACAACATGATTTTAATAATCAATAGGAAAAATTATGATTGTCCCATGACCTTTAAAATTTTTTGTTGAAACCTGCCCTTTAGAGAATTCTTTCCATAATCATGTATTTGCCCAATTCTTGAAGTCAATAAAAAAATTGCTTTCACTAATATTTACTTATCATTGTTAACACATCTAAATGTTGAGTGGCAGCTGGCCACCTCAGTATTTAGGGGAGTTTTTATTTTCTTTTAGAGATGAGCTTGTTTGACAAAGTCATCTCAGACTTTCTCTATGAAAAGTCAAGATATTTGCTCATATAAATAGCTCAGGAAGCAATACAAGGGGCCTTGGAAAGAATTTTTCAAGAGGAGATAGATTTAAGTCCAGATCCTCTCCTCACTACACTTAAATTCTTTCCTCTAAAATACAGTTCCAAAAAACACTTCATCAGTGCAGTCTCTCTAGATTTGAAGTGTTCTCTAGAAAGGAGCTAAAAGGGGCCCAACCGGGGGCTGACAAAGTAACTGCCCTGTCTTTAGAATTGGCACTTGAGGGCATCTCACTCATTATCTGTGGGGCTACATTGTGATGGCATGTAGGAGGAAGTATTCAAGCTGAATATCTTGATGTTTTGAAGAACCTCAATTATTACAAAAGTGGTGTTTTGACAATTCTTTCAACTATGTGGAGGAAAGGAGGCTTTGTGCTCAAGTGACTTATTTCCTTGACTATTCTAAAGGTTCTCTGTGTGGGAGGGTCTGGGCCCAGAGTGAGGCAGAGCACTTGGGAATTCAGGGGCAGGGAGGCAGTTCTGAGTTCCACTAGGCAGATTAGCCACAGCAGGGCACTTTAGAAAAGGAACAGTGGGGGTCAAACTGCACAGCAGTGATTGTGAACTTTATGCTTCCAAATTCCCTCACACTTTGGAATAGGTGAAGTTCAGGGCCTGCTGTCTGCAGAGCAAATGCTAATGGTTCCAGTTGCACCCTCTCCTGCCTCACTCAGTTATTCCTTCAGAGAACTGAGAATAGAAGGTGTTGAATTTCACATGAAAAGCACATGCCCTTTTTTGGTAGATTAAGGGGCACCTTTGTGAGGAGGCCTGGGCTGTGTGCCTTCCCTAATGAAGTTATGCTGCAAGCCTCCATTTGTTTGTTTGGAAAATGGTAGTGCAATCATCTTCAGAGAAATTAATTGTTAAAGGATGCTCTAAACTCTAGAAAGAAAATTTAAAAAGAAAGAAAAGATCAGCAATAAAGCTAACCCAGGATAATGAAATTATTTCAACAGATATTTAATGAGTAAATACTTGGTGCTAGGCAGGGCTGCCGTGTGTGATTGCGCAATGTACCAGCGTGTAGACTGCACAAAAGCACCGGGCGGCTCATAAAGAAACCATATGGGATAGCGGAGGCCCTGGAGGAAGAAAAAGATTTTCAGCTCTGGGGATAAAATGGTGAACCAAAGGGACCAAGTCCCTGTCCTAAAAGAGCTTACATTTCAGTAGAGAACGCAGACACATTAGCAGGCAGTTGTATAACTGTTGGATGTTGCGTCTGTGGAGGGCCTTGGGCACACTAACCGGGACTCAGATCCAGGTGGAGGCATCCTGGGAGGAGAGCTATCAGGCTGATAGCAGAGGGTGAGCAGGATTTAGACAGACTTGCAGACAGAATGTGAGCAATGGAGTGTTTCAAACAGAGGGAATGAGATTGGCAAAAACTCAAAAGGGCTGCTGAGTTTGGTACTTTCAAGGCTCTGAATGCATTTTGTTTTAGTTGGAGCATCAAGAGTAAGGATGGAGAATGAGGCTGGAGAGGCAGGCAAGGGCTTGCTCATGCAGAACCCAGCAGACTATTGTAAAGTGGTTGGCGCAGTGAGTAAATGTTTTTAAGGAGGAAGCAGAGGTGACGGGAGCTGCATTTTGAAAAGACTATAATGTGTACAAGGTCGAGACAGATTGAAGGGAAACCAGACTAGAGGGAGATACAAGAGAGACAGCTTTGAACACATCCTACATTGTCATTTTTACTTTGGAACCATTTAGATAGTTTATTTCAATGGCATTTACATAAATTAAAATGTAATTACCTTGAATTGAAGTAAAATGAAATGAATAGTTTAACTATGTGTCCATGTGGTGACAAAACCACACAGAGAAGAGTGATTCCAAGTGACTTTAAAAAACAATAAATTCAGCCCTGGCCAGGTGGCTCAGTTGGTTGGAGTGTCCTCCCGCACACTAAAAGGTCATGGTTAGCTTCCTAAGTCAGGGCACATTCCTAAGTTGCAGGTTTGATCCCCAGTTGAGGGGCATGGGAGAGGCAATAGATTGATGTATCTCTAACATCAATGTTTCTCTCACATCAATGTTCCTCTCTCTCTCTTTCTCTCTCTCTCTGCCACTTTCCCTCCCTCTCAAATCAATTTAAAAAACATATCCTCAGGTGAGCATTAAAAATATGCACACAATAAATTCATTGCCTAACTCTCATGGGATATGCCCCAAGGGAAAAAGCATTGTAAAAAAAACTCTTAAACTGTTTTCAGCAATCATTTTGTTGGAAGAAATGTGAATATAATTATTCTGAGATTTTTCTGTATGTTTTGTGAACAATGTAAAATAAGTAATTGGGTGAGTTTTTTCAGCATAGTTGAAAAAAGACACAAATATAGGATCAACGAGGTTAAATGGAAACTTCATAGACCTGAATTTGAATTGTAAGTAGTATTATGAATCTATGCTGTATTTAAGAAAAATATATCATTTCCTACTATGTCCACTGAAAAGGGTAGAAACAATGACCAACCATTTACCATGGTACCACTAGTGTCCATAATGTGGTCCATAATACTAAAAGGAATCAGGGATCCTTTGAGAAATAAATTATCCTATGTGTGAGGCAGGATATGTACAGAATGAGCCTAGAATATATTTTCACACCAAAAGAACCTGAATTAACTGAATTAACTCCTCCTGGCTAAAGATGCGGAAATTTGACCACTAATAAGTACAATGGAATGAAACACAGTGTACTAATCCATTTGGGCTACTATACCAGAAATAGCATAGATTGGGTGGCTTTTCAACAACAGAAATTTCTCATAGTTCTTGAGGCTGGAAGTCTGAAATCAGGGTGTCAGCATGGTCAGGTGTGGTGAGGGTTCTTCTCCTTGTATCCTCATATGGCAGACAGCAGAGAGAGTAAGCAAGCTCTCTAGTGATTCTTGTAAGGGCACTAATCCCATTCATGAGGGCTCCACCCTCATGACTTCATCTAATTCTATTTTCCAAAGGCCCTACCTCCTAACATCATCACCTTGAGGGGCTGGATGTCAACATACGAATTTTGAGGAAATATGTTCAGTCCATAAAACAGTAAATATATTTAAATCTATGAATTCATAATGGTGCAAGAACAAAACAATAAACAAACAAAACAAAACGACAAAACCCTCCTGGGTCAGGACTAGAGGACAAGAATGTTTGACCGAATGGCCAAGGGTCCTTGAAGGCCATAGACAGAGCTGAAATCAGAGCAATACAGCCAGTCCCTGGAAACAGAATTAGACCTCAGATTTAAGCAGTGTAGCACACATCTGTGGGATTTCTCCTTTGCAATGCTTAAAAATCCCATTTACACTATGAGGCTGAGAGAAAACCCATTATTACTTAAAGTAATAGGTCTCACTCACCAAGGCGATACCACCTTCCCCATTATAAATGGAACTACAGCTCTCTTTGGGTTGCTACCAAAAATTTTGTAAGGAACATCCATCACATAAATGAGATTTTTTCTAATCGTTTAAGCACAAGGATTTTCCAGCATTCTAAAGAAATTGATTCCTCTCAGTTTAAATAAGAAAATGTGTCTTTCTTTTAAGATATAAACAGTGACAGATACCGAAGTACAATGTCAAACACAAAAAGGGATTTCTTTCAGTAAGTAATTTCCAAAGATTGTCATTTTCTTAAAGGTCAATTAAAAAAAAAGACTAATACAAATTATAGTTGACTGGGAAAATCTCAAATGTTGCTAATAGATGTCACTGTTGTCCCCCCCACAAAAAAAATAAAACCCACACAAAATGATAGCAAAAGTAACTAAAATTGTAAGGTTCTGCAAGGTAAAATGTAACCATAGAGAAACATAGAGTTTCTAATCCTATGCATTTAGTTGGTTAATTAATTGCTTTTACTGTATTTTTAAATGGAAGAAGAGTGACATCCATGTGGGGATACCATAAGATATTGATTGGATGGTAAACCTAAGAAGTGACCCAGTTTGTATCCAGAATCCCATTAGACATCTCCCATTAGCCTTTGCTCTCTCTGGTTTAAGAGATAGTTATTTACAACTTAAACAGAAAAAAGATGTCAGCTTGCATTCTTAGTGCTCTTAGTTAGTGTTTCTTACAAACCAATAAGAAAAAAAAATTTTTTTAAATGTGCAAGAGAAGTAGAGCTGCAATTCATAGAACAGGAAAGCTGATAGTCAATAGGCATATCTCACTTATAAAGAGAGAAAGAAGATTAAAACAGTCATATGATGCCATTTCATACATGCCTAACAGGCGGGCAAATAATTAAACCTGACCAACCAACACTGGGCGAGGGTGTGGAGAAATGGGAATCCCACTCACTGCTTGTTGGGTTAAAAATCAGCACATGTATTTTGAAGAGAATTTGGCATCGCCTGGAAAAGCTGAATATTTTTTCTTGTTTGTTATCAAATATTTCAAGTATATAACACACAAAATAAGGAAAATATAGCGAACATCGATGTATCTACCACCCGGGGCAAAAAAATGTCTCATTTCCCTTCTTTACTGTGTTTCTCCTCTCCCCAGATGAAACCACTGTCTTGAATTTGGTGTCTGTTATTTTAATGCTTATTTCAAAATTTAGGTATGCGTCCATACACCAAGTCTTTGAACTTTACATAAACGATCTCATATTGTATATTTCTTCCTGCAACTTGGTTGTTTTATTTTTATTTTGTTTGGAATCATCATTATCTTTTTTTTTAAGTATATCTTTATTGATTTCAGAGAGAGGAAAGGAGAGGGAGAGAGAGAGACAGAAACATCAATGATGAGAGAGTCATTGATCGGCTGCCTCCTGCACGCCCCCGACTGGGGATTGAACCCACAACCCGGGCATGTGCCCTGACCGGGAATGGAACTGCCATCCCCTGGATCCTAGGTTGATGCTCAGCTGTTGAGCCACACCCGGCCGGGGCATCATTATCCTTTTAGGATTCATCCATAAGTCCATTTACCTACACAGTGGTCCCTCGGTTTCCGAATGTAATCTGTTCCAGAGGACACTTCGAGGTCTGAAACGTTGGAAAACAGAGGGATCCACAGCTGACAGCTGGGCCTCAGGACCTTGCCCTCAGAGGTCATGGCCAGGCACTGGCACTGAGCTGTCACTGACCACGTACAGGGCTAGGGCAAGAGGTTATGATGATGACTGTCAACTGATCAAAATGCTTTGTCCATTGTCTTACATTTTATACTCTTAACTGATTACAGAAATTTTGTTGTTTTGTGCGTGTGTGTGTTTTATTTTAATAAATAAAAGTAATTCATGCATTCAGCGAAAATTTGTAAACTTTGAAAAAGAAAGTCCATCTCCACCCAATTACATGATTGAGTTATATAAGGTTGTAGCTCTTAGCTTGTTTGAGTTTCCTGCTCGATTGCTGGCTTTGAGAAAATGGACAGCCATGCTAGGGAAATCCATGTGACAAAAACCTGCAGGCAGCCCCTGGAAGCTGAGGGTGGCCTCCATGACAACCAGTGAGAAAGTAACATGCTCACTCCTACAACCACAGGAAGAGAATTCTGCCAACCAAGGGAATTTGGAAACAGATTCTTCTCCAGTCAAACCTTGAGATGTGAACGCAGTCCTGCCCGCTACCTGATTGTTGAGAGCCCAGCTCAGCCGTGCCCTGACCCCGACCCACAGAAACCCACAGACAGTACCCGTGCATTGCTTTAATCACTAAGTTTGTGATAACATTGTTACACAGCAATAGCAAATTAATACAGCTCCCTTCCATAAGTGGTATACATAAGCCAAGGATTTATTTTTTCCCCCCTCCAATTTTGGAGATCATTCAACATGATCATATATCCATTGACTCTTGTTAATTTTTAAGGCTGTTGTGTATTTCAGTGACTGAGGCTTCAAATTTTATTTAACCAGTCTCCATTTAATGGACTTTTTGTTTGTTTTCCTGGACCTTCAAAAGATTCCATTCTGTCACCAGGAAATATATGAAAAATATAAAAGTGGCTTTAAATGCCTGGGGGACAGTAAATTATTTTTAAATAAACTTAGGATTTAGTTTCTGCTTCCCAGTACTTTTTGCCTTTGAATCATTTCTTCCAGCTGAGATTTTAATTAATGCTACTAGCCATTTTGGTTTGTTAAGAACGGAGGGGGCCCGGCCGGGTGTGGCTCAGCGGTTGAGCATCGACCTAGGATCCAGGTGATCGGGGTTCGATTCCCAGTCAGGGCACATGCCCGGTTGCGGGCTCGATCAATGACCCTCTCATCATTGATGTTTCTATCTCTTTCTCTCTCCCTCTCCTTTCTTCTCTCTGAAATCAAGAAAGATATATTTAAAAAACAAACAAACAGAGGGGTTTTCTGGAATATAGGACTCTCAATGCTGAAACCAAAACAGTCCCTGGAAAAATAAAAAGGAACGAGTGATCACCCTATAACCCCTTTAGACATTCAAATGAAAGGAAAAGGAACCAATCTCCATAATTGCAAGTGACTTCCCCCAACCTCAGTCCACAGTGAAGGAAGAACAGTCCCCTCCCCGTGCCTGGCTCAGCTTGCGGCCCTGCCTGCTCCTCTCAGTCTGGGATTCCCTTGGAGGCCTTCCTAAAAGTAAATTTACCAGTGTCCTTATCTAACACAAGAATGAAAAGAAGACTTTGGATTTTTCCGAACAATAATCTACCTCTTTTTATCAGCAGGATAAACCACTCAACCTAAAAGCATAGTTATCCACACAGGGCTTGGATTATCGCCTCATAAAACAGCTGGGTTCTTCTATTATCACCTAAATAAAGCCACCATCAGGCTGGAACAAATAGGCCTGGAAGAGCAAGTCTCTGAAAAACTGGAGACTGCACATTTTAAAGGCTTTTGAAATGTGCTGCAGAGCAGCTGATGGGGGTGTTTGCAGTCAGACTAGCTAGAGGCCTCTCCATGCCTCTCAATCTTAGTTGGCTCCTCTTCAGGGCCCAGTACATAGTAGGTGTTTGATAGAACCTAGGTCCCAGCCTTCTCGCTCTCCTCGGAGGGGCAAGTAGGTCGTGCTGGTTGGACAGAGTAGACAGGCATTTCAAGAGGGACAGACAAGCACATTCTAACTTGACGTTGCCCGAAATATTAAGTGCACTTGGAAAGAGGCACTGAGGGGAGCCCCAGGCGCACATGCTGCCCTGCTTCCTGTGCTAAGAAAGGTGAGGAGCTAAGTTTACTGAGCACATGTTTACTATATCCAGAGACAGAGGCATGAGAATTTGCCCAGTAGTGCATTTGAGGGTTTCCACAAGGGATAGTGGTTGAGATGCTTTCTCATGCCCAGCGGGAATATTTCCTGCTTTAAGTTTACTACTTCATGTTTTGTTGTACGCATTCAAGGCTAGTGTTCTCTTTAGGAGGAAAAACACACACCCACTTTCAGATTCTAGAAGACTTTAAATTAAAGGGCCTTTTAGCCTTATCTTTCTCAGACTCAGAAACCCAATTCACATACCATTTCCTCAGGATCAGCAAAGGTATCTGTGTGGCAGCTTTGGGCCCGCCAACCCCAGCTGTCATTAGGTAGCCCCAGTGCTCAGAGGCTCGGGGAGAAAGCTGTTACCTGCTCTTGCCATTTCGATACAATAGCCAGGGTAAGTGGGATAAAAAGGGGCCCCAGGCAATCAGCACCGTCTTTTCACTCATGATACTTCTAAATAGAGACACAGATGCCTATGTGCGTGCTATTTTTATTTGCTAGTGTCCTGTCAGCAGAAGGGCATTTAAAAACAAAACAAAAAAACACATCAGTTGGAGAAGAAAGCAAATGAGATTAGTAATGCAAGATCTTAATGAATCAAGAAGGCCATTAAAGATTTTTAGAATCAACAGAAACCTAGAGTCTCACCTGTTTCTAACCAGAAAATTCTATAAAAAAGAGAGCTGTGGGAACAATGAAAGGAGCTAGCCAGTTCTGGATGAGCATCAGGCCAGCTTCCCTTTGTCTGGGGTTTCAGACAGCAAGAAGAAACAAAGGGCTGTGGTCACCTCTTCCGATTCCTTCTCTACATTTTTTCCTCTTGCCTCCCTCATTCCCCACCCCACACTCTGGCTCAGAGATCTCTCGGTGATGGACTTTCTGGCCCTGCAAGCCTCATACAGCCGTCTTAGGAAGAAGCTGGGGTTGCATCCCTGAAAATGTCATTCAAGGTTTTTGCAAGAATCATTTTGTTCTCCTTGGTTAGGTCAACCCATCCAGGTGATGTGTGCATCTCTCACAAGTCCACGCTGAGAGGGGAGGTTGGAAACGTCAAGCTGCGGGCAACAGGGTGTAGACTACCCACATTCAATAGTGACAGCAGTAGAAAAGATAAAGTTTCTATAGAGCCAGACTCTTACACCTAACTGATTACTGGATACCTTTACTTAGCAACATATCTTCCAATTTTTCCTATGTCATAAGTGACGGTTGGAACTGACAGTCACACCCAGGATGGAGTTCTTTTAGTTTTCTTTTTTGACTTTTTCCTCGTATCTAATACATGAGAAGGTTCTGGCCACGTTTCCTCCAGAACACATCCTGAATCAATCTGCTTCTCTCCATTGCTAATGCTCCCACCTGAATGCCAGCCACCAGCCACTTCTCTAGATTATTCCATTAGCTCTTCAGTTGCCTGCCTGCTTCCATGCAGGTATTATCTTTATTTTACACACGAGGAATCTGAAGGTCAAATGACTTTATGGATTCATTCAAAATATATTTCTGAGCACCTGCTTTGTGCTGCCAAATGCTTGTCTAAACTGCATAATCAATAAATAACAGTGCTAGCTCTGACTTAAAGCCTGTTCCCAGTCTCATACACCATACTGTTATGAGGAATGGTCCAGAACATTCCCTCTAGTGCAAGAGACAAATACATAGAAAATAATGCCAGTACACTGTATTTAAATATGCTGGTATGTAAATATATCACATGCTTCCTAAAAACAAAAATAAACTATCTTAGCCCAAGGTCTTTAGGGAGATTTCTCAAGGGAGCCAAAGTGGTCTACGGAAATTACTCCCAAGGAACCTGATCTCCAATTTCCAGTATGGATTCCTTTACCTGAAATGCCTTGTAGGTCACATGCCTTGCTAACAACTGCTCAACTCTGTAAAAAATCACCTTATCCAGGAAGTCTTCCTTGGCCTCTCCATGTCAACAAAAATTCCCTTCCTCTGAGCTCCTCAGCTGCCTGGGTTCACTTTTATCATGATACCTATTAACACTGCTTTGCAACCCAGGATTTTTTACCTACAAGTAACTTTGTCAAATGCTTTAAAAAATATGAGATACAGATGACATATCTAGATGTAGATACTTGGAAAATCCATCAGAGTATCAGTTACTATACCAGCATGGAAAACAAATAGTCACTTCCCTTTGGTTTTTCTAATGAGTCACTTAAGGCTAATTTGTCCTTAGCACAATGGTCGCAGGGTGGTGGTGGTAACATTCCCTAGGCCAAACATAAATCTGAAACAACTTTTCTCTCTCCTCCAGGAAGTGAAGTCTCTGTAATTGTATTGCTGATGACTGAGCCATCCTAGTTCTCAAAGGAAGTGGGAACTAGGTGTTGTGTGTGTGTGTGTGTGTATAATTCAGAATGACTTGGATTTTAGTTGTAATGGCCACTGAGGCTCTTCATTCAGTGCTCCTCATCTGGAATGTGCCTGTATTCAAAGTCGGGTTGACAGGTGCTTGCTCCAGCCAATAGCAGTGCCAGCTCTCTCTGACTTAAAGCCTGTTCCCAGGCTCATACACTATACTGTTATAAGGAATGGTCCAGAACATTCCCTCTAGTGCAAGAGACAAATACATAGAAAATAATGCCCACTTCAGCGGGCCATCTCAGTGAGTGTTTGGAGTGCTTTATTACAGGATTTGGGCTTCTGCAAGATGATTTTGAGGGTAGTTCAAGGAAGCAGGGATACATTCTGAATAGGGCACTGTCAGAAAGCAGGGGCAACTCTACAATTAGGTATCTTAATGAATTTGACCCAGAACCAAAGAAATGGAGTGAGGTTAAAGCTTTAACTGAAAGAGAGACAGTTATAGCAGAGTGGTGTAGCAGAAGTGTGCTGGGCCCATAACCTAGAGGTGGATGGATCAAAACCATCCTCTCCTAGTTGTCTTTAAGTTGTATTTTCCTCCCAAATAGATCTGGCTCAATATGAGGCTTCTTGTACAGTTACCATGGGGACCATCGGAACAGGGAGCAAAGAGAGGACTGTTGGCTTTTGTTACAAATCTTGTGAAATGTTTGATTTTTTAAATTATGTGTATGTAAAAAGGCTAGGGAAAAACACTCTAACAAAAAAACAACAAAAAAAGAAGGGACAATCACTCAAATTTGCCAGGAGAAGGGGATGTTTGACCATTTTTGTGGTTTTGCACAGAAAACTGTTTTCATCTTATTTTTATTTAACTTCATCACCTACCCTGAAGGTCGTGCTCTGTGGGATGGATTATGCTCAACAAGAGAATATTGAGGCCCGGCTGTGCTGACGGTGATGGGGATTTTTGTTTGCTTTCTCCTGGGCACTTTATGAGACATGAAAAGGGAAACAAGGGCTTTAATATTGGATAATTAGGAGAATATGGGGAACCCAAAGTGAGGATAGATTAGAAACTTGCTCTCCAGATGAAAGATGGTCCACATTTGGGGCCACTGCCGGAGCAATGCGCATAGTGTGTGCCTGGGCCTTGCTTACATTTCCAGAGCTCCCAAGTCATCCTCTCCAGCCACCCATCCAGTCATTAGCTGACTAGACAGTTCCTGCTTACCAGGAACCAACTGGCTTTTCTGGAGGGCAACTGGCTCTAATGCCACTAGCCTGTAGTCCACCCCAAACTCCAAAAAAAGGCTGTGTTTGAATGAATGTTGACTCCACCACTCACTTCCTAACTTTTCCCATCTATGTTTTGTTTCTATCTCTAATAATAGTGTATATTTTGTAGGATTGTTGAGGATTGAATGTGTTTGAATATGTAAATTCCTAGAACACTGTCTGGCACATTGTTGCCTGTGTTACCCCTCAGCCCACAACCATATACACATATTTCTAGAATTCCTTGGATACCTGCAGGATGGAAGCAGGGGCCCTCCCACACCTGCCTTTGGAGGTTAGATAAATCTAGCTAGAGCTCCTGGAGTGGGTCATGGTAGTGGGCAGGTCTGTTACGTGGTAGTTATGTATTTTGCAGGGAGTGGACTCTGAATCCATTATGAGGAGTCTAAATTGGTGCTTCTAGTCCCTTGGAACCTACATGGGGCTGCCTCCAAGGCAAGAGTCATGGGGTCACATGCAGATAAACACATCCTCGAGCACTGTGGGCCAGAAGTGCCATTTTTCCAGGCCTCTTTCTTTTGCATGCGCACTTTCACATACAATAGATCTCAATAAAGCTTGTAAAACTCCCACAACTTGCCCATTTTAGGAAGGGCTGACTTCCAATTACAGGGAGGGGGATGTATGTACGCTGTAAATCACAAGGATGGGCTCCACATGCAGCAACTTCTTGCTTATGAGCTTTTAATGTCTTCTTTCATCACTGTGGAATATGTTATTTACTCTCTGCCAGAGCTTTGGCTTCTGCCCTTCTACTGGCCATAAAAGTAATAGCCAATGTTTGCACACAATGACAAATCAGTCAAGGCAAATATTATACCCGTGGAGTACAAATCCACCTGAGCTCCTTTGATCCCTTATCACAAGGTTATTTGGATGTGTCAGTGTAAGAGGATTTGGTTCTTTCTCCCTATCGGTGCAAATCTTACAAGCAAGCAGTGCAAATAGACAAATATAAAGTTTGATTTGAGGGGTACAGGGAAGGGCTTCTCTGTCCAACTCTCCATCCTCCACAAAAACTACCTCCCTATTGGTCTATTGCCTGATTTCAAATGCTACCATGTGGGGGTGTTTGCATATCAAATCATGGCAAAGATTTAGGTTGAAGGAATATGTCTCTGGTTGCATAATTTAACGTCAGTTAGTCTGTGGTAGAGGTGCTTGCTTTAGCATGGCAGGTGAAGGTCCAAGGATATGGGGCTACATTTTACTATGATGTGAAAGTGGGTTAGGCCCCGTTTAAATCTAGCAACATATATCATTCCTTTTAGACCATGTGTCCCACTGTGGCCACTATATTCTGCTTTGGCTCAATTCCCTGCTTATGATTCTATATCATGAGCAAAGAGCTGCCAATATGGATCATGATGAAAAGAATTTAGTTAGCAGCTTCACAAAAAGTCAGAAATTCTAACATCCCATCTCTTAGAACCTATGTTAGTTCCTAGAAACAAATTCCCAATTGGGTGGCATATCTAGGAACTTGGAGTTGGCTCTTTTAGGGCTGTGTTCTAAGGAAGGCCCATGCTCTGACCTTGGGAAAAGGAACTATAGACCAAGGTCAACTAGTAACCACAGCTCAACTATCATGGAAACAAAAGAATGGAACAAGATACAAACTGGAAGGATGGAGTTGAGGAGACATGACTCAAGGTCAAGAGATTCTACTTTGTCATTAAGCCTGAAATGGACTTTAAAATACTTCAGTTTAGAGAGTGAGGAGTTGTAAATGTGCTAGTAAAGCACAACTTTCACTCTAGGTGCAATTGATTGCTTTACTCAAGAGCACATAGTCTGCGGGAAGTCAGCTGGCATTAGATTGGAAAATGACACATTTTGGAGGCAGCTACTACATGTATTTATGGTAGCCAAATGTCAATCAATATATACTGTGTCCATTTGTATACTGAATGTCAGAAATGGGTTTTTATTGGTGAAAAATATTGATCTGTTGACTAGTGTGAAGACTGTTAGAAATGGGATCTCACTGGTAAAATTCAAAGTTTCCAATATATGTAGATTAACTAAAATATTTAAGAGACACTCCTCCACCCACCTCATCCCCCACATCTTGCTTATGGTGTAAAACTTGAAAGGTCTGTAGTCTGCTGGTGTAGGCATAGTAACTGAAATCCCTGAATGGTTTTTGGGCCAGTCAACAGTTAGGGGGATTTCTGGATGTCTGACTATAACTTTAGGACCCAAAATATGATCTTTGCAATGTTGTTGTGTTTGGATCAAGAGACCCTTTCATGCAAAGTAAGGTCAGAAGAATTAAAAGGACTGAGACCTGGAACTTTATTGAGTTTATTGCATATTTAGTGAAAATTATTTTTGCCTGCTTACTTAATGTTGACTTCATAAATGTCTTGCATATAGATTAGCATTTATGATGTGCTCTTTTTACAATCTGGTAGTGAGGTTGTGAATGAGTAGTCATTTTTGATAGCCACTATTCTCTACAAAATAAACAAACCAACGAAAACAAAAAACACAGCCTGGCCGGTGTGGCTAAGTGGTTGAGTTTCGACCCATGAACCAAGAAGTCTGATTAGATTCCTGGTCAGGGCATATGCCCAGGTTGTGGGTTCATCCCCAGTAGGGAGCGTGCAGGTGTTTCTCTTTCATCAATGCTTCTATTTCTCTATCCCTCTCCCTTCCTCTCTCTCTAAAAATCAGTAAAAAACATATTAAAAAAACAACAACACAGAGTTGTGCATGACTATATTTTCACCTAGTCAAGATGTAGTCTGAAATCATTTTCCTGAAGAGTAATTATGCTATGTGATATGTAAATACTTTCTAAATATAAAGATCTGTAGGAACATTTCCTTGGCAATATCAGGGACAGGTGAAGGATAACAGGTGGGATAAGAAGAAGCTTTGAGTCTTGGAAGTGGAGATGGCATTAAAAGAAAAAAGAGTATGGGTGAGAGTAGGTGAAACAGATTTTGTCTTGTTTTTGCCACCAGTTATCTGTGGTTGGGTTTTCCTCTTGGACTTCATTATTCTCAGCTGTAAAATAAGGAAGATAAACCTGAAGCTTCCCTCTGGTTCTCAAGTTCTATGGCTCTCATTTCTAGGAGCCCCAGAGGGCGAAGGTGAGCCGACCTTCCCACTTTTTGGTAAATCACCAAGAAAGTAATTTCCTCCCAGTAGGTGAACTCCTCTGCCTGAAATTCAGCTAACTGGAGCTGCACTTACATTAACAATCCTTCTTTTCAATGCAGTATTATTGGAGGAGAGTGGGAAATTTCAAACATTTACAATTTAGTGGTAATGAATTTAATGGAATTGTTTTCTTTCTGATAATTATCAGTTCACAAATTAGAATGTTGATGGTTTTTCCCTGAGAGGAGGTGAAAAGGAAACGAAGTGAGAGGTCATGTTGACCGAAGGTATAGATCTAAGGATGGGCATGGGGGGGAGGGTGCTGAGGGAAGTAGGTGTGTGAGTGGTGGTTAGTCAAAGCTTGGATAGCCAAATTCCCAGGGTGTCTGGGAGTGAAAAGGAGGAATTGGGAAAGGAGGGACAATAAAGGCACATGTGTTGCTTAGCAAATTTGCTTAAGGGTCACTTCTCCCACAGGCCTAGTGCCATTACAAAAGCCACTGACGAATCTTAGACCTTGAGAAGGGAAAAACACTATCCAGAAAGGAAAAGGGCTCCTCTGTTTTTGAATTCCCCAGTCCTCCAGCTATCTGCCACCTTTTCCCCTTTCTTCTCTACCCTTTGCTTTTCCAGTTGACTCAAAGGGAAGGTTCAAGTTGGGCCACACCCAGTTCATGGGAGTGTGCGCGCTTGTGGTGGAGTTCAGCATCCCCCGACTGCAGTTCAGAGGGAGCCTCTATGTCCCCCAGCAGAAGCTGGCACAACATCACTCTTCCAGTGCTTGTGGTAATATGGCAACATTCCAGCCGCACTTCACAAAGCGGGGGGCTGCTGCTACCCCTGAAGCCCAAGCCGTTGGAGAATCTTGCAGTCGGGTGAGGGCAGCGCCTGTCTTTGTATCTCAGCGATCATCCAGCCCGTGTCACGCTGACCTTGCGTTTGTGTTACCCACTAACGCCTTATTCATCGCTCACTGGGTACAGAATTCTGGATTAAAAATAATTTTAAAAGAATTTAAATTCTTTAAAAAGAATTTAGAAGGTGATACTCCGCTATCTGCTAGCTTGCAATGGTACTGTGACGAGTCCAAGGTCTTTCTGACTCCTTACCCTTTGCTTTTTGTCCCTGGAACATTCAGGAATATTTTATTACACTGTACTGTTTTGAAATTTGGTGAAGATACCGTGGTGGTGGTGTCCTTGCTTTAATTATGCTGGGCCTTCTTGTTTTAATTTCTCATAACTTTATCATATTTCATTGATAACTTCTCTATTTTCTCTGTTTTCCTTTTCTAGGATGCATTTTTAGCTGGATGTTGCATGTCCTAACTTCATTATCTAATTCACTTTTATTTTCACTTCCGTTTTCCAACTTTGTTTTATTGTGGTTGGTTGTTCTATTTGTTGTTTTGCAAAGAGTATGTTTTCAACAGTTTTTATTGTTATGTTTTTATTCTCCTCAAAACACTCACTTCAGAGTTTATTCCTCACTTTTCTATCTCGGTCTAAGTATTTTTCTTTTCAGTAGCATCATTTGAATCAAAATATTCTCCAGAAGGATAAAGAAACAAACCAAACAGATAAAACCCACCAGACTACACAAGTGTCTTAAAACTCTTGGAATACACATGATGCTCTTCTATTTCAACAGCCCCTTTGTGGCCACGTGGGTTGAGATATTCTTGTGGCTCTAGTGGCCCCTGTTCAAGGCTTTATTCTACCTCTAAAATTCTGATTCAATCAGAAGTTTCAGGAAAATAATGAGTTGTCTCTGAATCCTTAAATGAAAGGAGTATGCAGTCATTAGAGCCAAATCAACGGGCAGAACATGAACTAGCAGCTCCTTCCAAACATTGATTCAGGCTATAGAAAAATCAGGATTTCAGACTGGGCAAAGGGTAAGGTCATGACCCTCCTGCTCAGCACCAGAATTAGAAGCCAGGCTGCTTCATGTTCACCAACTCCAGAGAACCAGAAAGGCCACTTGGAATCACCATTGCAATTGCAGACTTTCTTACTCGCAGCCCAAACTTGAAGCTTAATTATGCCCATATCCAGGTACCTATATATTCTGTTGAGATTGATTTTTCATAAGGAAATATGATTTTTGTCTGGTTTTTGTTTTCCTTTTGGGTTTTAAATCTGAAATTTAATAACTACAAAGCTGACAGTGCTAAAGCTTTTTCAGCTATAGGCAGTTTTCTATCTTAAAGGCACATTCCAAATTGGCATTTATCTCTGGTTCCAGAGCTGGGGAGTGGGCAGCGGAATGTTAAGTTGCCTCCCTGCCAGAAGAAAACGGATTCAAAGAGGCCAGGAGAAAACAAGGACAGAAGTTGGCATGTTGTCTGAGAATTACAGAGTTTCAAATAGATGCCACTCTGTCTCTATAGATGGAATAGCAAAAGAAAGTGTTGGAAAGGCCTTACGGTGAGTATGGGGACCCTTCCTGTATTGCCTGCCTGTATACTGGAAACCCTGACTGCAGCAGGTAAGTCATGTAGAAGCTGGCTTGACAACTCTTTCTTGTCTATTCTTTACCTTCAGATACAAACTTATTAATTCCCTCAAGATCAAATATTTTCATTAGGGCAGTAGTTCAGATCTCACTCCTGGGAATTTATTCTAAGGAAATATTCTAGGAAAGAAAATGCAATTTTACCTGTCCTTTGCAGCAAAATTACTTATAATTACAGGACCATTGGGCACAATCTTAGTATCACACAAGGGGAATGGTATGGAAACTATGCTTTTTCCTTGATAAATCATTAACAGTAATAGTTATTAAAACCATGTAACAGTAAGAAAAGGGATTTACAGTTAAATATTAGTGAGAAAAAAAGAGCACAAGATATCACCTACATTATGATTACAAATTTTAAAATGTATTCATATGCACCAGGATGAAAAAAATGCAAAAATGCAAAATATTTATTAACAATTGCTGATGGAAGCTTGATTGCTCTTTCTTTGTTTTTATTTGTCTTACTGCGGCTTACTGTGGGGTCTAATTCTGAAAGACCTGCTCTGGAGAGAAGCAGTTGGGAATTCCTGGTCTCTGACAATACTCTCTCAGTGTGTTTCCTGGTACACTAGTTAGATCAAGGATGTTAAGGCATTTCATGAAAACAACACAAAGCAAAACAAAACAAAAAAGATTTTTGACCAAATAAATGTTAAATCCATTTGATCTCAAAAATGCCACTGTAAGGCTCCTTAGAGCCTTCAATATGCTAATATAGAACTTGATTCTCCCAGAAAAGAAATAAATATGCAGTCTTTTCAAGACACACATGGGGCCACAGAATCAATCCGCCAACTCCAACACACACACACACACACACACACACACACACACACACACACACACACACACACACTCTGTATGACCCATGTCCTGATGAGCAAGCTGTGGGTGATTTCTGGCTCTGACTCTTGCAGTCACTTTGTTCTGCCAGAATTAAGCAAGCTCTTCCCCAGTGTTCATAGTACCATGTGGTAGCTGAGCAATTTCTTTTCATCTTTCAAGGTCTCACTCAAGTGTCATCATCTGTGAAAACCTTCCTGAACCCTCCAGGCAGAACTAATCTTTACTTCCACTTTGTTCCCCTCCCACTTTGCCTTTTGCTGTAGCACATTGTATTCACTGGCAATTATTTGTGACTGCTCTTCAGCTAGAAGAGTGATTTTCAGTCCTCACTATGTGTCAGAATCAATTGAGAACTTCAACACAATACAGATGCCCGGGCACTGCCCCCAGAAATTCAGTTTCATTTTCACTTGGTCTGGGTGGGACCTAAGCATTGTCTGATTGAGGACCATGAACAGAGAGAGCCAGCTCTTCAAGGCCAGATTAGAGTTTTATCTGTCTTTGTATTATTAGTGCCTGTCAGTAGTGGGCAAGCAGAAACTTTTGCTAACTTAATGTACCACAGTAAAAAAAAAATCCTTGATTAAAAACTGGTTGTCTGATTCCTCTCAGTGAAATAACATGTTTTGGTTAGCTAGATTCTCTCATTGTCCATTTTTGTTATGGAAAGAGGGCTACCAAGGCATCCACAAGATAGGGGAGAAAGAACACAAAAGGTCACAATACATGGCCACCACGAAGAGTGGGTAGTCCTTTGTTTAATATGTCCAATGTTTAATATTAAGTTTTCTGTTTTTCTTCAATGCAATACCCCACTGTTGCTCTCAAACCTTGAGGAATGGATACTACAGCATAATTCTCTGAAGTTCAACTGCTCTGGGCCTCAAGCTATTCTCAAAGGGATGATAGACCAGAGCTTGGATTCAAAGGCTGTTTTGAAGGAAATTTGTAGGTGCAAATTTTGATCACATGACCAAAAGTACTTTTAGCACCAAAAAACGCAGTAATCAAGATAAATAATATTTTAGTGCAATAGTTTAAAAATTGAAATGAAAGAACATAAAATCTATGATCAACAAAATATCACTTTAAATAAAGACAACATCAGTCACTGTGCTACATCTAACCATACTAGAGCCTAAAGCAAAAGGAAAAATCAGTAATACTGATCCTGTCCTTATTTAAAAATTTGGTATTATGTTCATCGTGGAGTTTTGCATTAATTTTGTTTAATATATTGTACTAAATAGTATTTATCAAAAACATGATTTATCTTGATCACTGAAGCTTTTGGTGTCCCCTCCAATCTTGTGCCTGAAACAAATACCTCACTTGCTTCACCCTAGTCCCACACCTGAGATGGACACTTGGAATCTTCTCTGAAACTGGGCTTCCAACTTTGCAGAGGGTTCTGTGTTCCAGCACACAAAATGCCCAGTTCAATTCTAAGGAAAGAAGCTAACCAGCAAATTCTGGTTATAGTATAAATCAATACCCATAGACACAGAGTTTCTTACAGAAGGAAAAAAAAAATTTTTTGATAGTAGAAGACTGATCTGGAGTAGGATCCCCATTGGACTAGCCCACTTGAAACAGACTGCATGCAATCCCAATCTGGGGATTGTCTGGGGAGTGGCAACAATTGGGAAAGAGGATATTGCAACATGACAAGAATACACAAAGGACCTACTGCAACATGGGCACACCTCTGAGACAGTAAAGCAAGGAGCAGCTACACTGGAATCAGTGTCTTGGGCACAGAACGTCAAATGCCTCACAGCAAGGAGACACCTATGCCAGAGCCCACTGGTTTGTTAGGATGAAATATAACCAGGATTTGTAGGTGCAAATTTTGACCACACAACCAAAAGTAAGATGGAAAACCACTGATGTAAATCATATTGGAGAGATCATTACAAAGGGAAGTATAGAGGGTCTGTCAAATATAGAAGGCAAACAGAGGAGTTCTGAGACTATTTTATTGTGAAACTCTTTGGAATAAAGTGAACTGGGGTGGCACAGGACACTTACAGAATTCCTGAAGTATTCTTGCCCATGAAATTATATCAGGATGAGGAAATTTGGGAGGAAGCTGAGTGAGCACCAGAAGTCTGAAGCAGACACAGGAAGTGGGGGTCACTATAGGTAAAATTCAGCGACAGGTCATGTTCCTGACTCAGGGAAGAGGTGCAATGCCAATCTTGACCTCCAGTAAAGGCACTGTCCACCTTCTGCTAGAGCTGAGGCCAAGAAATAGGATAGCTGTCACTCACTGGGTGGTCCTCTCCTTCTTAGGAACCCAGAGTCTGTATGGATTAGAAAAAGGTACAGGAAAATGGGTACAGAGCTACCCAGGGTTTAAGGACTCAACATGGTCCCAGAGCTGTCTGCTTAGGGCTCTGGGTGTGGAGAGAGGATGCAGAGCTATGAAGGGGGGCATTCTGGCCAGACAGAGCATCCAGAGGACAGAGAATTATCCTGCTCTCAGTGAGATGGAGCCAGCCAAGCTCTGTGTGAGGAGTGCTCTTGGCCCTGAGCTGCACCACCAAGTGAAGGTTGAGCACCCAGCCTTTCTTTACAGAACTCCTGCTGGAAACTCCCACGTAATATGAAACTAGGACCCCTAAGAAAGATAGAGAGAATAAGAGCTGCGATAAAAGAGACCTTGTTTGGAGGGTGTGAGAAATTCACTTCATAGTTATGCTTAAATGTGCTGCTCATGGTCTACAAAATATGGCTGATGCATGTATGTTGTTTGACGTGCATAAACCACTTTCTCTTGGGGATCAATGTGAACAATTATTCAGACTCCCAAATAAATGATGTGTTCTTTCCTCCATCCCTAGATGCCCTTACGAGGGCTGCAAAGACTTTGCTGAGAAGAGAATGTAGCAGAAAAATAAAATCCAAACAATGATTATTAGTATATAAGCTGGTGGCAGAATTCCTTCCTCCTCGGGGGAGACATTTTTTTGTTTGTTTTTTTTTTTTTTGTATCAAGATACCTTGACGGGTAGTTTTGGTCAGAATGAGAGAGTACCCAGGCTTGGCCTAGAGAGTCAGGGAAAACCAGAGGGACCCACTTTGCTCTGCCTTGTAAAGTGGGAGATGATGTGAGTTTCAGGATGTCACCATGATGAATGGCGTGCCCTGCTGGAGAATGGAGATAAAAGGAGATGCTGTGGGGAAGGCTGAAAACAGGGTGAGTGCCTTTGGGGCTTGGGGAGAGAAATCTGCCAGGCAGAAACTCACTCTAAAATAGGGCTGTCCGATGCTCCGTTTAAAGTGATCCACTGCACTTGGCTTTGCTGTCATCTATAGCTTTACCCTCAACTCACTCCACCACCAAATTCATCAGGAAAATCTCCCTAAACACAAGTGGCTTTCGAAAATAGTGTTTTGAAGGAAAGGCACAACAAAATCAAAAAGAGTTAGTGTTTTATACTCGGTTGATAGTGGGGTGAAAGTAAAGTGAACTGAGTAGTCACAGAATGTTAGCTTCAGGGAAAACAGAATGAAACTGAAATGAAAAACGGAAGCAAAAGGAGGGGAGAGGAAACCAAAGCCCTTGAGATTCCTTGGCCTATGGCAGGTGGGGGGTGGAGACTTTGGGAGTGAGGTTCTTCCCTCATGTGAGAGGAAAGCTCCAGCCATCTCATTTCACTATATCAGTAAAAGGTGACCCCACAAGGTTGGCTGAGGTGAGGACTTCTAGGTGACTGACCCAGAAACAAGAGTTTAAATGCCATCACCTGTCACATCATGGCATAATAAAGCTTCTTTTCCCAGAATAGTAATAACGCACTTGACAAAAGGCTTTTACGTGAGTAAAGAGAACATAATTTCTGAATATTTAATGCAAAATTGCCATAAAATAAGATGATCATTAAATATGTAAATGCTATTTACACGTGCTTATTATTCCAATAACTCATCTCTTATATAATGCGATCTCTGTGCCCTAATTTGCTGCTTGGTCATGGGCTCCACAAATCAAAATCTGGGACAGCTTTCACAAAGAAGCAAGCTGATGAAATGCACAAAGAAAAGCTTCTTTTGCTGCTAACAGGAGGTCTCTGTTTGCCCTTGTTGCTCTTGATCAGAGGAGGAAAGATGAAGATCAGCACAGAGAATTATGCCAGGAGCTAAAGGACCATTTGGATCAAAGATAAGCCCAAATATCTAGTCTCAAGTGAGATCAGTGGTCCCCAAAGTGTCTAATGCAGTATTAAGCAAAAGATTAAGACATTTTTTAAAATTTCCCTTTGTTCATCACAAGTGAGCCAATTTTGTACTTTCCTCTGGGGGCTGCTTAGATGATACGAAGATGAATTTTTTTCACTTTCAGCACAGGAATGAAGGCCTGATACTCAAAGTGCAGTCTGTGGACCTCAGCACTTTGCATCATTCTAAGCGTATTAGGAATGCAGAATCCCAGGCCCCACCCAGAGCTACTGAATCAGAATCTACATCTTAAATGATTCCCCAAGGTGGATGGGATACACATTTGTGGTGGTTTTATAACAGGGTCAATTTGGATAAATTTGAACTGCATTCCTCCTTCAGGATTACAAATTAGAGTTGGCCAAAGGAGAAATTTGCGTGAGATTGGCAAGGCAGAAGTGGAGCGGCATCCCTTGGTCTCTGAGGGTCCTCCTAGCTGTAGTGAGAAGGTCACATGCCGCTGGGCTCCAACTTTTCGTCCCTCTCTCTCACTCCACACCAGCTCTTTGTTCAGACTATCAGCCCTGCTAATCAAAGGAACTGCAAATCCACTTCCAGACATAGAGGCAACAGCCTTCATAGAACTCACCAGCATCGCTTCTTCTGCTTACTTCCAAGATTTCCCTGAAAGCTCCAACTTGTCCACTCGCACCAACGCTTCAGGAAGTTTCCTTAGTGACTTTTCTCTGATTCTCTAATTCCACTTGCTGGACTGTACTTCCCAGCTTATCCCATAATTATAGTAGTTCCAATTCCTGTAATAAACCCCTTATTCCATTTTACTCATGGTGGTTCTGCTTTGCTGGTACAACCCTTACTAATACTTCATTAAAGTTTTGGAAGCACTGGTCTAGGTTGTATACATGATTAAGCAAGAAACAATGCAAGTTATCCATTTTCAGCAGCCCACTCGCCCTTTCCTATGGAGCGTTTTCTGAATGAAGTATGTACTTTTCAAGAAGTGGTATAGGTGGCTTTGGAGGTCTCATAATTTTTAGTATATTATTAGAACAAATGAAATGGAAACAATGCAGCCTGGGAAGCCTATTCAAGTCCTGATTCTTAAAAGTTTTCCAGGTGCATTTTTGAGTGATTAGCTACGAGCATTTTGAGTTCCGTGTTGACTTGGACTCTTTTTTTGTAAGCGATAGAAACCAACTCAACACCAGCCTAAGGTAGGTAAAAGTACTGTTTTTTTCTTACTTAACTGAAAAACAATTGTTTTTGGTTGGAGGAGGAGTCAGTTGAGGTTTAGGCTTTATTTGCCCCAGGGATTTAGGTGATGTCACAAGGACTGAGTTACTTTCCTTCCCTCTGCTCTGTGTCCTCTCATGTAGGCCTCATTTAGGACAGGATTTCTCCCAATGGCTGCTGGAGACAGTTCACAGCTCTAAATCCAATGGAGCAAGAAATATCTCCTTCCTGGTCACCAAGGCAAAAATTCTGATGAACTGGCTGTGTCACCTGCTTATCCACGACCCAACCACTTGGTTAGGTAAAAAGATGATCTGACGGTTCAGGTCTAAGGCATAAACCTAGGGCCACCTTTGCAGCTGCAGTTAGGATAGTCTCCTGCTGAAGTAACCTGCAGTCCTGCAGACTGAGTAGGAGGATGGCAGATGGTGGTACTTTTCAGGAAGAATAGGGAAGAGCTGTAGGAGGTGCAAATAACCATGGCCACCATAACGAAACGAGTAGATGGCCACTCAGGTTCTTTCTACAAATTACTTTCAAATTTTTTGTACTAGATTTCTAGAAAGCAAATATAACAGGACATCATGTTTTCTAAATTTTAAATTCATTAAGTGTTCTTTGTTGACATTTTAGAAAGTGCAGGAAAGCATATAAAAGAGAAAAAATCACATTAATATCACCACCAAGAAAAAAACTCATTTAATCATTTAGGTGTGTAACTTTTTTCCAAGTAATGTACTAAAGAGTATTTTCCACTTAAATATACTTCTACAAGATGGCCAAGAGACATATAAAAAAGTGCTCAACATCGCTAATCACCAGAGAAATGCAAATTAAAACCACAATGAGGTATCGCTTCACACCTGTCAGAACGTCCACCATCAACAAATCAACAAACGACATGTGCTGGCGAGGGTGTGGAGAAAGGGGAACCCTAGGACACTGCTGGTGGGAATGCAAACTGGGGCAGCCACTGTGGAAAACAGTACGGAGGATCCTCAAAAAATTAAAAATGGAGTTGCCGTTTGACCCAGTGATTCCACTCCTAGGAATATATCCTAAGAATCCTGAGACACTAATCAGAAAGTATATATGCACCCCTATGTTCATAGCAGCACAGTTTACAATAGCTAAGATCTGGAAACAGCCCAAGTGCCCATCAGTAGCTGAGTGGATAAAAAAGCTGTGGGACATTCACACCATGGAATACTACACAGCTGTAAAGAAGAAGGATCTCGTACCCTTTGGGAAAGTATGGAAGGACCTGGAGAATATTATGCTAAGTGAAATAAGCCAGGAGGAGAAAGACAAACATCACCTGATCTCACTTATATGTAGAATCTAAAGAACTTAATAAACTGATGAACAGAATAGATTCAATGACATGGAAGCATGGATCAGACTTACAAATCTCAGAGGGATGGAGAGGGGCGGGTGGGGGAGGGAGAGAGATTAACTAAAGAATTTATATGCAGATATGCAGAACCCAAGGACACCGACAACGGTGTAGAGAGGGACTGGGGAGGGGGGTGGGACGGGTTGGAATGTGTCACTGGGGAGAAAAAGGGACATCTGTAACATTTTGAACAACAACAACAACAAAATATGTATATATACTTCTACAGTGTGCTTTTCAACAGTTGTTTAGTTTTCTGCTGTATGTTTGACTATATAACCAGTCACATGTTGATAGACCTTTTCATTGTTTCTAAATCATAAGCACTATGTATAAAATACTTATACATAAATCTTTGTGAACATATATAATAATTTCCTCAGGATAAATGCCAAGCAGAGAGCTTGCTGGATTAAAAGACATGAACATTTTCCAAATTTCAAACATTTTGTTAACCATTAATGTTTGCTGCTTCCTCAACAATGATTATTAAAAGAATATTTTATGCTTGCCAATTTGATCAGCAAAAATAATATTGTTGTTTCCCTTTGTATTACTTTGTGAAGTAACACACTTGTTCTTTGCATGTTGGTGCTTTTGTGTTTTTTTGTTTGTTTGTTTTTTGTGAACTGCCTCTTTGAGTCACTTGCCCATTTTAAAAATAGGAGTATTTATCTTTTCTTGATTTTTTTGGCACTTTGTATGCTGGGCACATTAATTCTTTATGATAATATATGTTAAAATATTTTTCCCAATTTTACATGCACTTTTCAATTTTTTTAATGGAAATTCAGATGTTGCCATTTTTGTGTGGACCAAAAAATCTTTCCATTTATATTACTTACTTTTAATAACATTCTTAAAACTGTCTCCTTTACTCCAATCATGGAAAAAGCAAGAAAAAAAGGAAATTCCAAAGTCCTTTCAGGCATTCTGTGCTATTAAATAGATATTTAGTTATCGACTCGTATAAATTACACCCGTGCTGCTGCTGTCTGTCCTAATGTCCTTACCCAAGAAGGAGAAAGTTGCTGATAGCCATTTCTGACAGAAGATAATGTTATTTTGCTTTGCGTTTCCCATATGAATTTGGGTTCCTTTTCATTTGGATCATTCATTTTCCAGTGATACATGTGTCTGTCCAGGTCCCAGAAATACATTTTTGAATGACTGTTGCTTGGTAGTATATTTTATTTTCTGCAAGTGCAAGTCATGTCTTATTATTTTGATTATGTAAAATTTGACTACTGTTTTACCATTTTTTGTATACACTGTAGGATAACTTTGTCAAGCTAAACAAGTTCTCAGACTTTTATTGGGGAAAAGTATTTTGTTCTATGCAGCAGAATTTTATTATTATTTTTTAACCCTCACCAGAGGATAATTTTTTCCACTGATTTTTTTTTTTTTTTAAAGAGAGTGTGGAGGGGAAGAGAGAAACATCAATGTGTCTGATTGGTTGCCTCTCACACATGCCCAACTGGGATAGAGCCTGCAACCGAGATACTTGCCCTTGACTGGGAATTAAACTTGTGGCCCTTCAGTGCGCAGGCTGATGCTCTAACCACTGAGCCAAACCAGCCAGGGCCATGCAGCAGAATTTTATATCCCTTTTCTTTTTTTCAAAGAGCCTCATCTCCCACAGTGAATTTGTTTTAAGCCCCATGAATCCAGAACAATGCTTCCACTGCCATTTGGAAACCTTAGGCCCCGGGCTGACGGCAGTGAAAAGACTCATCTTTCTTCTTCCTGGAGGACCCAGTGACCCCTCTGGCATTGCCAAGGCTCTCCAGGGAGGGCAGGAGTTCTCTGCAAAACTCTTCGCAGCCAAATGAGATCTGACCGTGGAACTGCAGTGCTGTCATGAGAAAGACAGAGTAACTAAGAGGCCCCTCCCATGGTCTTCACTCTTACAGAAAAGAAGACAATTTGTAGACACTCAGCTGAAAGCATGCTCCTCAAGGAAAACTGGCCAGAACTCAGTGGCAAAACTGGTCATTTTCTTCCATGTCGGAGCAAATTCTTTTAGAGCAGCAGGAAATGAAATGGTATTCACACTATCAATTACCCCAGCTGTTTACCTAATGAACTCAGCTGTAGAGACAGCCATTTTCAAGACCAAAAGGATATAATAAGCCCATGGTAAGCCTGCAGTAACAAGCACCTTGGCAAGCTCAAGGTCTGAATTCATGCGATTATAGTCTACCTGCCAGGAAGATGCCATCCCATTATTGACTTATAATGCCATGTTATTTATTGGGATAATTATGCTTTTCTACCCCTCAGGGACCCAGAATCAGATAAAGTAAGCAATTTAGTCTTATTCATTCAGCATGTGAACAAATTTCAAATTAGAATAGATCTCTCCAAGATCTATTATACTGCGCGGACACCCTGCAGCCTTTGGTCCCTACCCTCAAAGATTACAGGGGCTTAGAGGGCATTGTATTAATCAGCGGGAAGTTGGTTCTTCTAAGTTCAATGAAACAAATTTCTGTGTTTTCAGAGCAATTTTGTCTGAAACTCTCACTCACCGCCCTCAAATGTTAGCATCTTGTGCCTGCTCTCTGAACTTCTTTATAATATTGTGTGAGATAAAATTAACTTTTAAAATATCATTGCATATATTCCACATAACTCTACAAAGTAGTTTATTATTGCAGATGAGGAAACAGAGGCTCAGAGTAGTTAACTGACTTCTTTGGTGGACACAAGTTAATAATTTTCTTTTTACTGATAGATCTCAAGTGCCCCAGGCTCTGGTAGAGGTTGTGATATATAGTGGGAGTTTAATAACTGTCTTTTGAATAATGGAAACATTGGGCTAGAAGACAATAAAATGCTGGGATCCAATCTCAGTTCTAATATTATTAGCCTTGTGAACTTGGGTCTGTTGCCTTTTTCTGATCTTAATTGTCCTCATCTCTAAAATGGAGGTAATAATGCCAGACTTCTCTTTCTCATAGTTTTTTTTTTTTCTTTTTTTGAAAAAATAAAATGAAATTTAGTGTAGGAAATGGTTTTCAAATAAATTAGGAAGCATAGATAAAATGAAATCCATCTTATTAAATATTTGTTCATAGAAACTGAGTAGATTAGACGAGACCACCATGAATCGTTGCCCTCATCCCTCTTAACTTGCAGATCAGAGCTGTTTTCATGACATTAGTGTTTTATTGAGTCTATTCCAGTGGGTCCTTCATTCTGGTTGGCTGACCTGTAGGCTCTCTGGACACTTTTGAGTTGTACAGTAGAAGATCTTTGAAAAACAGAAACAACATATTCAGGTTTAATGCTTGTTTTAGTAACATATGGTCAAGTTATTTAAACCCTGGGCTTTAGTTTCTATTTTCTTTTCAATGGAATAATGATGGTGATAGTGTTGGTGATGATGTATGTGGAGGGAAGGGGAAGGATGGGAGGAGATTGACTAGATTATCTTTAAACACTGCAGCTTCATTACCCTATGATTCCATGTGTACCTTTGAGGTCAAATTAGAGTTTAGAGAGAGTGGGGAACAGGCTGGGGAGCTCAAAGTTGGAAGCATCTGTATAAGCACACAGGTTCACTGGTAACGAATGAGAATCGGGAATATCATTGCCCCTTCCCCTCCTAAAAGGAAGCATTTTACAGGTAACATTTGGGAGTAAAGCCCACCCCAGTTTTGGACCTAGACTCCAAATCCATCACTAAGTACCTTCTAATCAGATGGCTTCCTCCCCAATGAGCCACTGCAGCTTGGGCACTGGGCCCTCCTGTCAGGGCAGGGCCTGAGTTGTCGACTCCCTCACTGTGGGGAGGGCGCTCATGGGGACTTGTCACAGGCATCCAAAGGCACTTTCTGAGGCCAGACTGTCAGCTGCTTTTGTCCCACTCTGACGTCACTCCAATTCTTCCTCTTCCTGGAGGTGTCCTGGCTCCAATCTTCTTCTCCATCTCCCTAATGAATACGGCCCAGAATTTGCAATTCTCCTGCAATATCTCTGAGAAATTCATCACCTTTTTTGGCAGGCTTTGAATTTAGCTGCTTACTCAGAGGATGAAATCTAAAATAAAACTGGCTTACTTAGCAATGGGAATAATAAAATTTCATAAAAATCAAAGTCCCATTTTTTCCGTTGTATTGCACATGTGATTCACATGAGTTGCTATATTTTACCTTAAGAAATTAATGTTCCATGTGGAAAAGAAAAAGTATATTCTCAAGGTTTCCAATGGCAACTTTTCCTCCATCAACTCTGTTGCCGTATTTTCCCAGGACTGGTTAGTCACAGACCCTGCTGAGGCCTGATTCATATTCATGGAAAGAGCAAACAAGCCTCTTAAGACATCCTTGAATTTAAGGGTGATGAAAAATGCCTGGAGGAGACTTTTCAGCTCTGGAGTACAGCTCAAAACCACCACATCTGTGAGAAAGGTAATGATGAAAGACAAAAACATTTTTTAGTCATGGATTTTATAAGCTAAATCCAGGGGTTTTTTTCTTGGAGGTGGAAGAATGTGAACACACATGGGCAAACAGCCTGCTGATTAATTTTAATGACCTTTCTATGAATAAAATAGTTTTATTATTTCGTACCTTTGCTAAGGACCAGGGCCTAGGAAATGGCAGACAGGGCAGGAAAAGATAGTTAGCTTTTACTTCAGTGGTGGAAAATGTATTCTCAAAATCAGCACACTGGGCTGTGGTTTGCCACTGAAAATACTATTTAAAAAAACACACTGTATATTACTGAGATCCAAACTCAGCTGGGGTCTCAGTACCACCTGTCAACTTTACATTTCCATTTAGACTGCTGTCTTCCATTGTCCAGAGAGTTTATTTCAAGTCTTCACTTATCTCCAAGCACCCACGCTTACTTCCCGCACGGGTTCCCCAAAGACAACAGAGCATCCAGGTCCATAGTAAAAGTAACAACCATCAGGTCATAATTCCATTGCCATTTTGCCTATCACATGCACATTTACCATCGCTGGTATCCCATTAGTCAGCTAGGGCTGCTGTCACAAAATACCACAAACTGGATGGCTTGAAAAACAGAAACTCATTGTCTCAGTGCTGGAGGCCACAAGCCCAAGGTCAAGGATTAGTTCTTTCTGAAGGTGCTGGTGAAGGATCTGTTGCAGTCTTTTCTCCTAACTCCTGGTGGTTTATTGCCAATCTCTGATGGCTTCTGCTGCATCACCTTGATCTCTGCTTTTATCTTCCCATGGCGTTCTCCCTGTACATGTGTGTTTGTGTCCAAATTTTCCCTTTTATAAGGACTCCTGACATATTAGATTATGAGCCCACTCTGCTCCAGTATGAACTCATCTTAACTAATGGTATCTGCAATGACCAATTTCCAAATGATGTCACATTCTGATGTACTGGGGATTAGGACTTTAACATATAAATTATGGGGAGACAAAATGCAACCCATCCACATATGCATCTCTACTTCATGACTGACCTTCTTAGAAGTACTGTTCTTCTTCGGTGTGCCTACTCCCTCCACAGATGTGGAGTCCAACCATTCTTAATTCCTCAGAAACATGGCTCAACCAGGCACCACCTCTTCAATAGCTATAATTGCTTCTTCTGTACAAACTCTTTAGAATCAGTTTTTAAATAAGTTCACTTCTCTCCATCTCAAGATACAACCACCACAACAAAAGCTTTCTACTTTAGCTTTGGTCCTGCACTCTTTTCCTTCACAGCCTACATCAGTTCTCTCCACTTGCTACTCCTATTTACTCAACTCTCTACAATCTGACTTCCTTCCTCACCACTTCACTGAAACTGCTCTTGCTGAGAACAGTACATGACTTCCTTTTTTTTACTAGATGCAATGGCCTTGACAGACTTCATTTTACCTGACTCTCTATCTTGGCTTACATTGGTGACCTAAGCTGACTTCTGGAAGTATTCACCTATTTCAGCTTCCACAGCTCCCCATTCTCCTATTGTCTTGGTTTTCTTCCTACCCCACTGGCTGCTACATCACAGTCTCCTTTGCTGGCTTGTCTTTCTTTGTCAATCCCTTAAAATGTCATCATTTCTCAAAGTCCCATTCTCAATGCTTTATAAATCTTTCTATAATTTCTTTCAGCCCCAAAGCTCCAATGACCACTTGTATACTATGACTTCCAAATACTATTTCAAGTTAGAATGACTGTCCTGAGCTCCAGACTTCTATATCTAATTATCTATTATCAGTTCATCACAGATAATTGAATCTATTTCTCCTTCTATACTCAATATCTTAACCAACGATGTTGCAGTTTTACCCAGTGTATAAATCTTAGATTCTTCTTTACTTCCTGCTTTTCCACATACTACCTCCAATCACACCTATTCTTTAAATTCTCCCATTATCGTTTGGAACTCTCCAATTCTGCTTCTGGTAGTAGCTTAATTCAGGCTGTCAGCATCATTCTTTCAGACTACTGCAGCAGCCTGCAAATAGGCCTCCTTGCCTCTGATCTTGCAGTATTCTGATCCATTCTCCATACCACAGCTAGAGTGACCTTTCAAAGTATAATACCACTCTCTTGCTAAAAGAGATTTTCAACGGCTCCCCTTGCTCTCCAATTAAAATGCAAACTCCTTATCCTGGAGTTTCACAACCTGTCCTGAGCTTGACTCCTCAGCATCATTGCTCAATATTTTAACGGAGAGCTCCAACCACTCAAATATTTGCAGATCTCCAATGCATTGTGATTCCTCTCATACTACAGCCTTTATGCATGTTGCTACCACTGCATGAAACATGCACTTTTCACTCCTTTCTCCCTGTACTACTAACCATTCGCCTGGTAAACTCGCCCCTGCAGTTGGCATATAAAGTCTTCCTAAATTTCCTTCATACTAGTAGGTTCCTATCAGCTTTTCTAACTTTTATCACAGTATGTACATATTAATATAATGCTTAAGGACTGGAACTTTATAATCTTTGGATTAGAAATAGCCTATTTCTGAACACATAGCACAGGATCTGGCATGAAGGAGCTAGGTAAATATTTGTTAAATAAAAAGAATTGACCAAGCCTTCAAACATATTGTCAAAACAACCCTATTTGAATTAGGTTGCAAACCAGAGGCAGTGCACTAATCATTTTGAAACCAAATGTTTTCAAATGCAGGTGAGGTTTTTGTTTTTTTAAAAGAACATTTCCCAAAAGCTTAAGTACATGAGAACTTTTTTTTTTGACAGTGTTTAATATTCCACCTAGGTGTTTGTAATGAATAGTCAAGGTCAAATTTGGAAGAAAATATAAACTATTCATTTGTACATTTATTAACAAAATAGTCCTCCTACTGTTCCAGGTATTCAAAAGCACCACCAAACAGTTATTGGAATCTTTGTGTAATGAAAATGAGAACAATGGCAGATTTATACTGCTGGGGGAAGCACATTAAAGGATTTTTCTGCCATTGTCTTTGAAGGAAGACTTTAGACCCTCCCCAGAAAGTTTTAGCCAAGCATAATAAAATAGTATGAAGAGCATAACCTTCTAACTCTTCTATTTGTGATATTACAAGGTAATACTGAGCCCTAATTGAGGGGTGGAGGGAAGATTACTTAAGTCTTTAACCTAATAATAACAAATTCTGTCAACTCTATCATCAGAATATACCCCAAATCTAGCTACTTTCCATGACCACTTATGCTACTCTTGTAGGTCTAATCACCATCATATCTTGCCTTGATTATGTAAAAAGTTTTCTAACATTTGCTCTTGCACTTCCACTTTATATTCTAAATACAATAACAAAGGGGATCCTGCTAAAACAGAAATGGAAACATTTCATTCCTCTGTATGATTCAGAATAAAAACCCAAAATGCTTATAAATGAGTTTCAGGATCTTATAAGATCAACTTCCCCCACCTCCAGCTACAACCACTCTGACCTCTTCTCCTGCTGCTCCCCTTCATCTCTCCACTCTAGCCACATTCGTCTCCACAGAAATCAGTAAGCACATAAGACCCAAAGAACATAATTGACCAACTTGACCTAATTGATATTGGTAGAATACTCCACCTAGCAGCAGCAGAACAAGCAATTTTTTTGCAAGTGCACATGGAACATTTACCAGTAGGTTGCCTACTGGTCCATAGGAAATTTAAAAGATCCAATTTATATAAAATATGTTACCTGACCACAATAGAATTAAATTAAAAATCAATGACCAAAAATATGTGAAAATTCACCAAATATTTGGACACTAAACAACGTACTTCTAAATAATCCATAGATCAATGAAAAAAATCACATGAAGAATTAGAAATTATTTTGAACTGAGTAGAAATGAAAACATGGCATTTGAATTTTGTGAAGTTAAAGCAGTGTTTAGAGAGAGTCTTACAGCACTAAACATTAATATTAGAAAGGAAGAAAGATCTCAAATCATGTACTAAGCTTCCACTCTACAATGTAAGAGAAAAGGAACAAATAAAAATCAAGCAAATAGAAAAAATAAAATAAACATAGGAAGAGAAACGAATAAAATAAAAACTAACTTTAAAAATCAACCAAACCAAAAGCTAGGTTTGGGGGAAGATAAGAAAATGATAAATCTCTGGATTTCCGGATGGTGGCAGATTGAGTGGAAGCTACACTGACACTCTCCCAGGACCAAACTGAAATTACAACTAAAATATAGAAAACCATCCTGAATAATCAACTGAAGACTAACTAGCAAGAGAGCACCTTCATTAAGGACCTAAAGTGGAGGCTGCATAGAGACTGGTAGGAAATGCAGAGGCTTGAGAGGGCTGGCTGGGCTCCCACAGGCAGCAACTGAAGTTTCAGAGGGATATTCCAGCTGCAGAGGGGGCGGGGGTCCAATGAGAATGCTGGGGCCTAAGCCCCAAGCTGGGCTTCTCAGCCTAGAGCACCAGAACTGAGAAAGGTGCTCACATAACATCTGGCTGTGAAAAGCAGCAGGGTTTCTGTCTGCCAGGGAGAGAGAGCTGGAAATGCAGGCACCCTCTTAAAGGGCCAATGCACAAAGTTGTGTGTGCAGACACTCACCTTGGGCTCCAGCGGAGGGAGGGCAGAATGGACTAGAGCTGTGTGAGGAGAATCCAGGGATGCTGGCACAGGGGACAGAGCTCAGAGGGCAGCCATCTGGATTCCTGTGCTGAGTCATTCCCTCATATGACAGAGGACATCTTTCTCAGGCAAACATTTACCATCCAAGCAGCTTTTACCTGGAAAGGAAGCAGTTACCCCACCCTGTTGGGAAACCTCCCCTCCCACCTGCGGAGTTTCTACAGCTTGAGGCTCATTAAGAGACTGAATAACAATCAGCCTCTAAGTGCTTTGAACCTTTGCCTGATTTGCTCCTGGATGTAGGGTTTGGGAAAGCAGACCTTGGTGAGCATCTTGGTTTTTTCCAAACACTCCCAGTTCCAGCAGAGAGAACAACAAGCTGTGGGGGTGCAGAAAGCTTCAAACAGGGTACTAAAGGCCAGTCACAGTGTCTGAAAATAGCCTGCACTAAAAGACTGGGAGTCCTAGATCTACCTACTACCTAGACGCAAATCCAAATAGGGAGCCAAAATGGGGAGATAAAAAATAAACTCCAAATGAAAGAACAAAATAATTCTCCAGAAGAAGGGCTAAATGAAATGGAGATAAGCAATCTATAAGACATAGAGTTCAGAATACTGATCATAAGGATGCTCAAAAGTGTGAGAAAAGAAATGGAAACTATGAAGGAAATTAAGAATGAAATAGGAGAAATAAAGAATACATTGGAAGGAATAAAGAACAGATTACTGGTAGCTGAGGATAGGATCAGTGAATTAGAAAACAGGGCAGGAAAAAAATCACTCAATCAGAGATACAAAAAGAAAAAATAATTAAAAAACAAGAGGGTTTTAATTTGCATCTCTCTAATGATTAGTGACTGAGCATTTTCTCATATGTCTCTTGGCCATCTGTATGTCCTCTTTGGAGAAGTGTCTATTCAGGTCCTTTGCCCATTTCTTAATTGGGTTGTCTTCCTCTTGCTGAATAGTATGAGTTCTTTGTACACCTTGGAAATTAGCCCCTTAAAACCACAATGAGGTATCACTTCACACCTGTCAGAATGGCTGCCATCAACAAATCAACAAATGTGTGCTGGCGAGGATGTGGAGAAAAGGGAGCCCTAGTACACTGCTGTTGGGAATGCAGACTGGTGCAACCACTGTGGAAAACAGTATGGAGGTTCCTCAAAAAATTAAAAATGGAGCTGCCTTTTGACCCAGTGATTCCACTCCTAGGCATGTATCCTAAGAATTTTGAAACACTCATCAGAAAGAATATATGGGGAAACAAGATGGTGGCGTAGGGAACAGCTGCACGCACCGCCTCCCGCAACAACATCAAAATTACAGCTAAAATACAGAACCACCATCAGCCAGAACCTCCTGAAATCTGGCTGACCAGAAGCCCTACAACCAGGGAACTGAAGATGCATTGAGACCTGTAGGAGGGGCGGAGACGTGGGTGGATCAGGGCTGAATCATGGAGACTCAGCTGCAGGCGCACACCCTGTTCCACAGGTTAAACCAGGGAGGGAATCTCAGAGGCTGAGGGTTCCCAGAGGTGAGAGGGGTCCCAGCCCCACAGCAGGCCCCCAGCCCAGGGCTCCAGAGCCAGGAGAGACATCCCCACAACTCCGGGCTGTGAAACCAGTGAGGACTGTCTCTGAGGGCCGTGGAGGCTGTGGGAGACCCAGCAGCTCCTCTTAAAGGGCCTGTGCCTGGACTCACTCAGACGCGCTCCCTCTGAGCCCAGCGCTGGGCAGCAGCTTAAAAGGACCTGGGACACTATGGAGGGAACTCACCTGCCTGAAGTTGGGGCGAGAGCTGGAGGGGCAGCTTTCTCCCAGACAGAAGGGCTGGCAGAGGCCATTGCTCCTTTGGCCAGTCCTCCCCGCACACAGCCGGCAGGCAGGTGCCATACTTGAATCGCCAGCACCTGACTCACACCTTTGGCCCCGCCCCGTGATTCCAGGAGGCCACACCCCTCCCCACTGCAAGCTCATCCAGGCCATTTCCAGGGGCTTTTCTATGCAAGTGGCCTCTTGAGTCTCATGCTTAGGACTCTCCTAAAATCTCTCAAATAAGCAGCAGCGGGCCCCATATGGCTTGATAAGCAGCCCCAGGCCTGGCACTAGCGGCAGCTGCATTAGTTCATAGCTTGGCCTCTCCTGGACACTGCCAAGCCCAGCACAAGTAGCAGCCAACTATGGTTTGCTGTGTAGCTCATGCTGGGTGGCCTTGGGCAAGGCACTGGCACAGGCTGACTTTGCACCTCCCAGGAGGCCCCAGAGACAGTGCACCTGATGGTCAGACTCGACCACACTGGATTACAACCCTACCACATCCACAAGTGACACTCAAGGGGCGCACTTGGTGAACACCAAAGCCCCACTGAAGTAAATCCTGCTCCATAGGGGTGTCCCCAGCACAGTAGCTCTTTGGCTGTAGTTGCAGCTGGTCCACACAGCTGATTGACCTGGGGGTCAATTCCTCCCAGTGACACCAACAGCAACCAAGGCGCAACTACAACAGCACACTGCACACAGCCCACACAGGGGAGCACCTAGAAGGCCCAGCTCAGGTGACTGGGGAGGCTGAGCCACTGGACCCTACAGGACACCTACTACACAAAGCCACTCTACCAATTCCAGGAGACATAGCAGCTCTACCCAATACATAGAAACAAACACCTGGAAGCATCAAAAATGTGGAGGCAAAGAAACATGTCACAAAGGAAAGAACAGAAGAAATCTCTAGAAGAGGAGCTAAATGAAATAGACCCAAGGAAGCTAACAGATACAGAGTTCAGAATTTTGTTTATAAGGATGTTTAAGCATACTAGTAGGGAAATAACTGAGAAAATTGATAACATAATAAAGTACCAATTTGAAATGAAGGCTACATGAACTGAAATGAAGAATAATTTACAGGGAACCAATAGTAGAGTAAAGGATGCTGAGAATCAAATCAGCAATTTGGAAGATGAGGAAACAAAAAACACCCAACCAGAAGAGCAAAAAGAAAAAAGAATCCAGAAATATGAAGATAGTATACGGAGTCTCTGGGACAACTTCAAGAGTCCCAACATTCATATGATTGGGGTGCAAGAAGGGGAAGAAAGAGAGCAAGAAATTGAAAACCTATTTGAAAAAATAATTACAAAAAACTTCCCCTACCTTGGGAAAGATAGACTTACAAGTCCAGGAAGCACAGAGTGTCCCAAACAAGAGGAACCCAAAGAGACCCACAGCAAGACATATCATAATTAAAATGCCAAAGGTTAAAGACAAAGAGAGAATCTTAAAAGCAGCAAGAGAAAAGCAATTAGTTACCTACAAGGGAGCACCCATATGACTGTCATATGATTTTTCAACAGAAACTTTGCAGGCCAGGAGGGACTGGCAAAAAATATTCAAAGTGATGAAAAACATGGAACTGCAACCAAAATTGCTCTACCTAGCAAAGCTATCATTTAGAATTGAAGGTCAGGTAAAGAGCTCCACAGATAAGAAAAAGCTAAAGGAGTTCATCACCACCAGACCAGCACTACAGGAAATGTTGAAGAGTCTTTTTTAAGAAGCAGCTAATGAACAAAAGAATCTGACAAACTAAATAGATCCAGAGACACTGACACATGCAACAGATGATCATATTTCAGAGGAAAGAGGGAAGGGGGGTGGAGGGTGGGAAGAGATTAACCAAAGAAGTTATATGCATATATGCATAACTCATGGACACAGTTAATAATGGGATGAAGGCCTGGGGAAGGGGTGGGAGTGAAGTGGAGGGGGTCAGTTGGGGGGGAAAATGGGACACCTGTAATATTCTCAACAATAAAGATAAATTTAATAAAAGAAAGAAAGAATATATGCACCCCTATGTTCATAGCAGCGCAATTTACAACAGCTAAGTTCTGGAAACAGCCCAAGTGCCCATCAGTAGATGAGTAGATAAAAAAGCTGTGGGACATTTACACCATGGGATACTACGCAGCTGTAAAGAAGAAGGTTCTTGTACCCTTTCGACAGTATGGATGGACCTGGAGAAAATTATGCTAAGTGAAATAAGCCAGGCAGGGAAAGACAAATATCACATGATCTCACTTATACGTGGAATCTAAAGAACTTAATAAACTGATGAACAGAATAGATTCAATGACATGGAAGCATAGATGAGACTGACGAATGTCAGGGGGATGGAGGAGGGTGGGTGGGTGGAGGGGGAGAGAGTAACCAAAGAATTTATATGCATCTCTGCACAACCCAAGGACACAAACAATGGTGGGGAGAGGGACTGGGGAGGGGGGTGGGACGGGGTGTAATGGGTCATTGGGGAGATAAAGGGACATTTGTAAAATTTAAAAAAATAAAAAATAAAATAGAAAGACAAAAAACCCCAAAACAAACAAACAAAAATAAACAAGCAAAAAACCCAAGAGGGCAGTTTAAGGGACTGTGGGACCACATGCAATGTAACAATATTCACATCATAGGAGTGCTAGGAGATGTAGAAAGTAAACAAGGGCTAGAGAACCTGTTTGAAGAAATAATGTCAGAAAACTTCCCTAACCTGGTCTAGGAAAAAGTCACAAAAGTTCAGGAGGCACAGAGAGTCCAAAGCAAGAAGAACCTAAAGAGGCCCATGCCCAGACACATCATAATTGAAATGCCAAAAATTTAAGACAGAGAGAGAATCTTAAAGGCAGCAAGAGAAAAGCAATCTGTTACCTACAAAGGAGCTTCCATAAGGTTGTCAGCTGATTTCTTATCAGAAACTCTACAGGCCAGAAGGGATTGGCATGAAGTATTCAAGGTAATGGGAAGCAAGGATCTGAAACCAAGACTACTCTATCCAGCAAGACTATTATTCAAAATAGAAGGTAAAATAAAGAGCTTCTTGGACAAAAAAAGGCTAAAGGAGTTTATCACCACCAAATCAGCATTGCAAGAAATGTTAAAGGAACTGCTGTAGTAAGAAATAGAAATAGAGAGAATGAGAAACATAGGCATAAAAAATAAAATGGCAATAGATAGGCAGCTATGAATGATAACCTTAAGTATAAATTGATTAAATGCTCCAATCAAAAGGTGTAGTATAGCTGAATGGATAAAAAAACAAGACCCAAATATATGCTGTCCACAAGAGACCCACCTCAGAACAAAACACATGCAGGCTGAAAAACCCCCCAAAAACTTCTGGAGGACTTTAAGGGAGAGATCCACAGCAGTACAGTCATAGTAGGGGGCTTTAACACCCCACTGACTTAACTGGATAGATTTTCCAGACAAAAAATCAGCAAAGAAACAATGACTCTAAATGACACATTAGATCAGTTGGATTTAATTGACATTTATAGAATATTTCACCTTAAAGCTGCAGAATAAGCATTCTCCTTAAGTGCACATGGGACATTCTCAAAGATAGATCACATGTTAGGACGCAAAACAAGTCTCTACAAGTTCAAGAAGACTGAAACCATATCAAGCAACTTCTTGGACATTACATCTTCTAATATTATGCAGCTTAAAAAAAAAGGACCCCTTACCCTTTGAGACAGCATGGTGGGATCTGGAGAGCATTATGCTAAGAGAAATAAGCCAGCCAGAGAAAAGCAAGTATCACATGATCTTACTCATATGTGGAATCTAATGAACAAAATAAACTGATGAACAAAATAGATCCAGAGTCATAGAAGCATGGAATAGACTGAGAAATCTCAGAGGGAAGGTGGGGTTTGGGGTATGGAGAGAAATTAACTTAAGTACTTACATGCATATATGCATAACCCATGGACACAGACAATAGTGTGGTGAAGGCCTGGAGGGAGGGGGTGTGCAGGGTGGAGGGATACAATTGGGGAAAAAGGGAGACATTTGTAATACTTTCAACGATAGACAAATTAAAACATTTAAAAAAACCTCTACAATTAAAAGTAAAATAATAAAAAAAGAAAGAAAGAAAAGATAAATCTCTAACCAGATTGATCAGGAGAAAAAAAATTAAAAACAAAAAATAACTCCCACACAAATTACTAATATCAGGAGTTAGAGTAGGAACATCACTGATAATACATTTGCTAGAAGGATTATGAATAATTTTATGGCAATAAATTTGTCAACTTACATGAAATGAACAAATTCCTTGAAAGTTACTACTGAAGTTTATTCAAGGAGGTAACCTGCATAGCTTTGTATCTATTATGGCAATTGAATTCACAATTAACCTTTCTACAAAAAGAACTTAGGGCCAGATGGCTTCACTGGTGAATAATAGTATAATTCTAAGCAGTTAATGAGGAAACAATATCAATTCTACAGAAACTTCCCAGAAAATTGAAGAGAGGACACTTCCAAACTGATTCTATGAGGACAGTATTACCCTGTTGTAAAACCTGAGAAAGCAATTATAAGAAAACTGTAGACCAAAATTTCTCCTTAACACAGATGAAAAATCTATAAATAAAATGTTGGCATTGCATATTCAGCAATATAGAAAAATATAATACATAATGACCTAGTTGATTTTCTCCTAAGAATACAAGTTTGATTCAACTTTTGAAAATCAATGTAATTAACCACATTAATAGAATAAAAGAGTCAGAACAACATTTGACAGAATTCCACGTTCATAAAATTTTTAAAAATTCTCAGAAAACGATGAAGAGAGGAAATTTCCTCAATTTGATAAAGGAGATCTATAAAAACCATACAGCTAACATCATTATTTAAAATTAATGTAAACCTAACCTAGGGGATTGAAATTCCATTCCTAAATTTTTACTGAAAGAAATGAAATGAGTTATAGGAATTTTTATTTATATTCTCTATCCTAATCCTTTGTGGTATTGGCCACAATCTTCTCTCGCTCTGCAGTTTACATCTCTCTCTTTTAATCTGCCTCTTAATGAACAAGAATTCTTAATTTTACAATAGTGTTATATATCAGTCTAGCTTGTATATTTTATTTCCCTATGAAAACATATCTCCCCAAGGTGATATATTAGGCAAAAACTGGAAACAACCCAAATGTCTATCAACAATTTACTAGATAAGCAAATTGCGGTGTTTTCACTTGACTACTACTAAGCAATAATAATGAAATGTTGATACACACAAGAACATAGATTAATTCCCATCAGCATCATACGGTGTCAGAGAGACCAGGTAGAAAGGATTCATACAGTTTAATTCTATTTGTGAAGTTCTAGAACAATAAAAACAAATCTATGCTTCTAGAAGTCAGGAGGGTGGAAGGGACTGAGTTGAATTGAGTAGAAAGGGCATAAAGGAGCTTACTGGGGTTGTGAAAAGGTTCTATATCCTGATTGGAGTAGCGATTACACAGATACATGCATTTATCAAAACTCCTTAAACTACATTTAAATTCTGTACATTTTATTGTATATACCTCTATAATTTAAAAATATTTTAAAGAAATGCCCCCTTCTCCCCATCCCTGAGGACATGCAATCGATGGATGAAGAACTTGAAGCTATGGCATACAAGGAACCTGATGAGCGTGAATCAAGCTCAAAGGAATGAGATAGATGAGAGCCTCGCCTGGCTATTTAGGGCACGTGGACATCTCTCTGGTCCACAGAAGGAAATGCATACAGTAGCGAAGATTACTCATTGTTGCCCACTGGCAAGCATTGGCCTTTTTTAAGTTTCTAGAGGTTCTTGCGTACAGGTTCTACTTTCAGTATCAAGAAAGAAGGGCTTGGGACTGGGCAGACATTTGCCCAGCTGAGGATTTGATGAGAAATCAAGTGTCAAGCACTGCATAGATGAGATATACATTCTTCAGCCACTGGGCAAACAAGTAGAGGCTAAATGACTCCCCTCCTCTCCCAGGAGAAAGGGTCAGCTACCCCCAAAGTGAAGTACAGCCAAGCAGGATTCAGCACCCCTTGCAGCATGACGGTTACATGGTTCTGCGGTTAGCCTTACATGTGTCCGGCCTTAAGTGAAAACAAGAGCGCTGGTCACAGCTTCCAGTAGTTCTCTGGAGGCTAACACACTGGCTTTCGGCAAGTTTTGACACAGCACAGAACAAGGTGCTCTGTTATTAACTACTACTGGAGAATTACAAATAGGCTGTGGTAGAACAAACAGGACTAGGAAACCACATAAAATGGAATGATCTGTAATTTCCATTAAAATCACAATTAAGAAAAGATTGTCTTTGACAACATCCTTTGTCCTAAAGGTCAAATTTATTGAACCCTCATTATTCCAGCTTTGCTACAAAGACCCTGGGCCTTCTATAGTCAATGAGTCTCCTAACTTCTGTGGTCAGTGAGAGTCAAATACGGGGAGGGGTAAGAAGGAGCAATGAGCTGAGATGCAGAGCAGAGGGAATTCTCTGGACCTCCCTGCCGAGAGGCAACAGCGAGCCTTTCCTGCAGAGGCAGGCCGACCAGCCTGCAGGGTTATGTCGGCTCAATGCACAAACATTAACTGACGCTCCTCCCCTGCTTATAACCTTTTCCCTTACTTTTCCAAATGCCCAGCAGCAATCTTGCCATGTAATGTTCTTAGACACCCACAAAAACAAGCCCCCAAACAACTGCCATTTTTTCAAGTATAAGAACGATCTCCATATGTGGTAGATACGAAAGACAATATGACATAAATACTATTTCTATAAAGAGATCTTGTGAATCAAACATATAATACAAATAGCCTAGAGAAACTGGGCAAAGAGCACAACAGATAATTTACAGAAGAACTGCAAATCTCTAATCTACGTAAAATAGATCCAGCTGTCACTAGTGAGCAATTTAAAGCAAACATAAGCTAAGTTTCCATGTTTCAGGTTGGTGATGATTTGGGAAATATCCTTGAGTATATAGTAAGGCAAGAATGGAACTATAAGCGGAATAACCTTTCAGGGAAGCCATTTGGCAATATATATACTAAGTGACTTAAAATGTTTCATATCCTTTGAATCAGTGATTATTTTCTGTGACATGGTCCAAAAGAAATAATCATATGTGTGGACAAGGGTTTATGTACAGAGATGTTTGTCACAGTTAGCAAACACTGGAAACCACTTAAAGGTCTAGTAAAAGAGCAATGATTAAACAAGATATGGTATATTGTGGAATATTATAAAGTCGTTATAAATAACTTCCATGAAAAGTACAAGAAAATATTCAAGATGTAATGTTAAATGCAAAAGTAGGATAAATGAGCAAAGCTGTGAATAGACATTCCACAGAAGAAGAAGCCTCAGAGGTACACAATTCTATGAAAAGATGTTGAAACGCCATAGGAATCAGAAAAATACAGAATCAAATAAAAATGAAATACTGGTTGACAGGCATCAAAATAGCAAAACGTAGAAAAGCATATGATATAAAGCACCTTTAAGGATGTGGGAAGATGGGAATTTGAGTAGCGCTGTAACTGGATACAGTGGTACCTAGAGAATTTTGCTCTATGAGAACCCATCACCCCAAATTCCACTCCCTCCTGGACCCATATCACAGAGACATTCTTACGTGGGTCCTTACAGGAACATGAGAGAGACATCTGTCATAATATTGACTGTGGCAGCAAGAAGTCAGAGTAACCCAAGTGTTCAACACTAGGGAAATAATAACCAAAATATAACAAGTACATTCTATGAAATGAAGAAAATTAGATAATGTGTACATCACTACATCTGAAAAACGGTGTTGAGTGAAAAAGTAAGGACAGCATGAGGTTTAGTACAAATGAATATTAAAGAACACATACGAAACAATGCGATATATTTTTCAAGAACAGGTACATATATTGAAATCGGTAGGAAAGTACCTACATCGGAAGGGAATAATAAAATATTATTATCATTATATTCATAATTATAATAGAAAAGGCCTTCGCCTAGATCTATGTTCGGTGATAAAATGTCTGCTAACAAAAAGGCATGATGCATGTAATGTTCTGTACCAGAGATTTTGAAAAGGAAAAGAGCTGATATTTAACTCATATAGCATATTTCAACTTTGTTATAAATGTGCAAAAATCACTAGAAAGAAAGAAAAACATTAAAATGTTAAAATTATAACCTCTGAATGATGATTTACTGCCTTCTTTGTATTTGTTGTTAGGTGCCAAACTCTAATCTGGAGTGTGTTAACTGCTGGGATTTGAAGGTGCTTGAGCATAGCGGGATGGGGTGGGGTAGGGTGGTATGGCATAGGGTGAACCAGTTAAGATTTTATTTGGCTCAGTGTTCTCAAGGAAGAAACCCAGAGCTCAGGCACCTGAGTGCAGCAAATATCCTCTGAAAACCCAGCCTTTGGACATGAAGCTTAGGCCCAGGGAGAGAGGAGTCGTGGTCAGAAGACAAGAAGTCCTTCTCCCCCGTGCTAGTGCCTCAGTGAGGTCTGGCTGGGGGTGGAGGTGGATGTGCTCTCCACATTTCTGCATAAAACTTCTCAGAGCTTTAGTTGCAAGGAAGGTACTTTGGGTACCTAGAAGACTACAGCGCTCCAGTTCCTTAGTGATGGGGACTTGGAGCTCTTCTTTACTCGTGAATGTTTTATACACTTGATATCAATTGAGGGTGCCCAGATGTGGAAGGGAATGGGTCAAAAGCCACAATTGATGGGCCAAAATAAATTGTGAGCATGAGTCCGTGGTCTCCATGGTCCCCTTGTCCCTTGGATTTCTAATACAGTCTAGAAATAAGAGCCGGAGGGTGGTGGGTGTTGACAGAGAGTAATAATTGAAGGAGAAAGAACCAGTGAAATATGAGTTATTACTATTACTAGGCTTTCAGGTTGCATTGAACTGGAGAAATATGTTACACATATTCTCTATTTTGTGAGCATTCTACTTTATAATATTACTTTATAATAAAAAACATTATGATAAATTAAAAAATAAAAGTCTCAAGTATAAAAAGAAAAATACAGAGACAAAGTATGTCCAAGAAAATTTCTGATAACAAATTATTATCATTTTTGAACTTTTAAAGCACATATTTGTTATCACTGATAGATCTGTTAAGCATGCTATATATTTTACTTACTTATTGTCTGCCTCTGCCTACACTTTCTCCCATGCCCCAACTACAGTGTAAAGTCCACAACTTAGTGCTTTTTGTTTCTTGATTTCTGTGGTAGTTCTCGGGTGGATGCTTCTTCACAAACATTTGATAAAAGGATGAATAAATGAATGAACAGATGGATGAATGGATCTGAGGGAAATAGTGTGGAGTAAAGGAAACTTCCAAGAAGTCTTTAAATAGGGCCTGGTAAATGATTGGTCATTCCATTCACTCATTCATCAGCTACTTATAGAATATCCACTAGGTGTCAGTCACTGCTGGGGGTAGGGGGAACTCAGTGGGGAATGCCACACAATTCTTGCCCTGGAGGCACTCACACTCCACAAGGGCAGACAGGCCAATGGAAGCAAAACAGTGTAAAACGCTTTATAATTAGGTAAACATGAAATAGGAGCACAGAGGAAGGATAGCAAGTTGGGGGTTTCCATAAGGCCTTCAAATATCTACCTAGGATGAAGCAGAACACTGGGAAGGACCAGGAGAATTGGAGGTGAAAGGGTTTGACATATGGGGTTTGGGGCAGAGGAAAAATTTGTGTCAAAACTTGAAAGTGAGAGAAGGTGGCAAGCCTGGGCCTTGGTGCTGCACAATTCAAGGGGACGTCATTCACATCGTGTTGTAAGGGACTAGCTCTCCCAGGCATGAACAAATATGCAAAAGCAAAGGCTGCAACGGAAAGGGGCCGGGGGGCCACAGGAGTCCCTGGCCCTTTGTAAATTCTCAGACAGTGCTGGCTCTATCATAAGAGAACAGGAGGCTTCGTGTTGGACAGAAGAGGAGGGCAGGGCTGAACTTCCTCAGATAAGTGTGGATCAAACTGAGAGAGCTTTCTGCCAATGAGGAGGCGCCCCGATCATTTTACAGCTGCGGGGTTGCAGCAGGTGGGATGTGTAGCCATGTGGGGAGAGGAATTTGTCAGTGGCTGCTGGGATTCACCGGGCAGGGGTGGGGGCCGTGCAATAGAGGCAGGAGGACTAGTTGAGAGCATTGAAATAGTTCCACTGTGAAGTGACTCAAGGCATCCATAAGAATGAGGGCAGTGGGAGGAGAAACAGTGACAAGGGTGAGTAAAGGCAGGGTCTGGGGAGTTGGGGACTAAGTGTATGGGGGAGTAAAGTAGATGGATGTAAGGAGCATCTCTGCAAGCCTGGGCCCCAGGGAATGACTGTGACTTGGTGGGAATGACACAGGGAGCCAGAAGGAGGACTCGCTCGCCAGCAAACAGCCCCAGAAGGCTCCCATCAGATGTCTAAGCTGCTCTTTAAGAGCCTGCATTACGGGAAATGTGCTGTGCTGCAAATAACCAAAAAGGCTCTGGACGCTCCTGCGCTCAGCTTTTTCATAGAAGGTGAGAAGTCTTAAACTAGCTCACAATGAGTGAATCTGTAATTGTGGAATTGGCCATTGAGGACAAAAGAAAAAATTACATCTCGAAATCTCTCTAAGTGGTAGTAAAAACCTTTGAATTAGATAGCGTGAGCACACCCACTCATATGGCTGGACTACAAAAGTTGGGAAGGAACAGGGATTGGTGAGGGTGTGAGGAAATTGAACCCCCCGTCATTGCTCATAGGAATGTAAGTGCTGACACATGCTACAACACGGATGAACCTCGAAAACATCATCCTAAGTGAAATAAGCCAAGCATAAAAGGACAAATACTGTGTGATTCCATTTGTATGGTTTTATTTACCTAAAATTGGCACTTTCACAAGACAATAAGTAGATTAGAGGTCATCAGGGGCTGGGGAGAGAGGAAATGGGGAGTTATTTCTTAATGTGTACAGAGTTTTTGTTTGGGAAGATGAAGCTGTAGAAATAGTGATAATGGTTACACACATTGTGAATATAATTAATGTCACTAAATTGTACACTTAAAAATAGTTAAAATGGCAAGTTTTGTGTTATATATAATTTACCACAATAAAATTATTTTTTAAAGTATGTAGACAAAATATGTAGGAAAAGGTATTATAAAGGCATGTCACAGTTAATATAAATATTGTGTGTTTTCTTTCTGGATGTTTTGATGTTTGAGGTGAAATCTGCCTTTTTAAAATTTATTTATTTGTTTATTGCTTTTAATTTTAAAGATTAAAAATATTTTTAATTTTTTAAATTTATTTTTATTTTTATAGTTGATACTATTACAGATGTCCCCATTTCCCCCCCTCTTGCCCACCTCCACCAGTTTTTAAGTTTTGTAATTTGTAGTGATTTATTTTCTCATTTTGAATAAATTTTTGTGTTGTTAAACACACACACACACACACACACACACACACACACACACCCCAGAGCCAGTGAGTAGTTGATTTAGTTGTTACCCAAGGGAAACACTTGAAGACTTGAAGAATCGCTGTTTGCACCTCCTGTGTCTTATATAATCCTGCTGCATCACTGGACTGTGGTTACTAGTAAACTCATTTCCCAGTGAGGACAGTGAGCTCAGAAAGTGAGAAGATTTTGCCCTGTAGCTTCCAACAGAAGGCACATCTGATACAGAAGTCTGTGTGTGTGGATGGCACCACCTCTTGTTTGAAAATTACTACCTTTGACTGTAATACGGTCAAAGAAAATAAGCACTGGGCACATTCTATAATTCCTCTGGAAACAAATCTGTGCAAGAAACTGAAATTTTTTGACTGAAAACAGTGAGCTTTCTGTGGGAAAGCAAAAGCGGCCGTCCCTTCCTGGCTTAGCCACTGACAAGTTATGGAGTGCTGGAAAAGCCATTTAGCTGCTTTGGGCCTCAGTGACAGCATCTGTAACAGCCAAGTCGATAATATTTATTGAGTGGCCACAAGGTGCAAGACCCCGAGTGAGGCTCTGAAGGATATGGCGGCAGCGTCAACAGCTGTGCTCTTGGCGGACTCGGGATCTAGTTGCACAGAACAGACAGGCCTATGAAAGACAAAGCCGGCCGGAGCCAGAGCACAAAGCCATCAATTCCGTCTAGGGGAGCAAAGCTTGTTGAAGTGTGAGAAGGAAATTGATAGGTGTGTAACTGAGTCACCAGCCTTTGTTTCTTGAGGGCTTGGAGTAAGGGCTTCCAGAAGCAGTTAGTGAAATAGGTTTTTCTGGTTAGCTGGTTGGGTGAACACCCTGCTTTGCTCTCTTTCATTCTCATTGTCTAAGTTGAATGATTTCAAGTGCCTGTAGGTGATAAATAGGACATGGGAGAGGTGATGACCTGTTCTCCATCCATTGCACAGTACCTGGGCAGCACACATACACAATCCAGAAAAGGTGAAATGCTTTGCTTTTAGTTTTCAGTAATAGAATGGCACTGTATACTGAGCCAGAGAAAGGTAAGAGGCTGGCAGGGGAATCTTCATGAACACTCGTATCTGCGTATGTCCCCCAGGGCCTCCCTACTCCCACCACCCTGGTGCCTCCACCAGCACGTGGACTTACTCTGTTCCAGGCTCCAGGGAGTCTCTATGTCTCTATACTCTCTCCCCCCACCCTCTCCTGCTACCCCTAAAACCTGCTTTCTTTAACTACCCCCAACCTTTGGACCCTTGGCCTCCACCATTCTCTGGTTTCCTTACTGTTTCTCATTGTTTCCTATCCATCTCAGAAAACTTGTCGCTCTATTTCCTTTTCCCTTTCTGTCTGCTGTTGGGTTGGTGGAGGTAGGTGTGAGAGAACTTTGATCCTAAGAATGCAGGAAGCTAAAAAGGTCATTTTTAAAGATAGGAATTCAGAATGGCAGCCTTTTTGTCTCTTTCTACTGTTAATTACATCCCAAAGTCTCATTATGTTGACTTCATTTGCCTGTTATTAATTCCTGATTTTTTCAAAAGACCATTCAAAAGACCATAGATGAAAGACCATCTCATCTGAGATACAAAGGCAGGAAGGATATTTCTGACAGAAAGAACAGAAAGAGCAAAGTTGAAGAGCTGGGAATATATATGATACATCAAAGGCATGAAAATAATCTAGTCTGATCAGTGCGTAGGGTCCTGGCAGATAGTGTACGGAATGAGTTCCCAGAAGTAAGTTACAGGCACTCTGTGAAAGGTCTTGAGCATTTGAATTAGACATGGTGGAATTCATTCTGTAGCAAATGGGAGGTTACCATGAAAATGTTCTGGACAAATGATGATACGATTGTGTCTTTGTTTTGGTTAATTGTGATGACTGCATAGAGTAAATGAAAGGGGAGAGAATCTAGAGAGACAATTTCTTCATTTGTTCAAAAAATATTTACAAATTGCCTAAAATGTGCCAGGTACTATGCTAAGTGCTGAAACTAGACAGTGAACAAAAATGGACAAAAATTGCTGTCCTCATAGATTTTAAAGGATCTGGGTTAGAAGACTATGGCATTGTTGTGGTCTTCAATGGAGCAAAGATAATGGGAATAGATAGGAAATATAATATTTTAGAAGTACAATTAACAGGATGAGAGAAGGTGATAATACAGTTGACTACTTTAAACCAAGGTAAGATACAGAGGATATGAAGAAGTTTTTCTATAGATTACAGAAAGCTCTGTTGTGGATATATTAAGTAGGACTATTTTATAGGGTTTTCCTGTCATGGTGTCCAGAAGGCAGATGGAAATGTGCCTGGAGTTGAGTAGACAGGTAAGATCTACAGATCTGAGAGAGAGAAGAATGAATATAGGTTATAATGAAAGCCATTGGCAGAGATGGAGTCATCCAGAAAGAACAAGTAGGGTGGGAAGAAGAGAAAATGAAACTCAGAACTTTGGAGGAAATATACCTTCTGGGTCAAAAGACAAAAAAAGTAGTGAAAGACTGAGGAAGATAATCAAAGAAGGGAGAGGCAGAACAGATTAAGGTTTCAAAGAAGGCAAGTGTTTCAGAAAGGGAGAGGTAAAGGTAAGTGTGGGAGGAAGCTCAAAATGACTCAAGAGAAGGCCAGGTCAGTAGGAACAGTGGAGAAGAGCAGCTTCATTAGAGCAGAAAGGTGCAGTGAGGAACCTGATTTTATACAAGGAGCGAAATAAAAGAGAGGTGAGGAAGTACTCTAAGGCATTCTCCAACTCTACATTTCTTAACTTGAGTCTAGATACATTAGAAATAGTAGCTTGGATATTCTGTGGCTCCCTCTGTGATACTTATTTATCAAAGTTCCTTTCCCATAATTAGTTCTATAGTTTCCAAGAGACTAAATGTAGGTTGTGCAAAAGAATCAAACTTTCTCCCAAGGCCAAGGGGAATATTTGAGAGAGGTTTCCCTCTCACTCCTCATAAAGCGGGGTGCCTTCCTTTCCTTTCCCATTGTTCATAGAAAGGACTTGAGAACTGCAATGACTTGGGGCATGGCATGGACATGTTTCCATCTTTTGCAGCAATACAAGGAGGTGGCGTCAGGTTAAAGACAAAATTCCAGTGAAGGTTTCTTTGTGGTCAAGACATCTAGGAGCTTTTTGACTGACTGCAAGGCCCTTGAACATCCTATAGAAAACAGGGTCCCCTTGAGCATTTCAACATCAGTATTTCTGAGGCATCAGAAATCAGTCAATAATCTTCTCTGGATCTGAATAAACTGAGTAAACCTCAGCTGAGAGCTCTTAACTGGACAAGACCTGCAAGAGATTTAAGGAATTAATAACTCAAAGTTCCTTCAGTTCACACGACAACACAGTTCAATGCTGTCATAGGAATACCCAGTACTCCTCTCTGTTTATTGGAATTAAATTGCCTCTTCTTTCCTCCCATGGCAGTTTTCAGTGAGTTTTGTGGCCAGCTCACACTAATTTATTTGTTCAAGTCTGCCCCCTTCAGCTTTCCACAGAGGTTACAAAATTAAAAATTGTCAGTACTTATAACTGCCCGACTTTTTCAATTGGAAAATTTCAGGGACTGGCCCACTGGGGCTTAAAGGTAATTCTGCCAGGAGCAGCTGTGGCCTCCAAGAGTCAATGTAAATATTTCAACAGGTGAAATAATCAGTCAGAGAGCTTGGGCCAAAAAAACTATAAATGTGGAGCAAGATACAAAGAATGTCAAAGGGAGAGTAAATTTAAAAAGAAAACTACAGGAGTGACATTTCATAAGACTAAAAAACCTTGTCAGAAGAAAAGCTTTGAACTAGAATAATCTAAGTTTCAATAAATGGCTGTTTTCAAGGGAACTCAAGAGAACAAATGAAAAAATGTGTGAGGGTCTTCATTCATCCTGGATTTTGCACTTTAAGTGCTACATCATCTCATGGACAGATTTATTATCTAAAAACTAGTCAAAAATTTTTATTTTCAGTTGTTAGGAGTTACTGGGCTATTTGCAGCACCAGTAGAAAGGAGGCCAAGAAACGGTTTAGCGAATGAGGAAGTAAACATTTAAAAATCCCGCAAAAGCCTGACAATCCCTGAAAAGTCTAGTAACCAAGAGAAAAGAGCAAAATGGAATTTATGGCTGAAATCTTTATTGTGAAAGCTCTATAAAAATAGGTATGCAGAAATAAACACAAACATCCGTGGCCAATTGGTTTTTTCACAAGGGTGCCGCCAAGACCATTCAACGGAGAAAAAAAATAGTCTGTCTCTTCAACAAATGGTGCTGGGAAAACTAAATATCCACATGGAAAAGAATGAAGTTGGACCCTTACCTCATATTGTAAACAAAGTTAACTCAAAATGGATCAACAACCTAAACAGAAGAGCTCAAGCTGTAAAACCCTTAGAGGAAAACATAGGCATAAATCTTCATGACCTTGGATTTGGCAATGGAGTCATAGATATGGCACCAAGAGCAAAAGAAGCAAAAGAAAAATAGATAAATTGGACTTCATTAAATTAAAAACTTTTGCATATCAAAGGACGTCAAGAAAGTAAACAGACAATCTACACAATAGGAGATTATATTTGCAAATAATATATTTGATAAGGGTCTAGTATGCAGGATATATAAAAAATCTTTATAACTTAACAGTAGAAAGATATGAAACCCAATGAAAAATGGGCAAAGGATTTGAATAGGCATTTCACCAAAGAAGTTATCCAAATGGCCAGCAGGCACATGAAAAGATGCTCAACGTCGTTAGTCATTAGGAAAATGCAAATCAAAACCACAATGAGATAGCACTTTCCATTCACTAGGATGGCTACAGAAAACAACAAGTGTTGGTGAGAACTGGGACCTTTGTACATTGTTGATGGGAATGTAAAATGGTAAGTTGCTGTGGAAAGCCATTTAGTGGCTATTCAAGAAGTTAAACATAGAATTATCATATGACTCAGCAGTTTCACTCCTAGGTATATATATCCCAAAGAATTGAAAACAAGCACTCAAGCAAATATATGTACATGCATGTCCATAGCAGGACTATTCATAATAGCCAAAAGGTGGAAACAACCCAACTGGCAGTCAATGGATGAATGGATAAATAAATTGTGGTATTTCCAAATAATGGGATATTATTCAGCCATAAAAAGAATGAAGTACTGATACATGCTACAAGCTCAAAAAATTATGCAAAGTGAAAATAATCAGGCACAAAAGGTTACATACTATATGATTTCATTTATATGAAATAGAAGAAGTGAATCCATAGAGACAGAAAACTTGATAGTTGCCTAGGGCTTTGTGGAGGGGAGATTGGGAAGTAACTATTTAATGGGCACAAGGTTTTCCTTTGGGTGCAGGAAACATTTTGAAACTAGAAAGAGGTGGTGGTTGCACTACATTGCAAAAGTACTTAATGTTACTGAATTGTTTATTTTAAAATAGTTAATTTTATGTGAATTTCATCTAATTTTTTTTAATAGAGCTCAGCCTAAAGAAATCTGTGAAGCATCTTTTGAAACTTTTCCCTTCTCTTTCCATTCTACAGAGGCTGTGAGTGGGTTAGAGGGAAATCTCCCTCTCACCTGCAAATTCACTAGCTCTATTCACCTGTACCTTCAGAAGGGCCCCAGGCTACCACCTTGAACTCTCAACTTTATTCCCCCAGTAAATCTCGCCTTTCTTGCATGCCTTTAACTCATGACTTCAGAGTGACAACAGGTAGTAATGGGCTCTCAAGTAACCAGTAAATTCATTACTGTGCTGGTAATGCACTTCCCAAGGGATTAATCAGGCTTGTTCTTAACTGCTCCCTGCTAGGAAGCCTTGCTGGTGTCCTTAAGCAAGAATTCCTTCTCTGTCAAGCTCAGCTTGTTCATGCTATTATTCTTACTGCTTAGGCCCAGTGCCTAGCAGAGTGCCTGATGTATAAGGCATTATCAATGCAACACACTTAGTTTGAAATACCTCTGCGAGGTAATATGTGTCAAACTCAGTAAAAATGTACTTGTTCCTTAGCAATATATCCGTGTGTGTGCGTGTGTGTGTGTGTGTGTGAGTGTAAGCCTATTCATGAGTGTGAGTCCAATCATCTTGCCAGATGACCTCCTGTCAATGCCTATGGGTTTATCTGTCTTTCTGCTGCAGAATTTCTGCCCTTCAAAGAATAAAGTTATCATCTAGTTGACTCTTCTAAGGAAAGCCACTATAAAAAAACCTAAATCGTTTATGATATTGACCAGAAAAGATGAGAAGAAACTGGAGTCCTTGGCGGTGGGAGACACAGGGCAGTATGAGCTGCCAGTAAGGGGCGCATTGTCACTACACAATTTTAAAACAATAGTAAAATCAACATAAAGTCAGTCATTTTATTATTACCATGTGGTTGCAGTTCTAAACCATGTCAGTGTTAAAATACTCCTCCCTGCCAGGGCAAATCAAGCCATCGGCTTGAATATACGATCATGTTTATTTAGCACGTTCCTGAATTGCTCATTGTAAAATAGTTTTGAATGTAAAAACATAGACTATTAAGGTCAAAAGGCAGCTTTAGCATCTCTTTCATGCTTCCTTTATTCCCTCTTTCATTAAACATGAATTTGGGTGGCTACGGCTAGGGATTGTGTTCACTAAGACACGCCCCTGCCCTTGAGAAGCTTGTAAGTCAGAGAAAGAGAGGTTAAGGACTTTCTCAAGGTCACATGAACACTGACGAGCTGAGTCAGAGCAGAATCTGTGATATTTTCATATGACCTTTCTTTTTAAGGGGCTTACAGGAGCTGGAGCCCATGAACCACAGAAACGGCAGAGCCTTGAAACACCTTCCAACCTGCGACCAAAAACAGAAGTTTAAAATCCCTGGTATTCTTTATGAAAATTTGCTCTGGGTTTCGCTTCTCCCCTTAGTATACTGAGATTTCCTGGAATTTTGCAAGGGCTTCTCCCATCCTCCACCACTTAGTAGAGGATTTTTTTTTCTCCAGAAGCACAATTGCGTTTTGAAGTTTATGCTTCAAAGTTAAGTCCTAACAGTTGTCTCCCCAGGTGCCTTAGCTGAGGCAACTCCCCCAACACCACCTCAAATGACTTTTAATTAAATTGAACTCAGTCAGTCATGACTTATTTTTTGTGCTTCTGTTTCCTACATCTAAAGTTCTATTTATAAACCATTTAGTCATATGGGCCACTGGATTTGGGACCTAATTAGAGCTGTATGTTGTGTATGGCTGCCCCAAACATTAGCATCGTTTTCATATGAGGCGGGATAATTAACTGCTTGTGAAGGGTCAATGGCACTGTCCTCACCAGGTTCATTTGCTGATTCCACATCAAGATGCATTTTCTCTAAAAGCCCCGTCCACATACTCCTCCTTGGCCATTTCTCTTTGCCTAATGGTTGAGGTGTGTATTGCGATCGAGGTGGGTGACAGCAGCGGCCTCACACAGGCCAGGGGCCATCAGGGACTCTAGATGAGCTCTGTGCAGGTCCCAAGTCAAGGCGCCAGGCTCCAACATCCTTACAGCCTGCTGGTGGCATCAGCATTCAAAGGTGTAGGACCATGTCTCCTCCCATTTTGGATGGAAGCCAGGGTTTAAATAAAAGAAAGAAAGAATAAGAAAAATAAATCAAATAGAAAGTCAACCGCTGGAGTCAAGGGCAAGCAAAATTGATTTTAAAGGGCTGGCTTCAAGCCACAGACACAAAGAAAGTTGAGATGAAAACTGTGCTTGAAGCTCTTGGATAAATCGCAGCCACGTCTGAGGGAGAAGAATATGATATGATGGGAAAGTGGACATAAATGCTTCCTTTTCAGCATGCCCAATGTATGAAGACTAAGACAGGGACACACTTTAAAATGAAAGAAAAAAATGCTCTCAGAATAGTTCTGTCTGCTTGAAATACAAGTAAGAGGCACTCAAATCAGGGCAAATGAGAGGGTGGCAGGAAGAAAAGTACAGCTTATATCTTGTAATTCCACATTGTTTTTTTATTATTTGATTTCTCCAAAGTCATTTAATGTTCAAATTTAGACATTATAACCCCATTTATATAATTGACTGCAAACAATGTATGACTTACTGAGAGGCAGGCAGCATGCTTTGTGGTTAGGGGAGCCAGTTCTAAAACCAGAATGCCTGCTTCAAATCTCGGCTATGCCACTTACTAGCTGAGTGACTTTAGACATATTGCGTGGCCTCTCTTAATCTGTAAAATGGAAGATATAACAATAGTATCTAAGTCATAGTACATAAAAGAAATGACATATGTAAGGCACGTAGAGCAGTAGTTGCATGGTGTATAATGGTGTATAAAGTGCTTGTTATTTTTGTTATTAAATATTAATAATATTTTCAGCTGCCTCTCCTATTTCTCTACTTAATTTTCCTCAAAAATTATCAACACAAGATATCCAAGTGGGAAAAAATGAATTTTGATGTGGTATATACCAAACTTAATTCCAGGTAAATTGTAGATATAAATACTAAAGGTTACATAATAAACCTTCTAGAGGAAAATAAAAAAAATCTTCAGGACTGTGGTAAGGCAAAAAAATTAAGGACATAAAAATCACTAACCATTAAAAACACTGAAAAATTTGACTATTTTAAAATGAAAGATTTCTGTTGAGCAAAAAAACTTATTGAGAGAGAAATATAAGCTGCAGAGTGAGAAGATAGTTGCAACACTACAAAAGACTCATATCCAGAATATACAAATAATTCTTACAACTCAGCAAGAAAATATAGGCTCATACAATAGAAAACTGGACAAAACACTTGAAGAGACAATTTATGAAAGAAAAGATAATATCCAAATGCCCAATATAAAAAAATGTTCACATGATTAGTCTCCAGAGAAATTTTCGTATTAACCACATGAAAATCCTTTCTATACCCAACCATCAGGGCTAAAAATAAAAAGATGCAAAACAAAGTGTTAGTTGAGGATGTAGAGCAGTTGGAACTCTTCGACACTGGAGTGTACATGGGAACAACTGTTTTAAAAAACTGTTCAACAGTATCTATTGACCTGAATCTTCATGTACCTTATGGCACAGCAATTTTACTTCTAGATTTTATGCAACAAGCATATGCCCCAAAATGCATGTATAAGAATGTTCATATTAGTGTTATTAATAGCCCCAAACTAGAAGCAATATAAATTCAGTAGAATGATAAATTATACTAAATTATAACATAGTCCTAGAATGAAATAACTACTCAGCAATTAAAATGAGCAAATTACTGGTATACACAACAGCAGAGAGAAATCTCAAAAAAAAAAGATGAAATAAGATGAAAAGGTAGTATTTACTATATAATTCAATTTATATAAAGACCAAAAATACACTAAGTGATTTATGGTGTTAGAAGCTACGATGGTGGTTATCTTTAGAGAAAAGGGTTAATTAACAGAGGGGGCAAAAGAGAGGATTTTGTGGAGATTAGTAATGTTTTCTTTATTGATTTGGTTGATGGTTACAACAATGTGTTCTTCTTGTGAAAATTCATTGAGCTGCACACTTATGATTTGTGTACTTCTTTATACATATGTTATTCTTCACTAAAGAAATTTTACCTAAAATTATTAAGGCTATAGAAGTTAACAAATAAATGTGCTAAGTAACAAATTTAACCCCTTAGGCCTTAACATTTGGTTATAACATAGTCACATCTAAATTGAACTGAGTGTGTGTGTGTGTGGCTAGAATGTAAGTTTCATGAAGACAGGGATATTTGACTATTAATTCACTGCTACTCTCTCTGGACACTTCAAAGTGTCTGATATGTAGTGTACAATCAATAAATATTTGTTGAATGCGTGAATGAATAAATGCCTTGCATTTGATAAATTAAAGGAAAGTTAATTTAATATTTTATTTATGGGCCTGGAAAACAAAATGGGTTTCTTCCCAGAAGGTATAAATATTATGATTGATCTACTTTTATGTTTCCTCTAGCAAGTTTTTCTCAAACAGTTCTCATAATTGGAAAGAGTGATGTATGAGCAACAGTCAACAGTAGGAACCAGTGTGCAAGGCCATGAAACATAAAGGAAATTAATTTCTGGGCTCACCAGATATCTCAGTATCTATCACTTAACAGAACACACACATTCCAGTAACGAGAACTCTAAAGCAATTTCTTTGGTAAAAGGAAATTTATTTTCCTATGGGAAATCTCAGAAGTTGAATGGGTATCTTCACAGGGAAAGTACTACAATAAATGAGGGATAAAAAATTATTTCTGTGAAGAAAGGTACAAAGTGATGGTCAACTTCATGACATACTGGACATTAGAGTACAATAGTCCTTTCTTATCCTTGGGGACACCCAGTAGATACCTGAAACCACAGAGAGTACTGAATGCTACATGTGTGTATGTATGTGTGTGTATGTATGTGTGTGTGTATATATATATATAGATGTATACACACACTGTGTTTTTCCTATACATACATACCTATGATAAAGTTTACTTTTAAGTTAGGCACAGTAAGAGATTAACAACAATAACTAATAATAAAATAGACAATTATAATAATATACTGTAATAAAAGTTGTATGAATGGCTTTGAGGCCACTGTTAAGTAAAATAAGGGTTATTTGAACATAAGCACTGCTATACCATGACAATTGATCTGATAATCAAGATGACTACTAAGTGAGTAACAGGTGGGTAGCATGTACAGCCTGGATATGCTGAACAGAGGGATGATTCATGTTCCAGGTGGGATGGAGCAGGACTACATATGATTTCATCACACTATTCAGAATGGCACACAACTTAAAACTTATGAGTTGTTTATTTCTAGAATTTTCCAATTAATATTTTTGAACCATGGTTGACCTGGGTAACTAAAACTGTGGAAAGTGAAATCTCAGATAAGGAGGGATGTAATGCCAATGACTATGCCAAGTGTAATGGTGACGATCATTGCCAGGGAGGTTCACTCTAGATTCAGACAGTCCGAAGGAAAACCATGGAGCTGAAGGCAGACGAGACATTTCCTTTATTCAGCTGACAGCCAAGCTGACGTACAAAGATACAAACCATTTTTCCAGTGGCGTCCAGCCAGGCATACACGGGGGACAAACTACACCCTGGGGGACAAACTACACCCAGGGGGAACAAACCTCCCAGAGGGGGGAACAAACCTGCATCTCTGAAAGTCCTGAGCCTGTCTTATAGGAACCAGGACAATAGTGGCTCTCACTCAATGATGGGTCAGACATTAGCCAACTAACAGGGTATCTGTTATGACTATGCTATCTCATGTTTACATAACTGGGGCCTTGGCGGGGAGAAGGTGGCGAGAAAGCCTAAGTGTTTTCACTTTCTCTGCACTCTACCTATTTAGGGCTTCTTGCTTCACAGTCTACGTGAATTCCATCTTCTGCAAAGGTCCCTGTGTGAGGAGCAAGGGACATTGCATCCATGTACCACAAGAGCAATAGAGACTACAACAGTAGACTATGAGGGTACAGGAAATAGTAAAATATATTACTAAAACGGTGCGCCAACCAGAAGCCAAGGAGGCCCACCATTCACATGTTCCAACTTTTTTTCAAGCTGGAGTCCTGGCCATTGACACCAGGGCAATCCTCTGTGAAATTCTGGCTTCCCTCCCTTCTCCTGGTTGTTTTCTGTGTATAATGAAGCATGCTTCATCTGTGTTAATAACGGTGTCACAGGCTAGCTTAAAAAATCCTTCAAGTTTGAAGTCAAAGGTTGTGTGAAACAAAATTTTAGTGTGGCAAATTAAAAATTAAGCCAATCAACCTTAAATTTCCTAATGCATGGGCTTGTCCAATTTGCACTCATAGATTTTAAATCAATTAAGTCAGGGTGCCTAAGGGAACCACACATTCAGCAGTGATCTTAGAATCTTAGAAGAGTGGGTCAGTCAGACGGGAGTCTGAATCCGTGACTACTGCTCTTGCTTAGGGAGTGGCCATGGGTCTCATTTGTAAAAAGATTAAAGTTTGTAAAAAGTTTAAAGTGGCCATGGGTCTCATTTGTAAAAAGTTTCCTCATTTGTAAAAAGATTAAAACTCTTTGCTTGTAATTTTAATGAATTAGTGCATTTTCACATCAGAGTAGAAGCTCAATAGGTAGTATCATCATGATCATCATCATCATCATCATCACTGTTTACATCCAGGCAGCCAGAATGTGGTTAAGTGCTGTGAGCCGAGTGAATCAGCAGTTACTGCTGGTCATTGTCTGGATGGCAGAGAATTTCAATTTAGTTTATTTCCAGCTGAGTTATTTGAGCTGCCTGGCCTGATGGATTAATCAGTTGGGGAGACCAGCTATTGTGGTTGCTATTTCTGGTTCCGTCACTGAACAGCAACTCATCACCATGCTTCAACTTCCCATCTGCAAAATGGGGCTGAACACCCACAGCCATTAACACCAGCAGTCATGTCAGCACTGCCCACCTTGGAAACCCGCTGTGGAGTTAGCAGAATTAGCCAGGCAGCACAGAGGTAGGAAGGCCCTTGGTTTGCTGGTTGGAAGTTGAGAGCTGGAAATAATTCTCTCTGATCGATTGCCTGGAGAACACCAGGAGCCAGCTGGCCTGAGAAGATAAGAGAATTGTTCTTCTCCAGGCTGGGTGGTGCCTCTACCTAACAAAAAGTTGGGCAAGGTGCTTAACAAGCGGTGCTTTTACTGTGTGCCAAAGTCTGCCCACATTTCATCTGGATTCCAATTTTTATCCATGGCCACACTTTAAAAATTATTTTAGATCCTCCCTAGAGGATCTAAACCACAGTTTCTCCAGCTCTTCTCAGACAATTTGTTCTAAGTATAAAGGATTGGAGGTGGGGATGGGAATAGACATTTAATTAGTCAAATTTAAGAATTGGGGGAAAATGCTTATATTTTAAAAAATGACATGGAATCACCTTGGAAATAACAGTAGCTTGGCATAAATGTTATAATGCCCTTCATCCCTTTTTTCGTCTGTTTATCTGTATGCTTGCTCTCACAGTCGTATTCTGTCTTAATAGAAGCAAAGGCTGGAAAACCAAGAGAAAGAGGAGAAGCAACTGGCATTGAGCCCTGCAGGATGGTAGCGTAAGAATGGGACTGAGCATCGTGATGGGTAGTTTCGTATCGACCTGACTAGGCTATGGTGTCCAGTTGTTTAGTCCAAGACCAATCTAGATGTTGCTGTGAAGCTACCCTTTTTCAGATGTGATTAACATTTAAATCAGTAGAGGCAACTCTGACACCAATTCTGATATATGTGTGTTTTCCAGCACTACCCAGCAATTCTCCAGAACCAGTAAGGTGTACAACGATATGACTCAATTCTGACCCTACCTACCTGGAGATAGCTTCACAACATGCAGTTCAAGGGCTCAGTCTCGCAAAACTGCTACCCTTCAGATGCCAGTTTTAAGTCTAAGTTGTCATCTGTGCATTTGATCGACCGGTTATAGATGGGAGGTGCTCACGGCCCCTTCCTTTAATTAATTTTCTAGAGTGGTTCACAGAACTCAGAGAAACATTTTATTTACTAGATCACAAGCTTATCATAAAAGGAATTATTCAGGAATAGCCAGATAGAAGAGATGCATAAGACAAGGTATAGGGAAAGGGCGTGGAAGCTTACATGTCCTCTCCAAGCACACACCTCTGCCCAAACCTCCTCATGTTCACCAACCCAGAAGCACTCAGAACCCCATTCTTCTGTGTTTTATGAAGGCTTCATTACATAGGCATCAGTAATTAAATCATTGGCCATTAGTGGTTGAACTGGAACTCCAGCACCTCTCTCTTCCCTAGCGGTCAGGTGGTGGGACTGAAAGTTCCAAACCTCTAATCACATGGTTGGTTCCTCTGGTGACAAGCCCCCATCCTTAGGTGACTTGGGGCATTAAAAAAGTCATCTCATCAACATAATAAAAGACAACGTTATTTCTCTCATCACTTAAAGTAACTCCAAAGGTTTTAGGAGCTCTGTGCCAGGAGTTGGTTGAAAACCAAATGTTTACTTCTTATTATGAATCACAATATCACAGTAGACTCTGAGTAAAAGAGATTACCCTTCATAACAGGGTGGGCCTCATCCAATCAGTTGGAGGCCTCTAGAGCAAAGAGAGTTTTCCCAAAGAAAGAATTCTCTCTGAGATTGCAACATAGAAACCATGACTGAGTTTCTAGCCTGCTATCCCACAGATTTTTGGACTCAAGACTGCAGTATCAGTTCTTACCTTACATGTAGATGTTCTCATATTGTTTCTGTTTCTCTGGAGAAATCTGACAAATTCAAGCAACTCACTCATACAGCGAAGAGGAGACATGCTGGTCCATAGGAGTTATGGTTGATGGGCTGCCAGAAATGGCCCATCACCAAATATCTTCCCTCCTCCTGTGGTAGGCAGTGAGCAAAGTGAGGACGATGGGCCAGGTACAGAATGTCACCAGGGTGGAAAGCCCCAGGTGCCTAGCAATGGGCAAAACTGGAAAAACAAAGACCTTACCCCCAGAGTAAACTTTCCTCCCCTAGCAAGTCTCTAGTCATACCATTTAGAACTCCTGACCTTTCCTCCCTAGAGATAACATCTAGGCCTCAGTTGTGCGTCAGCTGCAGGCCCAAAAAAGCAGCAAAACCGACAAGTAACACCTGGGCTGATCTCAGGACCAGTTGCATTGAATAATGACTCTCTGTCCAGGCACCAACCAATCAGTGGAGACCATGACCCTGAAAGGACTCACCTGGAAAGCTGATGAATATTCTATTAATCCTCCCCTGGGACCTCCCAGGCATGTTACCTCTTGAGCCCTTTTCTTCTACTGCTCATTGCTCATTTCTTCTATCTCTGTGACTTTCTAAATTAACTTTCTCTTATCCTTGGGTCTTGGCTCTGAATTCTTTCCTAGCCAAAATTCAAGTACCGAGGTTGCTGAACCCACGTCTGGTCTGACCCCACCGGTCTAACACCTGGTGCTGTTCTCTTGGCCACCAACACTCTCTTTATCTCCCAGTCTACCAATTAACCTGCAAATTTGTTTTAGAGAGTCACTGAGAAGGACCACAATACCTATATAAGGCCATAGAGTTATCCTTACCCATTAGTCCATTAGCTTGACAAATTTCTCAGATTTGTTAGCTGGGCCCTGGAACCTGAAAAGAAAGACATGTTATTGACTCCCGAAAATGGACTTATATTTTGATGCTCACCAGCACTGAGGGTTGGGGGCTGATAAGGGCAGTTTAAAGGGATGAAACCAGAGCTGAAAGGGATGCCTAGAAGGAAGGTGAAAAGATACAAGGATGATGATTTATTATGTGTAGTAATATTATGAATAATCAGCATTATAATATTGATAAACCCCAACCTGGCCATCTTGTCAGTAGGAGACGAATCCAGCTCAAGCACTTCACATATGCAGCAGTGGCCAGCTGGACACTAAAATACTGAGGTGAAGCCTCACATTCCTGACCACTTCCAGGCACTGCTTTACCTAAGCAAAGAACCAGATAACCCACACCAGCAGCAACACTCAGGTTTTGCTTTCTTGATATGAGAAGAAACATTTCTGGGTTTTTCAACTCATCCAATTTCCCCTCTGCAAAATCTCACCCCTGGAAACCTAGACCCCATAATGCATTGGTTCTTTGCTTGACAGTTAAACTTTTACCCTCATTGCTCAATCTTTGGTTTCTTAATATTCTTTTTCTTTTCGAAAAGAATTACCATTGATTTAGCTCCTATTCTCTTATCCTTACTTATAGCCCTTTGGGCTAAATATTGTTCCATTTTGCAAATGAGGCAACTGAGGCTGAAAGAGCTTGCCCAAATGTCAGTAGGCAAATTGGAGCCCGGCTGGCTGAGGGCTGGTGAGTATGCTGACCCTCAAGACATTCCAGAAATGATAGACTGGGGAAGGCTGCAGCTCAGACACATTGGCCTAAGAGGGACTTCATATACATTGGGAAGCACAAGGAGAAAGGAGTTATTTAAAATGAAAACCAAGGGCTCTTTATTCTATGAATTTCAATGCAGACATGACATTAACGGCATGATAACCCAGGAATACTAACTCACTGCTCGCAATTAGACCTTGCACGTCTTTACTCTTTGACAGATGTAAAGAGTTTCAAAATATAATTAAACCTTCCGATACCCTTGTGAGGAGGTGGCGCCATAGTCATTTTACAGATGGGTGAACCGAGGCCAACAAAAGGCAAGACTCTGAAAGTTAACTCATGAATCTGTGAGAAAACAGCAAAGAAACTTTACTCCTCTGTGCTGCAGCTCCAACCAGCTCAGAGCAGTGGTCTAGAATTTTTAAGGGCAGAATCAAAATTGAATGTTGTTAGGAAATCTTTTACCCATATTTGTCTATCAAAATACCTAAAACAAATTTGCAAGATAATAGAATAAAAGTCAGTTCATAGATGCTTTAAGCCATTATGTTACTTGCAGTGGATTTATCCAGGGTTTCTGCAAACTTGCTTGGCTGTAGAATTTGCCAGTGGTATTTGTTAACGATGTATGTTTTCTGGATTCTCCCCTGGAGATTCTGATTTGGTAGATCTGAGTTGATCCTGTATTTTGACAGGTTATCAGGTAACTTTTTATAACCAGGCAAGTGTGGGAAACACTGGATTAATCATTCTGTAAGTACCTCTGAATCCTATTATTTATGTATTGAGGTATAAGAAGCCTCAAAAGTTTCTTTCTCTACCTTACTCAGTGTAATGGAGAATACAACAACTGTTTATTGCACACCTACTCTACCGAAAGCCTAAGCTCCTGTGCTGGGTGCTACAGCAGTCACAAGGACGAAGAAGCTGGGACAGACAAACAGCTAAACAATGTACTGGAATAGCATGAGATGACAATATAATAGAGGTTTGTACAGAGCATTCTGATGAGGGAGACAAGGGAGCAAGTAAATCTGGTTGAAACAAAGAGAGGGGAAAATGTACAGCAAGGAGAGAACCTATGAACTGGGTTTTGAAGGATGAATAGGAGTTTGTCCATTGGGAGCACATTACAGAGAAAAAAGAATAACATGAGCTAGGGAATATATGTATATGTGTTTGTATGCACATGCACACAAACTTATATTTCTTTGCACACATATATTTTAATTGTGATCCTTTGCAGGCAGGGCCAGTGATACAGCATGATGATAGCATGTCTATAATAAGGCATGGAAGAACTGATGTGCTAAGGGATTTTTTTAGTGTCCTTGTATGTCCTGTTCCTTCATTCAACAAATACGTATTTAGTACCTGTTGGGTGCCAGACAGTGTTTTTGGTTCTGATGATTTATCAGTTACAAACCAATTTTTCAAAATGCCTTTTGTTGTGCTTTTACATTCTAGTGGAAGGAGGAAATCAACAGGCAAATAAAATATGTGGGATGTCAGATGATAATAAATGCCAACGAGAAACAAAAGATAAAGGAGAGGAATAGAAAGTACCTGTGGCAGTGGTTGTGCCTAGAGGAGGCCTTGCTGAGAACTGATATCTCATCCTTGTTCTGAAGGAGGTAAGAGAGGAAGTCAAGTGGAGGAAGAAAGTTTCAGAGTAAAAAACAAATGCAAAGGCTTTGAGCAAGGAGTTTTCCTGGCGCCTCTGAAGTACAGAGAGGAGGCAGTGTGGCGGGAGAGGAGGGGGATGGGAGAGAGTGATGGAGATAAGATTAACAAGGTGACAAAAGGCAGGGGGAGGGGGGTGATGGTAAAGGGTTCTCTAGGCCATCTTATGAAATTCTGAGAGAGAAGAAAACACCACTGGAGGGTTTTAAGTAGAGTGACATGACCTGATATGTGTTTAAAGATGTATCATCTGACTGCTGGGATGAGAACAGCATGTAGGGGTCAAAAGGAGATGACAAGAAACTAGAAAGGAGACTGCTGCAATGCTCCAGGTGCAAGACAGTGACGGTGTGGGTATAGGTGGAAGCAGCCGAGGAGGTACAAATGGTAGAATTACTGATGTCTTTTGGGATTTATTAAAAGGGTGAATATGGGGCATGAAGGAAAGGAAGTTGGGGATCTTGGACCTCATTCTAGAAACACTTGAAATGGAATTTTCTATTTACAGTTTGTAAAATCATTCTGGTTTTCACTTGGAGGCCAGGTGAAAGGCTATTATAACAAGCCAAGCAAGAAATAAGGAAGGTTGACCAAAACTGGGTCTGTGTGCTCCAAAGAAAGAATCACAGTGAAAGAAGTTCTAGAGGAACAAGCTACAGAATTTAGAGGCAAATCAGAAGTGGTGTGATTGGTGCATGATGGGCTGAGAGTGGAAGTTCATGGTAGAAGAAAGGGTGAATTTGGCATTGGTTTGTTAAACTTGACATGTCTGTGATCTTCAGATGAGTAATCATTAAAACGCTATGAGCAATTTAGCTCTGCCACTTAGGAAGGAGGATGTGGCTAGAAAGTTGTGATTACAGGTAGTGATTTTTGCATATTGCACACTAATTTTAAAATGAGACTTCCAGGTCTTGACTAGGATAATGATTTCTGCAACATATAGTGCTCATATCTCTAAATTTAAGCACCAGGGGAGCTTGGGAAATGCATGGAGATAAAATAATCCAGCAGGAATGAGCATGGAATGTTGGGAATGGGTGGAGGGGAAATAGTGTGGTCTACGAGAAATTTCCCAGCCTCTTCGAATGGCCATACACTACAAGCAGACTTCATTACTCACGAGTTTTGTCTGTGCATAAGTGTAATGGACACATTCATAAATTGTCTTTGCATTTTTAAGCATGTTATGTGGATATTCAGAAAAATCCCCAAACAGGCCTTGAAGTCATAATATGAGCCATATGGCATTATTTTGTCCCATTGTGCTTACAGAATCAGAAACTATTCATATTATATGTTTTCTTAATTAAGGTAGGCCAAAATCAATGTTTCTTTTCCTATAAGATGTCTGTGGATTTGTACTGGAGGCAAATAAATAATACATACAAATAGTTCTTATGAAGTTCCTTTGTTTGGGATGTTCGTCTTCTTAATTTGTGTGCAGAGACTCGTACCTTTATCCCCAAATGAGTTAAAAGAAACAGCTAATGAAAATTTACCATGAACCTTATAAAATTAGGCCATGGAGGAGCCTATTAATAGACTTCATTGTGGACAGCAATTTTGTCCCAGGGAAGATTATTTAAAGAGATCAGGACATCCCCCCAGTTTGTGAGCAGAATTCCCCATTGTCACTCACAATGACGTAATTGTTGGCTGGAGGCAAAAATCCCTTTGTGTTAACCCCTTCATTTAGCTACACTAGCTCTGGAATTCCCATCAGTTCAGAATATCCAAGAATTTTACCTTTGTTAGCGATCTGAAATCTGTACATTATATCTAAATATTGAATTTTCCACTGTAGTGTAATTAAAAACATCAAAGCCTATCTAACCCAGAAAAAGGAGGCACCTTCAATTTTGGCAGCTCTGCAGTAATCATTACCACCTTGGGGGGAGCTTTCACATCTATTGACCCATGTGACCCTCCAGTAGCCTTAAGCAGGATACATGGGGGGAACTGCAATGTGTTCCGTTGATCTCAGAACTTTGGCTAGGAAAATAGTAATCTCGGCTTCAGTCTGGTTTTGTCACTAGTGGCCTCAAGCAAAAGAATGTCCCCAGAGTCTATAAACAATAAGAGTCACTCTCTCACAGCATTATGAAGGGAAAGTGGGAAAGTAGATATAAAATCATTTGAAAAGGAACAGAGTCCTTTGATGTTGTCTCAAAAGAGAAAAGAAGATTTTTGCTGATAATATTTGGGAGGTGGGGGAGGGAGGAACCAGCTCAAGAAAAGGGGAAGTTTCGTGCACTGATGAATTCAAAGACAGAGTGGACCTGGCTAATTGTGGTAAGCATCCGTCTATAATGGCTTCCAATGGTTCCTGCTTCCTGGTCTTCATGCCCCTGTGTAGTAATCTCCTCCCCTTGATTGTTGACTGGATAGTGATTTGCTTCTAATACACAGAACATGGCCAAAGTGATGGGAGGTTATTTCTGAGATCAGGTTGTAAAAGGCCATGACTTCCATCTTGCTGGCACTTTCTCACCCGACCTGCTCATTTTGATGAAGCCAGCTTCGATTTTATGAGCTGCCCTATAAAGAGGCTCATATTCTAAGGAACTGGGAGCAGCCTCTGGCCAACAGTCCAGGAGAAGCTGAAGGCCCGAGTCCAAAAGCTATGAGAAACTGAAGCCCACCTACTACTATTGAGTGAGTTTGGAAGCAGATTGTGCCCCAGTTGAGTCTCAAGGGAACTACCACCCCAGGCAAGACCTTGGTTGCAGTCTTGAGAGAGATTGGGGGCACAGGCACCCACTTAGTCATGCCCAGATTCCTGACTCACAGAGACTGTAAGATAATAAATGAATGTTGTATTAAGCTGATAAGTTGGGATAATTTCTTATAGTAGGTAGCTAATACACCGACTAACCTAGGATAACTTGGAATGGTTTTGGAGGAAAATAAATGAAGGGTTTTACATAATAAACACAAGAAGTTATTAAACATGTGACCCTGACATGGAAAAATAGAGAATAGAGAAGGAAGTGTGAAAATAAATCAAGACTAAACAAATAAGAACAGACAGAGGTTACTTATTCAGAGCTTGCTGTGACAGGGAGGCAGCCACCATCACTTGCACTTGGCAGAGACTCAAAGGCAGCCAGAGGAGGGGTAGAGCTTCACAGTGGAAAGAGGGAAGGCTCCCAGTGTGTCCTGATTGGAAGCTATTGGCCTGGGGAAGCTGGGGTGGCTAACTAGGAGTGGGGTGTCCTATGACATTGGTTAGTGGTGCGTATTTGGCTTTCTCTGATTGGTCCTAAGCTGGAAGTGAGAACAAAAATTAGGGAAACTGTCAGTTATTTATCAAGTCCTGGCCATTTTGGCCAGTTGTTGTAGGGGGTTATTGTTTGGCTTTCTGGATTGTTGCTAGAGATTTCGGTCTGACTTCCTACAAGTCTGACTCATAGCAAGCTGGCCTCCTGTGCTGCTTAATGTAGATAATAGGATGGCTTTCCTGGGATGGTTGCTGCAGATCATGGGTCCGAGTTGTATTTTATATATGGTCTGGTCCTTGTCCATTTGTATATTTAGTCTCTCAGAAGGAAGAGTAGCTATAAAGAAATGGGGTACCTGAACTGAATCAAGGAGATTACCACAAATGCACCTAAGCATCCTTAGTTACAGAAGGAGAAAGGATCAGGAGAACATGCTGCTTTTTCCACAGACTCAGATCTAAATCCACAGTGAACACCACAGAGGAAAGTTTGGGCACACCATGCTTCAGGAATCTGGATCCATGGTGAGTCACTGGTCCAATCCAAACTGCTTGAGACCATGTTTTAGTCACACCTATTTTTTCCTTTCTTTGCCTGAATCTGAAGGCAGTTTTGCAAAGTTGCTTCTACAATGCACTTAATAAAGATTTTCATATTGTTTGCTTTGCTCTCAGTCACATTTCTCTTCACAGAACCATCATTTCAGTGAACTGTTAGACCACAGTGTTTTTTCTAGAATCAGTCCCTGGAGAGTCTTTACCTCCATGATCCTGAGTTGCAGTGTAGCTTTTTTTACTACAGCCCTTTTAATACAGCCCTTTTTTCACAGCCAGGCTGTGGAGAGGTTTCCTTTCTTTTTTCTTTGTCTTTTTACCTGCTGCTTAACTAGAAAATTACCTTCCACACAGGAAGGTAAATGCTGTCTTATCCTGTTGCTACAATAAAAAATTATCTTGTAACTTGGCTCTGTCAGGCAAAAATCTACATCAGACCAGTACTCTCTCTTAACCAGCAGTGACTTGCATAAGGGGGACTGCGACCTGGATAATAACAGCAGGGCTTGTAATCTTCCCCGTGCTAATGAGGGTCATATCCTACCTGACTCGTAGGCCTTCTGCAGAGAGAGTTAAGCTTCTCCTGCTCTAATTAGTGATGGCTGATGGAGGGAGAAGCCCGTACCTTTAAAGGTAACCATCCTAGTGGCCTGAACAATGCAGAGAAAAATTATTTGCAGGCCCAATGGCAAAGATGGTTAATTATAATAGCGATGATGTCGATAAGAGGAATGACAAATGGGGGTCTCTCATTAATGAGACTGGCCACATTTTCTGCTCCCTTCTCCCCTTGCTCATCAGGAAATAGCAGAGTGGAGCTCCCAGGAGACTCCTGCTCAATTAGGCCCCACAGGCAGTGAAAACTGCCAAAGGCCCTGTGAAGAGAAAATTTAACCACCTCATTTGGGAGGGAAGGAGAGAGGGCATGGGCTTTAATGGAATATGCCACTGGCACTTCCCAGTCCACAGCTGATGGGGCGCAGTGCTTGAAACAGTTCTCAAGAAGGCAGGAGTGTGGGGTGAGGGGGAGACACAGGCTTTGAAGTCACAGTCGCCTGTGTTGGGATCCTTATTCTAGCAGTGCTGCTCCATCACTCAGAGCCTGTTTTCTCACTGAAAACTATGAAGATAATGACAGTGACCTCATTGAGTCTGAGTCTGACCTCATTGAGTCTGTATGAGGTCATGTGTGTACGTATAGGAGAGAGGAGAGAGGGCGTACAGAGCACAGATCACACAGGTAAAAACTGGCACCTTTCCTTTCCACCACCTCATGTCCCAGCACATTTGCCCTGATGGATTTCATCTTTTTTGTAACCTGCTCCTCCTGGTTGATAGGACCTATTTACAGTTGTCCACACTTCGCCCCACTCAAAGTCACAATTAAAGTGTCCTAAAGACCTTCCTTGGGCACTTTGTGTTATTTCTTCTAAGGGCGAACCCCCATACAACAGAACTCATTCCTTTCTCTCTTTTTCATCTTCTTATCATCAATTCTCAACACCTACAGCGGTCACATGTGAGTTACACACCCTCCCCAATGTGCCTAACAAGGGAGCATTCTGGGGGAGACCCAGGGGGGTAAAGAACCCTAATTCTTACTCTTTTGAGTTGGGAGAAACGATTCTTGGTTCTACCACTCATCTTTATAAAGCAGAAGCACCTTGCTATCTCAATTTTTTTCTTCCCAGTAACCCTGTGAGATTAATAGGCTGGGCAGAGACTCCCAACGTTTAATTAAGTTGGCTAAAAGACTACTTTTAGGGAGAGGCAAAACTAAGGGTATTCCAAGGAAAATCTGGAATATACTTTCCTTTCTTCTTGAAATAACTAACATTGGACTCTGTATCACTCAGGATAGATTATGAAAATCTCAGTAGCTTAAAGCAACAAAGGTTTGTTTTTCCTTCATGCTACATGTCTGTCACAGGCCAGTTGGGATTCTCCTCAGTAAGTCACCCCTGTAATCATCGGCACCCTGAGACCCAAGCCGACGGAACAGCTGCTCCTTGGAGCATTGCTAACTGCTGGGGCAGAGGGAAAGTCAGGCATGCTTCACACATGCTTGCTCCTAAAGCATTGGCCTGGAAGTGACACATTACATTCCACTTACATTTTATTGACCATGCCTGAGTTCAACAGGGCAGGGGAGTAATATCCTCACAGAAGGAGGGGCAATGACATTATTGAACAGTTGCACAGTCTACCATCAACCCCATTGCTCTCTGTCTCAGTCCTCGGTGCTGTAGAAATGAGTGGAATCTGGTAGTCGTCTATCTATTCACCCTGGGTAGTGATTATAGATATCATGGAGCATTGCTTGCCCTTCGTTGGAAGCAGAAACAAGGGAAAGATATCCACAAAAGTGCTTGCTTTAGAAGAAAAACTTAGAAGATGATGTTTGAATCCTGGGCCAAAAGTTAACATATTAGCAAGTGCAAAAGAAGCAAATGGGCTGGTCTCATATAACGGGTAGTAAAACACTGTTCCAGGCAGGGATGAGAGTGCTTTAAAGCCAAGTGCAAAACCTTTTGGTCTTCAACAATAAGGCACTAAAATGCCCACTTTTTTGTTTGTTTGCTAGAAAAAAAGAGAGAATTAAATAACTTGCTAGTTACTTCCACATCCCCTCTATGAACAGCAGAAATAACATTCCTAGGGTGTTAGTATTGACACAACAGAACCCAGTGACTGAAGTTTTCTTAGGACTGGAGTTTTCCTAGGACAGGCCACGTGACTTCTCCATTTGTATTTGCAGTTCATGTTGCTTCTTCATACTATAAGACTGTCTTGTTACAAATAATCAAAAAACAAAAAAAAGAAGAACCCATAGCTTCTCCTTCCAGCTCATGAAGCCTGTTCCATACAGACAAACATCAGATATATTTACTCACAGACTCCAACTTCATACTTCACCTACTTCCAGGGGGATTTGAAGCAGGGTCTGCTTTCAACTTAATGTAAAACAGGACTGAAACCAGAGCAGAGACTGTGTGTCAGAGCAGAGCCAGTGGATGTCTCCACATCCCTGAAAATAGTTAACAAAGTGTTGAGCATTGACTTGCCTCCATAGCCTCTGGGAACTTAGGCACAAATGGGCCACATTGGCCTCTGGGTTGTGTCATGCATCTGACAGTGAGATGATTATGCAGGAGAAGAGCCACTTGGAGGACTGTTCTCTCCTGCTTTGCTGGGGTTACCTATCTCCTATCTGATGGCTTAGGAAAGGCTGGTTTAACACTAGGGTAGGTGTGCAACAAAATCTGTGGCTTCAGACTACTCACCAACAGCATACACAACCCTCTCTCCATTCTGGCCCCTCCTTCCTTCCTGGCTAACCCTTTCAGGGAGAAAATGAGTCTGATCCATCTCTGTGTTCAGATGTTAGCTGAGACCACCTTAAGATAAGACCTGATCCAGGGATGTTTGTTTAATTACATTTATCTAACATTTATTTATGAACTACATATTTAGAGTCTGGAAATGAAGAGATGAAGAGAGTCTGAGCATGAACACTGATTGGCAGAATCACACTTAGGCCCAGGCAGCCAGGCTCCCATGCTTCGCAGGTCCTCTTCTATCTAGCCCCTCCCTATTGGGAAGAATTCTGCAGGACTGGGAGGGATGTGTCCAGTTAAAGCCCGTGACTTCCCTCTTTCTACTCCATGTTCCAGGTATCAGCACCCCAGAATACATGGAACACACAACAACATCTGGGGCCCTCACAAGCCTCTTCCCAAGATCCAAGCTGGCCTGCTGGGAGTTCATCCAAGGGTGAGTACTGAAAGCAGAGCTGAGTACAGCTCTGACTTTTGGCCTTAGGTATCTACAGATTTGAGACACCCCCCGCCCTTCTGCAGTGTGGGATGGAACAAGAGGTAGGAGGTGGAGCTGGATGATCAGCAGGCCTGGTCCTCTATTAGAATTACTGCCCTGGTCCTGAAAATGTGGGGATGGCCTTGTAATTTTGGCACTCTGGGAGGTAGGAGTAGAACTAAGGTTAGAGATGGGCAGATCCCAAGTTACAGCAGGTTTCTTTTTGCTAGTAAGGGGTTAATCCACTACTGTACTTATTTCTGATTGTTTACGAGAAGATTTGATCATGAAAGGCCAATGAAAGTGTTCAAGAGCCTGATTTTTCTTGTCTATCTAAATTACCATCTCAGGAGGTAAAGCAAACCAATTTACCTTGAGGCTTTCATCAAAGAAATCCATAGACAGTCCAGGAACAACATGCTAAAAAGATAGGGAGTCTTAAAGTAGGAAAACAAACTAAAAAGACAAATTCAAACTAAAATATATTGCTTCATGATAAACTCTACTTATTCAGGCAAAAGAATCCAAGGATAGCAGTATCATGGGAAATACAAATATTCTGTTTAACTGAATGTTAGGGATTATTTGTCCTTATAGAATTAAATAGGGAAATATTAAAATTATACTAAATGTAATTATCTCTCTCTCTTTTTTTGTCAATTACCTCAGTGATTGTGGCCAATTGCCTTTATTACTTTTTAAAAAATTGCCAATATGTACCTAGGTTCTCTCTCCAAAGACTGGCTAAGTAAAAGTAGGACAAGATGTCATAGTGGCCTCCTCCTTGTTATGACCAAGGACAGGCACATAAGAATTTTCATTAGAGAAAGCTAGAAATGAGCCTTTAGTCATGGCCTCCTGCATATAACTCATGGCTTCACTGTTGTGCCAGTACCTCAATATCAGATTGGAGTCTTCTCAACTATTGTCATTCTAGAGTGTGAGCTCACCAAATAATTATTTTTCAATAGAGAATTTCAGTCTTCTCTGCTCTCTTTTCTATTTGAGGGGTAGAAAAATAGTTGCCTACTTAGCCAAAATTATTATCTTTCTATTTGTGGCCCTCCACCTAAGGTATGACTGGGTCCTTGCTGTCTTTTAACTCCTTTCCTTACCTTCTTAATCAACTCCATCCTTACCCACCTGATGATTCACTCAGGTGTGCCCCCCCAACCATTTTGGAGAATTCTGCATAAATTTTGTGTGACTAGAATAGAGGACAGATTACTAAAGAGCAAGATGACATCTGAGTGTGTGTGTGTGTGTGTGTGTGTGTGTGTGTGTGTGAGGGGAGTGTCCTAAGTGTCATTCTACAGTGTTTACTCAATCCTACAGTCAATGAATCACCACTAAAATGGTTGAGCAGAGAAGTGATATGACCAGGTCTTTGAAAAGGCAGAGTCAGGCCAAGAGGAAAGATTTTGGAAGCTAGGACAATTATTTCATAATAGAACCTGTGCTTTGGGTTGAAGAAAAACTGATGTCAAAGCCTAGTGCTGATATTTATCAACTATGTATCCATTTACTTTCTCTGGTACTCAATTTTCTAATAAAAAAAAAATCATAATGACTCATAGTGTTGCTTTGAAAATTAAAATATTCATAAAAAGCTCCTATTGGCAAACAGGATGAGACAGGAGGAAGTTGTAAACTAGGGTGGTGATTGTTGGAACAGAGAATAGGAGATGGACATTGGTGACAGCATCACCAGGGTGGGTAAGAGGAATCGAGGGTGATCAGCTGTTTTACCCTGAGTAGCCCAATAAGTTATATAGCTCATGACTGAATGGAGGTTAAGGCAGTACAGAGAGAGGCACAGATTTTTTTCAGATGAAAAAGTGCAGATAATGAGTTTCATTTTGGATAAGTTGAATTGAGGGAGTTAGTGAAAGACATGGAGGTGCTCATTAGTTTACAAAAACAGGGGTATCTAGGGAACAATGTCTATTTGGAATTCATCAGAATATAGGTAATGACCTATATTCTGTGGGATTTGATACTGTGGGATTTGCAAGCTTGTCCAAGAGGACAAGTTGGAATCATTCTCTCTTTGATTCTTTCACCTACCATTTTATTCATCAACATATACTATCTACTATGTGCTAGGCTGAGAGCTATTAAACAATGGTGAACAGCCAGAAGTTGTCCCTGACCTTCAGTGTCTTATGTTTAAGGTATAGGATCAAAGATGGCGATGGAAAACCCTGCCCTTCAATCCTAGATAGTCAGGAGCCCAGGCTTGTGTGTGGACTGGATACCAGGATGCTGAGCTGGGCATGGAGTTGGGTAGAGCTGGTCTGTGGTTGTAGGTCATGGCACAAGGAGAAAGGATGACTATCCAGGCTGACAGTGTCTAAGAACAGATCATAATACTGATCTGGAATAAGCTGTGTACAACACAGAATGAGAAAGGTAGAGTGTGCAGGTTTAGATGATTGAGTGGGGAGAGATTCCCTGAGGTACAGCTTGGGGCAAGACCTGAGCCTTTTCTAGGGTTCCTGTCCTTTGGCCTTTGGATGCTAAAGAGATTGCTGAAAACATTACAATATTTGGGATTAAAAAGACCCTATTTTTCTAACTTCAGCATTTAGCATTGTGCCTGGTTCATAAAAAATGCTTAGTGAATGTTTCTTAGTTAAAGGAATAATAAAAAGAAAGGAAGGCCCCTGGCTGGTTTGGCTCAGTGGTTGGAGCATTGTCCCGTGCACCAAAGGGTCACGGGTTTGATTCTGAACTCTATCAGGGTACGTGCACGAGGCAACTGATTGATGTTTCTCGTTCACATCTCTCTCTCCCCCTCTCTCTCTAGAATCAGTGAAGGATATCTCTTCAGGTGGGGATTTAAAAAAAAGTAAAAAAAAAAAGGAAGGAGACATTAAAAGTTAAGTTATCATCATTCTGGGTTATAGGTTTGGAAGGTGGTAAAGATTTTGTGGAATCTCTCCTGACCCTCTACTGAGTCACAGAAATTATTATGGGGAACAAAAAATCTTAGTAATCTGAATTTTGGGACTGTCGAAAATTAAGGAAAGTGTGCTCCAATGATTTTGAGTAAAACTGGCTATTAGTAACACCAGGATGTATATCATAGTCTGATGCTAAATGTATTATGCATCTTTTCTAAATTTCAGAATCTCACCTAGGGATGGCTTTCTCTCCTAGAGAGCAAAGAAATAACAACATTAGCAGAAGATCGTGGCTCTTCAGAGGTGACTGAACTAATACATAGTAAGTGTTCTGCCTCCACCTTCACATGGAGTGTAGTGTGGGGGTCATGGGGGGTCATTAGCTGTGACTTGCTATTGCACATGTGAATACTAACCATCAGCAGTGGCTTCTTAGAACAGTAATATATATGTTTGTACTTAAAACTTTCTGGCAGGCTTTCTGGCAGAGCTCCTGGGAGTGATGCCCTGATTTGCAAGGACTTAATGACTTCTTGCTGTCTAACACCTGTAGGCATAGAGACAAGAGAGGAGGGCATTAGCACCTGGCTGTGCCCCAGATAAAGTGAGCACCTTGAATTTGTGAAGGCACTATCTTTCCTTTCCAAAGAAGAACTCTTTATATTTGTTTACACAAAAACAACTGTTACCTTGATATTAAGATAGCCAGTGCTCTTATTCAGAAATATTTTTAAATTATATTCTTAAATTTTAAAACATTCCTGCTAACTATACAAAAGACCAGTTCAATCCCTGTCCCCTTTTGTGCATATTGTAATGGGTTTACTTAGTCATAAATTAAACTTGAAAACAATTGAATTTCTAAAGTTCTGATAAAATTTCCACTCCTTTAATTTTTTTCTCTCACTGAATAAACATATCATTCCCAGGAACTAATGACATCCTGAAAGCTAGGTGTCCCCATGGTTTTCAAACACCAATTTGAGAGGTTCTAATTTTCTCTTTATCTTCTTTTTCACATGCAACAACTGTTTGAATAATTTAACGATCAGATACGCAAACATCACCCAGAAGTGTGAGGACTTTGACTCTAAAAGTAATTGGTATTTCCAGGTTAGGATGAGAATAAGAGTTTGCCTAGTTTTTATTCTGTCTTCTTGTGATGTAGTTATAATGCGAACTATGATAACAGTATGGTAACAGCATTAACAATAGAATCGAAGCCCCAGATTCTTCCTGATCCAGGGCTGTTACTTCAGATAATTCAAACAAGCAACGGGAAGTAGGGTGAGGGAAGTATATAAATGTAAATATCTTCAAATTACACAAAAGAAAGTCAAATAAATATGCTGCATTCTTAACACTGGTTCCACAGAAATTGCAGCCTATCAAAACAGAAAATATAACAGAAATGATGCATAAGTAATAAAAATCATAAAACAAGAAAACAACAGGAGATAGTAACCTATAAATCATAACAATTCTCAAACTAAAAGACAAAGACAGACTATAGGAAGAAAAATTAGACTACATGTTAGTTGCAAATTACAAAAAGTTGATAATAAGATCAAAATGAAAGATAAATTTAAAGCAAAAAGTATTAAATGATACAAAAGCGGTCATCTTATATTGAAAATGGTAGTAGTCTCATCAATAGAGAATTTGGAAGTCATAAACAATAAAGAACAAATTGCCAAAATATATAAACTAAAAACTGTGATGAAATGAGACATGCACAGTTATAGTGGAAGATTTTAGCATGCACTCACTGTCTTTGATAAATTAATTATTTTATATTAATGCATATATATGCATGTATATGTATATTATAATTTAAATGATTATATATGAAGATATAGGTAATATATAGTTGTATATATACTTTATATATTTATATTAGAGAGATATCTCATATACTGTACAATTTAATAATATAATACACACATTTTTTTCAGGTATCTATAAATAAAAAAAGTTATAGATACCATTTTTATAAAAATGAGCACACACAAAGCCCCCCCAAAATCCAAGTATAGTTTAGAAAGTAGAAATTGTGCAGGCAGAATTACCTGAGCACAGCATGTGGATTAACAATAATAGGAGTAAAATAAATTTGTTTCAAAATAAAAATAAGAGATGATTATAACCAGCAGTGAGGAACTGAAATAAACTTTGATAGAAAATTGAGTATAAAGATAAACCGTCAATAAGAAAGAAAGGTTAAGCATTAAGAGATAGATACAATTGGTGTTTTAAAATAAAAGATAAAAAAAATTGGAACAATGAAATAAATTTTTGAAAACAATATATTAAAAAACAAACATTAAGAGGAAAAAAAATCCAAGCATTAATGGAAGATTAAAATTTGAAAATTAAGAAGTGAAAGGGTAAACTATTTAAAATATAATCATAAGTAGGAAAATAAAAATATTATTAAAGGGCATGATTACAAAGAGAGAGCTTTATGACAGAGCTAAGCCAACAGAGAGAAAAGTCCCCCACAGTAGAAAAGGAGTGAGAGTTAATTGTGACAATCTGGAGTCTCGAAATAGAAAGAATGTGATGAAATGCCGAATAATGAAAACGCAACAGAAACACAGAATCAAAGGAAATTTAAAAATTTGAGAACAGACTTGTTTCTAGGAACTTGACAGACTGAGCTAACAAGATTCCTCTTTCAGCCATAAACAAGTAGAAATCTTGGACAAAATATGCCAAAATAACTTTTCATAGCTGAGCTCAAAAGATAGGAAGGGAAATGTGCAGGTGCTGCGACAAAGGAGAAGCTGAGCGGAGGCTGCGGAGGCCGGGCCTTGGGCAAGTGTAGCCTCGGTGCCTGCAGGGCCGAGTCTGGGGTGGAGACGGCGTGAGGAGAGGTGACTGGGGGCAGCCTGCTGGGGAGCGAGGGCCGCCCACGGAAAGTGACTGGGGGGCTTTGCAACGAAGTCCTCAGTTGACCCTGCAGGGCACTTTGGGGGTGAGATGTCACTAGTCAAAAGACCTGACTTTACCTCCACAGCAGAGTCATCCATATGAGCCTGGTCCCCAAATGTGGTGTGACCTTGAGGAGAGGGCAAGTCCCTGAGAGAGACAGCTGAGCGCAGGTAGCCAGCAGCCAACAGTCCCAGCACTGGGGAACGAGACCTACGGTTCAGGGCCAGAAAGACGGTTCTGGAGAGTTACACACAATTTTCTTTGATTATATGGATAACTTTCATTTCAACATTTCCCCCCCTCAATTTATTTAATTGTATCAATGTAATTTTGACACTCTGGAATATTTTCTCTTGTGAAATTGCTAGGAAAATACAATCAAGTGGTCCAGTGCCCTCTCTCCAACAGGTGTAAAAAACACTTACGTAGGTGCTATTTATGTGCAAATATATTCATTTTAGTGATATTTATAGAAGTGGAAAAATTGACATGACCAGAATGCCCCAAAATATAAGAATGATAAATTATATGTAGCTATTAAAATTATGTTTTCAAAGAATAGGTAATATATGTATTTACATTGCATAGATTTATTATATTCTAATTTACTAAAACATTTATTTAAAATTTTATTCTAATTGTTAGTGTATAAAAAATATAGGGTAAATAGATCAAAATAATGTCAGTATTCGGCTCTAAAATGTACGAATTTTTCAGTACTTTTTATTTTCCAAATTACCCAAGATTATGCACTACTTTGTAATTATAAAAAACAATTGACACTGTTTATAAAGTACAAAAATAATTATGCTGAACTAGGCTTTATTAATTTTCAAATTTATATTTGATATGAAAGATATAGTGACTGAAACATTACTGCACTGAGGAAGATTTTCAATATTTTTGAAATTTTTAAAATCTAATTTTTAACACTATTTTCAAGGTGACTGGAGTGAAAAAGTATATCCGGAGTGTTTCCTAGTCCTCTTATATGAGGTTTTTCTTGGAAAATAAGAGCTCCCAAAATGTGTGTGTGTGTGTGGGGGGGCTCACCTGTGCCTTACCTGACTCTTACTGTCCTTTGGAGCCTTGCCTATGCCCACCGCAGTTGTTCTAGTCAGGTTCCCCTCTGATATGATTCCCCCAGTTAGAGGGACATGATTAAATGACATTCTCCTAAAGCTCCAAATCTCACTAACCCATAAGCAAGGGAGGAATCCACAAATCTACAGAATAAAAAGAAAACAATAAAGTGCATCATTCAGGGGATTTCTAAATGAAGAAACTTTTCGGTACTAGACATTTTAGTTTGACAAGGATGATCCTGTGGATTCAATTTCTATAAATCCCTTAAAGTGTTTAACCAACTTTTCTCATTTTGCAAAAATGTCTAACAAAATCACAGGGGAAAACAATTGTTCTTGACATGGCAGCAATGTAATATGTTAACTTACTTATTAATATTTGCTTTCTTTGCTTATGTTATAGGAACTGGTCATATATTGCTAAAAATCTGACAAACCATACACTTTGAAATTGTGAACAGACCCATATTAGTTTTCATAATTGTTGTGGTTTTCTTCATCTGTTTTCTCTCTAGCTCTCTTTTCCATCCTCTCAGCCCGAGCTCCAGATTCCTTTGCTCCAATCCATGTCTCTCTCCCCCAGTCTTTCTCACATCTTTCCTCCCCCGCCCGTCTCCTGGCTGCTTTGCCACATTTCACAGTGAATCTCAATGTGCCCGAGTGTGCGCGGAATGGGGAGGGTTACTGAGAGCCATGATTTTAGAAGCTTATGTGTTTGAGAGCCTGTGAAATCCTCCCTGGCCTCAGAGCTTTTAAATTGTTTCAACCTATATTTTCTATGACTTTTATGCCTTTAAAGATTCATACCCAATAACCACATTAGTATCCAAAGCATGGATTTTTGAGTTTGACAAAGCTGATCCTGTGGATTCAGTTTCCAGAAATCCCTTAAAGTGTTTAACCAACTTTTCTCATTTTGCAAAAATGTCTAACAAAATCACAGGGGAAAACAATTGTTCTTGACATCACAACAGTTTAATATGTTAACTTATTCATTAAATTGTGCTTCACATCAATGGAAATCCTCAGTTCTACAAACTATCATTTTTAAATAGCAATAAGGATTGATAATGTCACAATACAATCTCCTAGAACCCGAGTTCATACATATTGTTGCACAGAAACAAAAAGAAATATCTCTTAGGAGAAATAATTTACTATCTATTGAATAACTATCTTTACATCTAAAATGGGGCACCAGATATAAGTCCAGATTTTTCTTTCCAACATTTTTCATCTTTGACACATTAAATGAAAAATAATGCAGGCAAAACCCAGAAATTACTTTTTTTGGGGGGGGGGGATAAAAAACAAGAAGAGAAAATTTGATCACATGATTAAAAAAACCAAAACACAACAAGCTGGTAGGAGACAAATGTGACAATGACTAAATCACACAAACTGCTTCCTCAGAGCACGGTTTTCCCTGGCAAGAGCTGAGGTTTTTCAGCACTGACATCTGGCCTTTTGATGAGTTACCACAGTGCAGCAGAACAGGGAACTCACAGAGATTCCGCTTAATGTGTCAAAGGATGACACATCATTTCCACAGACAACTTAGAACGCAAGTTCAAGAAACATCTGGGGTTTCGATTTCTCAGATCTGGAGTTCCATTAGGTCACCTCAAGTCCTTGCCTGGAAGTCCAGGGGCGTTTGTCTTGCAGATGTTGCTGGTGTTTACGGTGAGGCCAGACCTCTGGAATCTCAGCACCTTTTGCAAGGTCAGTTGGTTCTGTCAGTGTGTCGTGAAGAAGGGTCTGTGTGCATTCCATCCATTGGGCTACAAAACACACAGGTTTCAGAACCCACCCACTTGCCCAAAAGGGCTGACTCAAAGTTTTAGGGAATCAGTTCAGATGTGTCCAGGTGAGTATGATGAGAGAAAAACAGGCTTATGTCCAATAGAGATGGAGGGAGGAGATAAGAAGAAAGGTTGAAAGTGCCTTGGAGAAAGGACCTTTGCATGCTCCCCAGAGATGACACAACCGGGTAGAGTTATCAGACTCAGCCAGCCCTGACACCCAGCCTGGAGACTTTCAGTCAGTGTTCTGGTGACCGGTGGAGGTACAGTAACTATGGCAAAGGAGAAACCTTGGAGACACAGCTGTGACCAGATCAAGGTGTTCTTTGCTTAAGTCTGACCCAGCTTTTTCTTTGAGCCAACTCATCCTACTCACTCAGGCTTTATTTCAGTCCCTAGAACTATCCCCACATTCTTGTCTCGTCTCATGAGTCTCATACCCTTTTCTGCGCTTTTAAGTGGCCAAAAGAATTATAGTCTCATACTGCCCTTTCTCTTGAGACAGAAGCTGTATATTAGCTATTTCCTATTTTTCAATATTTTCTGGAACATATTTAATTCCTCATCTTTTCACCTTTGCAAGATCTGCTTCTTTTTTAAGAGCTCTACTCTTTTTTTCCCCTATAGTTATTCCCACTCTTCCTAACTCCCACCTCTGTGTGATCCTATTATATAGGACCTTGTTCTAAGCTAAAGGTCATTGTTGGAAAGGAATCAGATTAATTTTCTGTGTGAAGGTATTAGCTTATGACAGCTTAAAGCATTTCCTCTCTCTAGCAAATGTGGAAAGGGAGTCATTGAACACCAAAAAGAAAAAAGAAAAAAGAAACCTTTTAAGGATCAAAGAAATAAGTGGCTGATAAAACTCTGGGGACCTGGGGAAGAAGTAGAGAGGAAAGAAAATTTTTAGAGGAGGGGTTCTATTGATCACTCCTTAAGTTTCACTATTTAGGCTGCTACTGATTCTAAAACACTGAGCTTCCCCAAGGAGGTATAAGCCCATCCCCTCAGCCTTCACCTCGAATAGTTTTGAGATTGGGGGAGTGAGCATCCAGCAAGAAGTGTTTGAGTGTCTGTGCTTCTCAATTGCCCCTGCAACATTGCCAATCTTTTGGCCATTTCACTCCAATTAACAGGCTTCCTCACTAGAAGCAGGGGCTTAAGGGCCAACTCTACCAGTTTCCTTGGTATTATCTAAGTCACTGCAGTTCTATGAAAAGGTAAGGGATGATATAAATCAATAAAGATTTAGATTTGTATTTTTTCAATTCCCAAACCCCAAACTAATGCTGAGCAGAATTAAATAGTTGGAAAGGCTGTGAAGTCAAAAGACTGGGGCTCTGAGGAACTTTCTTGTTAGTTAACTAGAATCTTTGGGAAGTCTTTCAACATCTCTGAATTTCATGTCAAACTATCTAATGGGTAATGAATAGAGATCCTATTTATTTAAGAATGTAGCGAAGATCAATGAGATACTAAATGTAAAAATGTTTTTAAAAGCATCAAATATTATACAAAATTATGAATTTTAATCGTATCCATTGTAAAATATATGACAACATAGATGACATTGAAAAGTACTTGATATATTTTTAATTATCTTTTGTGTCAGAGACTAATAGTTTTCATCAGTATTAATTTTTACATTGTTTCTTTAATAATAGGACCTTCATATTTATCAAGGCACATGGCAACCAATAATGAAGACATTTCCTGACTTTCTTTGCTGCTAAATGGCTAGGTGCTAGCCCATAAGATGGGACTAAAAGTGGTGTGCAACTTCCCTCCATTTCCTCTCCGCTGTCTTAAGTATAAACGAGATGACAGGAGCCGCAGCAGTCAGCTTGGACCATGACATGGAAGCTGCAAGTTAGGATGAAAGAGCAACAAGAGAGGGCCTGCGTTTCTGATAATGTCGCGCACCAGTTATCCAACCAGTTTGTCTTTTAAGGGAGAGAACAATTATTCCATCTCGTTGAAGTCACTGTCCTTTTGAGTTTCTTTGTTAAATCGGCCAAACGGAGGATCCTACGTGACAGGTTTAGATTTATTTTTTGCCACCTGTGCTCGCCTCCTTGCCAGGTCTAACCGGCAGACCCCTCCCATCCTCATGGTATCTCTAGGCAGACTTTTGAACAAATCCTCACATTTCAAACCTTGGCTCAAACTTTTTATGACAGTTATCTCCTTTAGATGATAAAAACACATTTTAAATAATTTTTTACAGCACACATGCTATCTTTAACTGTTGCCTAAAACTGATTGCTAATATAATTACTTATTAGAAAGGGAATTCAAATAATTTTGGGGGCAGGTTTTCTGCAGTTACCAAGAGGAGGCTGCCAATGAATGAGAAGGAGGAAGAATAGATAGTCTGTATCTTAGTCCTTAATAATAATAATAATAATAATAATAATTTAAACATACACAGATACACACACAGACATCTCATCGCAGTCTCATTACTGGGCCTGCCACTGCCAAGAGAAGGAAAGGAATGTCTACCCGGGAGTTGCAGGAGTCCATAGGATGTGGAACTCCCTGGGGAATATTTTTTCTCTCTCTTTCTCTGCTTTTAACACTAATGTACCTGGAATTGATTTGGTTTGGGAATCTTAAGGCTGCCGACTTCCTGTGGATCCTTAGGCCCAGACGCTGTCTGTTGGCATCGCTTCCCTGAGCTTCACTCAGCATGTAGGTGTGCAGTCAATTTTTGGAGAACAAACTGCGTCCCCACCTCTTCGTTTCTATCAACACAGGACCCCAGGGATGTGACAAGTGTGCTACTTTAGAACGAAATGATATGAGGGAGAAAGCCCTTGTCGGTCTTTTTAATTTACTCAGAACCAGCCTCGGGCCAACACGGGGAGATGGTTTCTCCTCTGAACATCCCGATAGCTGGTCTCCAGTGGAGCACTATACATCACGCCTTTAGCAGCGAGGCCACGGAAAGCCTTTTGATATCAATCCCCAGGTGCCTGAGGACCAGTGTGAAGTTAGCACAGGCTACCTCCAAGTCTCAGCTATGCACGTATTCCCTGCCAGAAATTTAAAGTGAGTTTAAAAGAAACAGTCTGAATGCTTTCTAACTTGTTTTGATTTTCCACATGACAAAAGACTGGATTATCATTGTGGTGCGTGCATGTGTTTGTGTCACAATGGCAGGCAGAAGGATAATTTGCAGCCCTGCCATCCTAGGCAGAACATTAGATCCTAACGTCGAAATGTGAAGATAGAGAGAGACAGAGCTTATTAATCCCAGCTGCAATCCTCCTTCCCTCCCTACCTTAGGAACAAATCATCAGGAAAGAAAACATTAACATTGTGTGAGCCTAATCTTTACCAACTAACAAGCAATATTTACTTGGCCCCTTTAACTCACCCTCCTGTATGGCTCAAAAAGTACAATTGCCTAAAAAGCCATCAGTCTCTCAGCTCATTGATAGGTCAGTGATGGGGAGAGGTCTGTACTCGCCCAAGGCCACACGGCTCTTGGTCACTGCCAACTTGGTGCTGTAACAGTTGTGTCACCCATATGGGATAGAGGCATATACTTCTGGGCAGTAACAACTGGATTCTTGCATGATTGGCAGAAAGCTTTTCTCCCATATGGAGAACGTGATGGAGTAAAAAGAGCTGGCATTTTGTAGTCAGCCAGACCTAGCTGACAGTTCATGAGAAAGCTGCCCATCGTCAGTGGATTTCATTTTACTCATCTATGAAATTGGGACTGATAATATTTACCTGGTTGTGAATAGATTTAAAGTCTGAAAAAGGCTTCCCACAGTTTGTGGCAAAAGGGAGGTCCCCAATAATGCCTTCCCTCCCATGACAGATGAAGCCAAGGGTAGGGAGAGAAGTGTTTAAGGGACTTCTCTAGGTGTCCCTTTGATGGAGGCACTCAGCTTCCCTCCGTGCAGGCAGGCACTCCATGAATGCCTGTGGGTTGATTGACTCTCAACCCCAGAGAGAGTATTCTGGAGGCTGAGATGTGGCTTATACAAAGCTGGCTTAAACATCAAACATGCTGGATATCAATGAAATAGGCTTTTCAATCTGATTTAGGAGTTTCACTCATTTTGCCTTCAGCTCCTTGAGGGGATTGATGAGATCAATCTGTTGTGAAACTTTCTGTTCACTCTGATTCTGCTACTGAACACTAGGCAAGGGTTCTCTATTTCCTCTCCCATACTTCTCCCCCTATTACTCAAAAATGTTGTTGTTATCGTAATTGTGACTGGGAAAAGGTGAAAATAAGAAACACTGGGCAATGCAGTGCACTTTTTTGTTCATTTTTATACACTCACACCAGATTCACCAGCTGTAGCCACAGTCTAACAACAAGCAAAGACCATGGGGGGAGGAAAAAGTTATCAGGCTAGAAATAGTCAAGATTTGGGGAGGTAGAGTCTTTTTAAACTCTTGGAATAACTGTCCCATTGTGTTCCATGTCTCCTGGCTTAATTCAAAATTATTATTTATTTACAGACCTCAAATATATTTTGTATACCTGCTAGCCAAGTTCCTATTCTTCAGGCCAAATGCTCTTTAAACATATTTTCCTCTGTGATAGTATAATTTCAAACCTGGCAGTACCATATCAAAGAAGATGACTGCTCCAAAGAGGTAAAACTCAGAAATATTCTTTTTCAAAAAACCTAAATTCTGTAGCAAGTTTGGAAAAATGGTAGACATATATTTATTACCGCCCCCCCCCCCCCCCCTTATTCATTCATTCCTTACATCAAAAATAAAACTTGGTAAAGAGTGATCTCCTTAGGCATTAGTTAATAAGCACGTTTTCTCCTAAATGCCCCTACCAATGTTCATTTCTCAGGGGCCATGGGCACCCTGTCCTGAATCCTCTTGCAGTTCCCTAAAAAGTGGGGAAGGAAACATGGCTCAGGGCTGGGATGCAGGGCTTCGTAGATTGTGGGTCTCTAGTGATGGTCAATAGTAGGATAATCTTGTTTTAAAAGACTGCAACAAAACACATCACTCTTCTGATTTAAACCACATTCAAATAGAGTTCAAAGGTGACAGCCAACAGCAAAGGGAGGTTGGCCTAAAACCTCATCAAAGGGCTGAAAGGGACTTCTTTTTCTCTCTCTCTTTAAACAGATCAATATTTCCATTACAGAGACAGCATGAAACACACCAGTTTCAGCAGAACATCCAAGCCACAGTTTGGCTTTTCATGTCTGCCTCTGTGGGTTCCAGTCACCCGGACGATAACCTGTGTTGCTGCCAAGGAGATTGCAAGGACTGCTTCCTTTTCGGTGCTTCTCTCCTTGACCTTCTGAAATGGTCTATACTGGATGCATTCCTACCCTACTTAACATCACAGATTAGAAAATGTCAGCAAGTAAAGAACAAGGCCTATCATCTCCAGCTGGATAAAGATGAAGACAAAGAGGGAGCAGGCGTCCAACTCAAGCCACATACAGCCAGATGTCCTCAGAATGGCCCAACAGTCTCCAAGGTAACGCCACAGAAGGCCAGTGTGCCTGCTCACCCCCCCTCCAGAGGGGAGAGAGGGCAGGGGGTCACCACCTCACCACCTGGCTGTTGTAGTCCTCCGTGACCGCCCCCTCCGTGTTCCCATCCTCTTTGGGCCACCTGTGGCTCCTATACTCCCGCTGCAGCCTCCGCTCCTCCCTCCTCTTTTGCCGGTCCCTCTGGTGCTCCAGCTGCTTGGTGTGGTGGTAGCGCTGCTGGAAGAGATCTTTCGCGTACTCATAAAGCTGCATGTCCAGAAAGTTGAGCTCCTCGATGCGCTGGCGAGCACCCTCATTGATCTCCACGTTGGAAGCCCGCGTGATGTTGAACTGTGTGAAGGGAGAGATGAACTTGAGGTTGAATGTCCTCTCGAAGAGGAACTGTGTCTTCCTCTGGAATTCTGTGAGCCCAAAGAAGGCCATGTTCTTCAGGTTGGTTTTCGCGCTCTGCAGCAGGATGGTGTTTCTCTCGCTCTCGTTCATGAAAGTCAAGTTGTAGCAGCCCACCAGGCTGAGGTCAGCCAGCATGCGCACCTGGCGGTTGTTAGCCAGGTTGTAGGTGCAGTCCATGAACTCCCGCAAGCTAACCCCAGACCAGTCGTCCCCGGGGTAGCAGGTAGGCAGCTCATCGGGGGTGGGGCTTCTCCCATCACACATGTGGAGGGAGGTTTTCCATGTGGCCCCTCTCTGGACATGTTTCCACTCGCTCAGGTAACGGGACACTGGATCACGCAACATTGTGATGTAATAGAAATTCCTAGAAGAAATTAAAGGAAGAGTGTCAGTCATTGACAACTGTAATTCTGGGATTCTGAACCTTTGTAGTCAATGGCTCTTCTGCCAAATGTTCATGTGAGAGTTTTTGCCTGGATTTGTACTGATTGGGCAAATGTTCCCATATGTGCATATTTCCATAAACATGTGTGAACCAGTTTTCAATATTAAGTTTGCTGGGTTTTTCCTCCCTGCTCCAGTGTGGGGAGGGAGGAGTGGGGGAATAGATCATTCATTCATTCATTCATTCAGTCAGTCAGTCAGCAATTATTCACTAATAAATTACTACCAGCAATTACAATACCTTACATAAAGAAAACACATATGATATTTGAAAGTTATTACCAATCCAATATTTATTTGATTCTTACAACAAACCTTTGTAGCAGACGTGAGACCATTTGATAGGCAAACATACAAGGAGGTAAAGTGATTTGTCCAAGGTCGTGGCAGTAGAAAGGACAAAGCTGGAAGCCAAGGCTCCTGTTTTTCTGTTTACACTGCTCTTCTGGATTACAAGGGAAGTGGGGTTGAGAAGGATAAGATGTGTGTGGAGACTAATATTTACTGAGCATCTATTGTGTGCTAGGAACTGTGCTAGGTACTTTATGGATACTGGCACAGATAATCCTCAACACCACTTTGTAAAATGAGATTTATTTTTTTTAAATGATACTGAGAATACAGAGAGTGAGAAAGGTGAAAAATATAGCCTGAGAACCCAGAGCCAGTTAATACTTGAACTGCAATAGAACTAGGCATCTTTGATTTCAAAGCCCCTGTGCTTTCCTGTGCACCAGATTGATATTTTAAAAACAAAAAAATGCAACATATACTTAGTGAATGCTATTAGTTGTCAGGTGCTGCGGTTATTATAATTACAAGCCTTAGCTCATCTAATGACATCTAATGGAACTTTGAAAAGGAATATATTTTATAAACAATTACTCCAGCATGATCAGGTAAAGATCAAGGTACCTCTGGCTTAAAAGGGCAAGAAGAGAGCTGTAGAAGTTAACAGATAAAGACAAAACAATAGGCACCAAAGGAAAACAAATACGGATTCACAATGAGGAAAATCCTTCTCATAATTTGAGCAGCTACCAATGGAATGGGCTGTCCACCCCACCACATTGTTATCAGGAGTCACACTCAGAGTTCTCCTGGGCAGACAGTGTCCTGAAACATTCTGAAAAGAACACCAGGCATCCCTTGGCCAACATAAACTATTTTTTTAAAATGCATACCTAGTAAACACAATTACAAAAATAAGGAATTTAAGGGTACAATGTTTTTTATGCTGTGTTTTGAAAAAGAATTGATGAGCCCAGCGGTGTGGCTCAGTGGTTGAGAGTTGATCCATGAACCAGGAGGTCACCATTGGATTCCCAGTCAGGGCACATACCAGGGTTGTGGCTTGATCCCAGTAGGGGGCGTGCAGGAGGCAACCAATTAATGACTCTCTCATCATTGATGTTTCTATTTCTCTCTCTCCCTCTCCCTTCCTCTCTCTGAAATTAATTTAAAAAAACCAACATATAAAAAGAACTGATGAACTATAATATTTAAAACTATATATTTACTGTATTCAGTTATTTTGAATGTCTAGTCAAATAGTTTTGAGATGTGCTTAAGAAACTTCAAATTCTTAAGTTTCACTCACATTCCTTTAAATCAGGAGGAGAAATTTAGTAGAACCTCCCTCGACAGGCCGGCCTGAGCCCTTGCTTTTGCCAGTCACCATTTTCCATTACTCTGTTGTCTTTTCCTGTGACAGAATGACAATTCCATCAGTGGGAGAAAATTTCCCAAAAGGTCAGTAGGGAAAGCAGAAAACGACTGACACAGCTTGTGGGCTCCACAAAGAAATGTTGATGATAAAGTTTTGCTCGGAGATATTACTACGGTTGAATATTATGACATGTCATTATTAATCCTGCTTTGGTCCTCTGTTGGGACTTGGTCAGTTTCTAATTCTACAAGCAGAGACTGACCTTTAATTCATAAAACAATTTCATAGTAAATATAGAAACACAATAATGGTGATGTAACTCGGGGGGGGGGCGGTTAAGGGTGCCAAACAGAAGAATTTAAGTCAGAGACACCTTGCATTGGGTCAAATAAGACCACACATGGAAAATTTATTATTTCCCTATTAATTGGGCAAAACAGAAAACATACACATAAAAAAAGGATTTAAATTAAAAAGAGAATGGCAATCAATTGATAAGTCTCAATTTCATTTATATGTCTCACACTTGAACACAATCCAGATTTTTAAAGTAGTCATATGAGCTGGAGGATTTTAGGGCCTGGAATTACAATGGTTTGTGACATACAGATTTAACTGGAACCTGCTTCTGGAATCTTAGAGGCTTTTTACTCACTTGGGAAAATTGGCCATAGAGTTCCTGATGCCTTCATTTCATAGGAAATTAGCATCATTTCAAAGTGGACTGAAACTGACATAGGCTTAAAATAGTCTTGGTTTCTAATTTAACTTTATTCTGTTTAACATTGTCTTTAACAATGACTGACCAGAGAGTAGGACCATGTTTACATGAGTAAAATTAAGTTCCAAATGTCTGTAAGTTCTACTAGACAAATAGGTAAGAGGCCTATTTGTAACTAAAATTAACTCTGACATCATGATATAAAAAATGTACAAGTGGAACATTTATATTGATGAAATTCAAAGTTGTCCCATCTCATGGGTCTGGAATGGAATGGCTAATAGCATTTGGGTTTTGCTTTATCAGACATATTCTCATGTATGTTTTGTTTGTCTGTTTCAATCCTGCAAAACAGCCAAAATATAAAGATAGAACAGTAGTAGAAGTAAAAGAATAGGGTTGAAGAACAACTAGTGAAGAAAAAAATCTCACAAAATTTGATTAAATCATATTTCTCATATTTTTTTCCTACTTTCAGACAGAAAACTGTAAAAATCACAGATGAAGTAATGTCTACCTCAAGGCCACACACCCAGCCTTTACTGGATACAAGCTTTGCTCCAGGGTCATGAATCTCCTCCCCACCCCAAAACAACTGAAACTCACTTTCTTCTGCTCCTGTAACGTCCGCTTCAGTTTCTAAGGAAAACACTTATAGGGTTCAGGACTACTGACATCTGCAATGTTCCTTTTTAGGCCTTATTTGTTCCACAGCACATTGGAGGGTAAAACAAAGAAAAGGGAGGAAGGACAAGCAATTCCCATGCAAAGCCTGTTACGGCCACAAGGCAGAGGTCTTCATGGGCTCCTGTTCCTTTTAAACTGAATCTCCTAAACCTGGACACAGCATCGTCTGTTCATATACTTGTCCTTGCAGTTAACCAAAACTCTCCCCAGGTTTTGAAAATATAAATAAGTAAATTATTATGTTCCCCCTTCACCTATCCATTCATTCGTTAGCTCTTCAACTGTTAATTGAGCACCCTCCCCCCACCCCCACCCCGTATTTGCCAAGCACTGGGGCTAGGCATGGGGACTCAGAGATGACTAAGTTGTTGTCCTCGAAGAGATCTTAAGCACCCAATGATTTTGGTAAAGTAAAAGAAATTTAACCACCAACTTAAGATGTTCTGCCAATCTCCTCGGACCAGGATAATCTCTGACAGGTAACTGTGTGTCAGTAATAGCATCTTGTCAGTAGGTTTCCCATTTGCCACCTACTTGGTTGAGAGCTTGGATGAATTCATGTAAGCATGTCTTAAAGCAATTGCAGCTCTTTAGCATTGTCATTCCTGTGGGCCCAGTACCTCAGGAAGATTAGGGCACTGGTGCCTTGATTACTTCAATAATTATTTTAACTGACAATCATCAAAGGAACCACTGTGATTACTGAAGTCCTAAGAGCACACACTTTTCCATGACTACTTTAGAATCACTTTAGCATCTTGCACTGCTGTAAGGTAATAATGTTAAAAAGCTCTAAATAATGCACACAGAGGTTACTGCCTTCCCTCAGTCTTTGCCTTTTCCTTTGCTCATTTGCATCCCACTTATCTTTCCCGGCCCAGCCCTAGCCTCTTAGCCATCTTCTCTGACTCTTTCCAACCTCTAGGATGTACTGCATCACTTTTAACTTGCATGTGAGAGTCTTGGTTGCATGTACCCCTTAATTTCCTTTCTGATAATTGGACCTTAGACCTTGTGTTCCACAGCATCTCAAAGTGCTGCTCACAGCAAACGTTCAATAAATGACGCTTCATAAAAGAAATGATCAGCATATAGGATAAATTTATTACTATTTTTATGACATAGGTTAATATTGCCTTTGATAAATATGACTTTTTTCTCTCCAAAACCCTAATGTGATATTAATTTTGAATATCTAAAATGTGTAAAAAGAATAAAAAGATATATAATCTTTTAATACATCCATCATTTGATTGTGATGGTTGATATGTAGAGAGAGGCAGTCAATACAGACTTTGGGTAGAAAGCTGAATATTTCATACAACAGGTAATTAGTAGCAATGAGGTAAGTTTTGTTGTGTTTTGTTTTAATGTTAAACTTACTTGTTTTCTTCCCCACTACTTCAAGAACCTGCATTTCACTGAGCAGTTTATCGCATAATTGCTCATTTCTTTAATTATCAAGTCATTTCATTAACACGTGCTTATTGAGGGTTTGTTACGTGTGAGGAGTCACTCTAGGAAATGTGGTGAACACAAAAAAGAAAATAAAATGCCTTCAAGTATTGTGGATGCAACGGTGGTAGACTAGAAAAAGGCATTGATTAGCAAGTTACTGAGGTAAGGATTTAAGAATGGGGAGGAGGGGGTAAATGGGGGGGAAAAGGGACATCTGTAATACTTTCAACAATAAAGATAAATTTAAAAAAATGTACAGAGAGCAGAGTGGCCTAATTAGACCAGGAAGTTCACGTTGTGCATTTTCCCCTAAACATTTGTTTAATGAATGAATGGATGGAAGGAGGGCATAAACTAGAACAGGATGCTGAGGCCAAATTGTCATGGGCTCTGAAAGCGACTGTGAATTGCTAAAAGAGAAAACATCTTGATTTAGGAAGATTCACTTAGCAACAGAGGTTAGGGTGGACAACAGCAGGCAGGAGAGACCTTCGGCAGCCTCGGTGAGAGAACAGCAGGGAAGAACCCAGAAACAGGAGTGTGGGTAAGAAACACTCCCTGATAGAGTCAAGGAATATCGTACACCCAACTGTCATTGTCCCTCCCTCCTTCCTCATCGTCAGCTTCCTCTCCACTGCCGTTCTCTCTGTATTTTCTGCTTCCCTTCTATCTAATCCCCCCTTTCAGTTCTGCCCTGGAAACGAGGCGAAGCTAATGGGCTCATCGAAATGGTGGAACAAGGAATAGAGTTTCACTGGGAGCACTCTGCCTGTGGTGATTTAAAAAATTCACTTTTCTTTTTGATTGCTGAATAATATCCCATTATGTATATCTCACATCTTTTTTATTCATTCATCTATCGAGGGATACCTAGGTTGCTTCCGTATCTTGTCTATTGTAAATAATGCTGCAGTGAACATAAGGGTGCACGTATCTTTTCAAGCTGGTGTTTTTATTTTCTTTAGATAAATACCCAGAAGTGAAATTGCTGGGTGATATGGTAGTTCTATTTTTAATCTTTTGAGGAATGTGCATACTGTTTTCCATAGTGGCTACACCAATTTGCAATCACACCAATAGTGCATGGTTGTCCCCTTTTCTCCACATCTTCACCAGCACTGGCTATTTGAAATCTTATCACTTATGACAACATGGACAGACCTAGAGGGTATTATGCTAAGTAAAATAAGTCAGATAGAGAAAGATAAATACCATACAATTTTACTTACATGTGGAATCTAAAAAATAAAACGAACAAAACAAAATGAAAACTGATTCATAGATACAGAAAACAAACTGATGGTTGCCAGAGGGGAACAGGGGCAGGGGATGGGTGAGAAAGGTGAAGGGGAATTAGAGGTACAAACTTCCAGTTATAAAATAAAATAACTCACAGGGATGTAGTGTACAGAACAGGAAATATAGTCGATAATATTGTAATAACTTTGTACAGTGACAGACGATTACTAGACTTATGGTGATCATATCATATGGTATATAAATTTAGAATTACTATGTTGTACACTTAAAACTAATCTAATATTGTATATCAACTCTACTTTAATAAAAAATACTCACTTTTATGAGGTTATGACTTGCCTAGCTAATGAGAACACATATGAAAGAACCTACAAATGCTAGGTTCACAGGGCAGCTTTAATAAGTATACGAGGGTGGGCAAAGTACGTTAATAATAATAAATAATACAATGATAAATAAATAATATAAGAATAAACTCTGCTTTGCATATTGCAACTGTAAACCCACTTTCGCCAACCCCTGTATTCCTTCCACTACTAGCTTAACCCTCGTAAAATCAAGCAACAAAATTGATTCCTCCATACTCCATACTTGTATGCATTCAAATAAACCAGCTCAACTAGAAACTCCTCCAGCCAGCCTTCTGTGATGCCCTCGACGGAAGAGATTTCTGTCCCCCCTGAAACCTGTGCCTCTCATGCTTTGTATTTTTTAAAAAATTTAAAAAGTTTTCAATTACAGCTGACATACAATATTATATTAGTTTCATGTGTACAACATAGTGTTTAGATATTTTATATTTTATGATATGATCACTACAAGTCTAGTAACCGTCTGTCACTATACAGAGTTATTAAACATTATTGACTATTTTCCCTAAGCTGTACTTTACCTAGCCTTGACAGTTTTTATAACTGCCAATATGTATTTCTTAACCCTTTCACCTTTTTCACCCATCCCCCAACACCAGTCCCCTCTGGCAACTATCAATTTGTTCTCTGTATTTATGAGTTTGTTTCTATGTTGCTTGTTTGTTTATTTTGCTTTTCAGATTCCAGGTATAAGTAAAATCATATGGTATTTGTCTTTCTCTGACTTAGTTTGCTTAGCATAATACCCTCTAAGTTCATCCATGCTGTCACAAATGCTAAGATTTCATTCCGTTTCATGGCAAAGTCATGTTCCAGTGTCTAAACACACTCCCAAGCTTTGTCTACATTCAAGTGACCAGTGAATGTCTTATCCCTTGAGCAGGCTTTATGTCTTACTGATCTTTCATTTCCCAGAGCATATGATACATGACCTTATACACCATGGCGTATAAGGTGTTTAATGTTTGTGGAATGAATAAATATAAAAATTTTATTAGCCACTGTTTCAGGAATTCTGATGGTGATGTGCCCAGTAAATTAAACTTGTTGATGCTTTAATAAGCAGCAGTGGCCCAGGTTAAGTGTTTCTCTTAGCTTAGATCTTGTGAAATGTATGTAAAATAATCAATTCCTCCTCCTACCTCTTGCCCTTCAGACTTTGAAACGAGTTTTCCCTACATAATCAAGTTTTGCCAAAGCTCAGTGTCTCACAAGGAATGTTTGAGAGATTGTAAGTTGGACTTGGGGGGCATCAAAGGAGATCTTTGGCTCTCACCATGGAGTATGCACAGACAACTGGTGTATCTTCCACACAGGCTGATGTATGCATTTCCAAAAAGTGAAACTTAGCCCCCCTCCACCCTGCTGTACTGCGTGCTGGAGTCATTTTCCAAATGCTCAGAATGGAATTAATTTCTTGACTCCCTTTAGAGCCATATACTCATTATGGGCTGCCCATTCTTCATTATCTCAATAGGGTATTATCTGCACTACACTGTATCTGATAGGGGGAATTTCCACAGCTAGAGCTTAGCAATCAGACTGCCCTTTGACACAGTGATGAAAAGGCCTTTTATTCAAGCCTTGAAAACAAATTAAAAAATTTAAAAATGATGTTCTAAGCAAATGGGAAATTGGGAACTATGATTGTTAAGTATTGTAATAAAGAACTTCAGGAGGCCGACAATGGTATTTGTCAGAGCAACCTGGTCCAAGGATGTCCGGCATTGTGAAGAGAAAATGCAGACATGCGCTGGTTGTTATCTTACCTCACACAGAGCCACGCATTCCCACCTCCCCCAAGCTGCCCTTACCTCCACCCTCACAGTGACTGACAAAGCAGCCAGACCCTTTATGCTAAATCATTTTTATTTTACTTAGGACCCAGAGATCTAGACTCTTTTCAATTGGTAAGAAAGAAAAAAGACAAATGCCCACAGTGCTTCCCTCAGGAGAGAGGCTCTCTATCCCTTTTCTTACTTGTGTGCCTGGTATATTTAAAGGGAGAATACACTGGATGTAGCTGGTCTGGCTTTTTGATTTTTTAAAATCATCAATTTCCCTCCCTCATCTAGTTAGAAATGCAATATGTTGTCATCATGGAAAATATGAGCAATACAGAACAGAAGAAAACAAAAATCACCTATAATCACTTCACTCAGCTATAACCACCGCAAAATACACACACACACACACACACACACACACACACACACACACACACACATTTCTTTTACAGATTTGAGATCATAATGTGCATGATAGTTTAACCTGTATTTTAAACTAAAAAATATAGGGTGAACATTTTTTTTTCATTTTATTTAATATTCTTCCATAAAAGCATAATATTCCAATTATGGATGTACCATAATATATGTGACCAATCTCCCAGTTTTGGACAATGAAGCTGATTCTGTTTGGAGGGGTATACTAGAAACAATAATCTGATGAAAATCCTAAGGCAGAAATATTTCTGCAGAGAATAAGTTGCTAGGAGTAGAATTTCTGAGTCAAGAGCATTACCCCATTTTATTTATTTCATTTTCAAAATGACAAAATATAACAAACCACAGCCAACATAGGAGAGGACAGGGCCATTGCCTGAGGCCGGACATCATCAAGCACCAGGGGGAGCTGCAAAATGGGCTCCTGGCTCTGCTCCCTCTGGGTTGGACCAGGGAGGTGCCCTGCCCAGAGCATGAGCCTATAAGGGACATTCCAGTGCAGCCAGAGTGGGGTTTATGACATGGTGGTGAGGAAACATCCTTCTAAAAAGATCTGTTTATTTTGCACTTAATGATCAGCTGGAATATCAAATTAGAGACTAAACATTTGTAGAATCAAATCCCGCTCATCAGCTCTGCAGCTGTATTAGAGCCCACATCTGGATCAGAAGATGGAGGTCCCCTGCGCAGTTATTTTCAGTGCTGGTCCTGAAAGAAACAGCCTCTTGAGTGGCAGCTTTTCTACCACATCCAGGTGTCAGCTAACTCTAATTAAGGGAAGTCACACATGACCCTACGCCAGCCAAACAAAAGCATGAAACAAGAGGCTTCCAGACGACACAGGTCATTTCTCACTGATGATCAGTCTACCCCCAGGTCCCCAGAGAAAGAGTTAACATTTATCAATAAGATAAAAATTTTAAATCCTGTCATGTTGCTGCTTTATATTGATGCGAAACCTATGAGCCTCCAACTCACTAAAACGCCATGATTTTCGGGTGGTTGTCATATTTGCTTTCACTTCTCCCCAAGCGGCTGCTGCAAGAATAAATTTCAGGGAAGGCATGTTCCAGGGACTTGCCTTTGCTATCTTGCTGACTACAGTTCCTCCCAGTGCAGTTTCCGTGTGCCAGGGAGGGTCCTGCTCTCATGCATTATTCAGAGGCTGCCGTGATTATTTGGTTCAGAGGCGCCCCGCTTTGCGCGGCCTCGCTGGGATTTGGGCACGAGGACGTTGCAGGGCGCTCTGCTCTGCAAAGCTGTGGTTTATGCATGTGGGCATCCAGCTGAAGCCCGGAGCCGCCCCGCGCTGAGATAAGGCCCCATTCAGTCTCCCTCGCTGCTCTAATCCCAGCCGGGCCAAGCACAACACCAGATAGTACACTCCGATTGTGTTATCGGGCCATTCGTGTTCAGTCGGTCTCTCTCTAATTTCTCAGGCCCTGCTTTTAAGGAATGTGAGAATTACACAGCGTGGAAGCAGTGAGGTGTCTCCATTGCAATTGTTTTGCACTAGGATATTTAAGAACAAGGCACGTGTTTCGATATTTAGGTTTATATTTGACAACCTTGTACAGATTTTCCTAAAACATCATAAGAGCTGGGGGGGAAGAATCACCTCTGTCCAGAGTTTTTCATTTTCTTCCACAAAGGATTATTCTGTGTTGGGATCTTCCTGAGATTCTGCTATGAGGATTGGGCAATTATTTTAGCACATTTAACAAAATACCTAAGAGATCCCCACTTGATTCCATCCCTTGCTAATTCTTGAAGAAAGAGCACCTTGGAGGTCACCCCTCAAACAATGATTAAGGAACAAGCTAACTTAAAATATGGAAAGTCCCACGTGAAACGAAAATTGATAACAATAGGAATAATAAGGATGGCTAATATTTATTGCCTGCATACTATGTCTAAGTACAGTTCTAAGTGCTATATTGCATTGGCCAATTTAGTCATCAAAACAACCCTTTGAATTACGTAGGCTTTTAGAAGATGTTTGTAATTTCACAAAGTGGTGACAGTTTGACAGCCTCTTCCATCATCTTGTAAGCGTCGGGCTATAGAGATGCAATTTGTGACTTGCTGCTGCAGCGGTCCAGGTTTTCTTGAACTCAAAGCTCCAGAAGCAAAATGAGCATCTCAAGGAGAGGGGTTTGTGTCCCCTGTGGGTAGGCAGCAGGAGGCAAAAGTGAGGCAGCACTTTGCAGGATCAGGACACAGGGCATCTGGCTCCTCTCAGCCTCAGGAGTGTGTGGAAGCAGAGAGTCCTCTAGAGAGTTACAGTGCAGAAGAAGTCCTAAAAACAATTTTCCTGAGCTCAGCACGCCCCCAACACCACATAATAAATTGACAAGTGAGAAAAGGGTTTTAGAAGCAAGGGGGAATTATTGCAGTTCCATTCTTTTTGAATAGTCCCAAGGAATCCAGAAGCCAAGTGCTGTAGTAATCTCAGGACAATAAAAGGTGGTTAGAAATAGTGATGCAAGAGAATTCAGATAAAGCCAAAGCTCATGCACTGCCATAATTCTTTTTTGGCTTTAAAATAGGTCTTTTTTTTGAACATGATGCTACAAAGACTCAGAAATGTGTTCAAAGAAGGTTGCTGGATCCTGAAGTTGGCTGTTTCAATGCCTTTATTCAAGAAGAGAAAATTCAAGGAAAATACAAGTCATACTCGACTCATTTGGACAGAGCACGGGCACCTAATTTCAAACACGTTGGAAACTCCACTTTAAGATGCAGTGGAAAGAAAATAGGTTTTGAAGTTAAAAAGGTCTGGGTTGAAATTTCAGGTCCATCTCACGTTTGGTGTGAGCTGGTTAGTTTATATGACCTGTGGAAGCCTTAGATTCCTCATCTAAACAACAGGGTGTAAATGCTTACTTTACAGGGTGTGGGAATTAATGAATAAAATAATGACTATAAAGGGTGAAGTAACTGATGACAGCAGATCCCCAACACAAGTCCACACTCTCCAGTTCCACAGCTTCCCTTCCTCTGTGAATATCAGCCTCAGGAGCTACCCAAATACAGTGACATTTTAAATATTAAAAAAGCTTTGTTAATAATAAAAAACAGCAGATAGTGCTTTTCTATTTGTGAACATACATATGGTTTTCACAACAATTTCCCCACCTATTATTTCACTTTATCCTCACTACAAGACTGTATCAGAGGTGGGATTTTACAGATGAGAAAATCGGAGCTCAGCGAGATAAAAGGATTTTCCCAAGGTCAAACAGCTAAAGACTAGCTGAGCTGGGACTTTTCACTTTCTTCCTCAGCTACTATACTAGTTTATTTATTTAAAAATCTTTGTTGATTATGTATTTGATGCCAAACACTATGACAGATTCGAGGGATATAACGGTATAAAAGACACAGCCTGATCTCAAGGAGCTGGCTATGCAGTAATCTTTGGACGACCCCACACTGCCTTATTTTGTTCTAATGTAGTTAAGAGTTAGAAAGAAAATATGACATTAGCACATTATTCTAAGTTTGGAATTTCACTGATTTGTATATTAGCTCATTTTCTCTTTGAAACCAAACCATAAAGGGGGACCCCCAAAGAATAGCCAGAAATGCCAAGATATGGATACATCTTCAGGTAACAGTTAAAATTGGGGGGGGGGGGATCATTCTGAAATAATAAACACTTGTGGACTTCAATCTGGAGGCACGTGGTGTCCAGTGAATGTCATAGCGGCTGATGATCATTCATTAGAGTGCTGCAGAATGGTGATATTCTAACTCAGCTATTTCTTCTTCATTTTAACTGTGATGCTTCTATCACAAGAAATTTCCTCTTATCAACTATTTTATACTCACAGGTATAGTTCACATAGGAAAGGTAGATGAGTGCTTGACTCATTCTATTTACTGGTTTTCAAAACAATATGTTGCTTTCCCAGACTCCTCCAAAGGGGCTTTTTGTTGATATTGTTTGTTTGTGTTTCTATTATTATGAGCTCATGACTCTAAACATATTTAATAAGTTTCAATACATTGCAGTCATTATCCTTATTGATGCTCAAATTATCTAAGTTTGGGCCAATAGGAGCTTATTCAGGCGGACACTGAATCCTTTTGATACAACCCTTGTAGCCATTTATGCATGTTCTTAAAGGCTCTTGCACATTGTGAAAGCTCCCTATTTAAAAAGACCAGGAAAGATGGTGTTAGAACTTGAAGTTTTCTGGAGTCCCTAAAGTACAAAGTGCCCAGCATGTGATCCTGGCCAGCATTAGCTGTGTACCAATCCCCCCCACCAGCCCTGGAACTGCTACTTGTGCTAATTCCACCTGTGCAATGAGGGGAAATCCACCAGACACCATCTTTCACTTTCACATGTTCTATCTAGGCTTCAGCATCAGGGGTTTTCTCTTTCATTTTTCCTCTTTTCTTCTTAAGCTACATACACGACACTTGCGTCCGTGCTAGGAACAATAGGAGCGCTCGTGATTCATTTTGTGACAAGATTCCAATGTCATACCACAAACTATTCTAGGACAATGCAAACTGTCCTGAAAGTAACTCGGAGCCCTAATCAGGTTCTCTCCCAAATCCACTTTTTCATGATTAATAGCCTGAGTTCCTTCCAGAAGCCCAGCTCACCACATGGACACTCAATGGGATCTTTCAGCTGCTGGGCTCTGGAGCCCTGCTGTAATTCTGCCTAATTAATAAAGCAATGACAGAAATTTAGAAATATATATGCATGATAATTTAAATCTCTCTGGAAAAAAAATCAATTCGTTCTGTCTAAACTTTGCCTTGGGCGCTCCCTTCATCAATTCAAGTGTGGAGTACGGTGACCTTAAGTTGCAAATATTTTTCTTCAGGCATGACTGAAGCATCAGAGAGGTAATAACTTCCAAAGTTCATTTTCTAGAGATTTAGAAACACTCAAATGAGGACACTTAGTGTCCCACCTCCCTCTGCTATATGTAAATCTGAGAAAATAATCTTTAAGATGTTCAAAATAAACGTAGCTTGAGGCTGCTAGAGGTGGCTTTTACCACTGTGCAGTCAATATATAGATTAAAAAGAAGGGGAGGCCTCCCTTAGGAAGCAGAATAATGCTACTGTAATTCCCTTGCTCTGTGAACTTCCCTAAATGTGCCCGCTCTATATTTCTTATTTCTCTTGAGGATAAGAATCTGAGTTTAATAATCAGAAAAAAACCAAGTAGCCTGTCGTTCTAAAACTGACGCTGGTTACCATCTCTGAGTCCTCCGCTGACATTGTATGAAATATGCTGATGCTAATATGAAATGAAAATGACTCAAAGGGATAAAGCAAGCAAACGAATATAATCAAAAGGAGAGCGAGAGAGAAGACAGAGAGAAAACCAGTTCAAAGCTTTTCATCATTTTCCAGTTTGGATTTATTATAGCCACAAGGGGGCTCTCAAATCTTTCCAAACACAAGGTGTGTAGAGAACTGTTTTTCTAGTAATTAATTTCCACAAATCAATATTACCTATTAATGTACATTACAGAGACAAGCTACAGACTTCTGACACTTTACACTCAAGTTAAAGAGAGAATTTGCTATGAAAATTCTAGGGGCCCGCAGTGATTGTGAGTCAAAACCAAAATGAGTTGCACCTGTGATTTCCTGTGTCTGCTCTAGCATAAAAAATCCCAACACTGCAAATTTCGCCAAAGGTTAAAACTGAATTTGAAGCACTGTGCATATAATGGAATACATTGACCTCCGATGGATTTTAAAGGCTACCCACCTCCCTCTGCCACATCATGCACCCCAAACAGCCATGGAGTCTGACACACAAAAGTGAAAATGCAGTGACCCTCTCCTGGGCCAGTGGGAAGTTGCTGGAGCCATTAATTCTGGGGGTTTTCAACTCATGCTGAGAGCTTGATGGTGTTGATAGTGTTTACAGCCTGCACCACAAAAGACACTTGGAAAGAAAGAGAGAATTTTAATTTTCTGTTCAAGGGCCAGAAGATAGGGGCAGAATCTAGTGCAATACTTGGGCAGAATGGGAGGTTTCAGCAAATAAAAACAGACTAGAAATACAGCATTCTCCAAAGCCTTGGCTGAAGAGAGAGCAGCACCTATCCACCCCTACCGCAGGGAAAATAAGGGAACAGAAGAGCTCCAAAAACATTGTCAGATTAGTTAAAATATCGAAATCGCCTTTATACACAGTCAGAAAGCACCTCTGAGCTTTGATGTGAAATGACCACCTTTTCTCCAGTGGGAAGTGTTCCCAAAGAAAGGTGAGGATTGGTAACAGTTCCACGACAGGGTGCAGTATTTGGTGGGGAGGGTGGTCCTTCTCCCTCTGGCCCGCTTGCTGTCCTAGAACTTGGAACCGTGAGAAGTGGTGAGGGAGGACAGAGGTACCGACTCGGGCAGCACGGCTGTCCCTCCTGATCAGAGGTTGCCCACATTGTGCTTCACTTCCATTCATTTCTTGGAATTAAGAATTATCATAGAGCAAATCCCTGGCTCAGGAAGCCTAGTGTTCTGCCTCTGACTCAATTGCCCATGAAATGTGTTCTGGAAAAACAAAGTTCTCTCTCATGAAATCCTACATTGCTTGGCATATGCTCTAAATACAACTTAAACTAAACCTTGATATAAACTGTGTAGATTTTTAGCTAACACTGTTACTGGACTAAAGAGGTCCCCTTGCCTGCCCATGTCAAAGCCCAATAAGACACGAACACTAGTCTGCAGCAAAGAAAGGTTTTATTTTTTAAAAGTGGCCCATGCTCAGAGACACAGGTGAGCTTATGCTTAAAGACCTGCCTACCCGATGGCTTCCAGGAGATGGGTTATATAAGGAAAAATCATGAGTCATAGTGACTAAGGGAATTAAGGTTGTGGCCAGCTGATTGGCCAGTGCTAGGGCAGGGGGTAGCTGATCAGTGAATCTGGTTCTTTTTTAAATATATCTTTGTTGACTTCAGAAAGAGGAAAGGTGAGGGAGAGAGAGAGATAGAAACATCAATGATGAGAGACTCATTGATCGAGCCTGCAACCCGGGCATGTGCCCTGACCAGGAATCGAACCCCGATTGCCTGGATCCCAGGTCGACGCTCAACCACTGAGCCACACCCGGCCGTGCAGTGCATCTGGTTCTGATGTCGGCCATGGCATCGCTTTGTCTGATTTCCCTGATTATCTGTACCTGGAGCTGAAATACAACTGAGGCCTAGATGTTATCTCTAGTTTGACCCAAGCTCTGTATCTGTGGTCAACAGGCCAGGGGCTTTGTTCCTGAGATTATTTGATGTTGATCAGAACCTTATTGTCCTGAGGGCTCAATGGCTAAGGGAGTGGCGATGCAAGGGAGAAGGGGGCGGGTGAGTCCGGGTGCCACTGAGGCCAGTTTGAATCAAAGGGAAAGAAAGGAGGAAGGGTCACACTAAAGAAACAAAGTTTCTATGTGGTAGAACACTTTTTAGAGTTAGTGCTTCCCCAAGTTTAATTCCCAGTTTAAATAGCAGTATTTCCTCTTAATTTGCCTTACAAAATTATTTCTTTTAGAATTAATATTATATATTTTTTTAGACTTTTAAAAGGTGCCTCCTAGGAGGCATCTCCTCCCCCAGCCCCCCCAGTTTTTGTCCAGACCTCCACTGAAATCCTTCCTATTTGTCACTTTACAAGTTACTTTTGTGTTTTCCCATGTCTATCCTAAAACACTTTCTCTCCTTCATGCACCCTCCAAATATTGACCTTCTAGAGGAACATCCCTTGTTAGCACATTCTGGCTATGACCTGGGATTGAAGTTTAGCCTAGGGTTCATGTATTCAGGTGAGGGCCTGCTACTGGGACCTGACTCAGAGCCTTGCCCCTCCAGAAGGGCAGCTGGGACTGAGGCAGACCCTTTGAAAGACCTCAAGCACCAAGCAGGCAGAAACATCTAGATCCTTAGTAGATCACAGGGCATTTAGTTTTTGGACAAAGCACATCTAGTATATATATATATAGTTTTAAAAATATATTTTAATCTATGTGCTAGAAATAACTCAAAGTAGTAAAGAGAAGGAATTTCTCACCTCTAAGCAGAAAGCAGAGATTATAGGCTGCATGCCCCCTCTCCCAAATCATATATTGAAACACTTAACCCATGGGATGGCATTAGGAGGTGAGGCCTTTGGGAGGTAATTAGGTTTAGTAGAGGCCATGAGGGTGGAGCCCTTATATTAGGATTGCAGGCAGACCTCAGAGATATTTCAGGTTCAATTCCAGACCACTGAAATAAAGTGAGACATAATCTTTTCGCTGGTGGGCAGTCTTGCCTTTAATATGTAAAAATGCAACATCTGTGAAGCATGATAAAGTCAAGTTCAATAAAAAGAGGTAGCATGCCTTAGTGTTTTCCTTAAAAGGAAAAGAGACCAGATCTCACTCTCTCTACTGTGTCAGGATACAAGAAGACAGCTGTCTGTAAACTAGGAATGAAGAAGGCACTCACCAGACACCAAATCTGTTAGCACCCTGGTCTTGAACTTCACAGCCTCCAGTACTGGGAGATAAATGTCTATGGTTTAGGCCACCCAGTCTACGATATCTTGTTAAAGCACCCAAAGCCAACTATGACAGCAATGGTTAGTGTTTTAGAAAAAATAAGGGGACCCTTTTTCCACCACCCTTCCCCTCACACAGAGAATCTGGTTACAATGGTATTTGACCATGCTAAAACCTGCCCTGTAAAGAAATTGATAACAAACCGATCTGCCATAATGGGGTGGGATTAGGGTGAGGCTTTGCCGCACTAGTCTTTCTCAATTTGGAATTCACCAACCCAACTTCTAACCTTTATTAAGTAATAAAAAGCCCATTATTGATCTCCCACCGAGAGGTATTATGGACTGAATTTATGTCTGCCCCCAAAAGATGTTGAAGTTCTAATCCCCAGTACCTGTTGAATGTAGTCTCATTTGGAAATAAGGTCTTGTAGAGAATCAGTTTAAGTTTAGGTCATTCCCTAAACCAGTATGACTGGTGTCCCTACAAAGAGGAGAAATTTGGACACAGGGATGGACAATGTGAAAAGGGAAGACACAAGGAGATGATGGCCATCTACAAGCCAAAGAAGTCTGAAGCTACTAGGATCAAGGGCAGATACATGGAACAGATTTCCCTGAACAACCCTAGGAAGGAACCAACCTTGTCATCACCTTGTTTTGGATTTCTAGGCTTCAGGACTGTGAGAAAATAAATTTCTCTTTTTCAAGCCACCCAGTTTGTGGAACTTTGGCTGCAGCTAATACAAGGGAGATATTTTTGAAGAAATAGATGAACATAACGGCAGAGAAAACCCACACTACCTACAAACACTGATAAACTTAGCCCTTACCTATAAATATGAATGGACCATTAAGGATTGCTAAACATTTGAGAAAGGCTGAATAAACAGAATAACTGCCTGGAAGAAATAGATATTTTAAGAAACCAAAAAGAGCTTTTAAAAAATTATTATGACTATCCTGAGAAGCTATTGGATCTATTAAATGAGAACAGAATATTAGGAAAAAGAACTTCTTAGAAATTAATTGACATTCATATATATGCTGAGCCTGAAAAAAATCAATAGATAGGACAAATGATAGGGTCTAGGAAACTTTCCAGATGTGATGCGGGGGGGGGGGGTGGTGGTGTAAAAATAAAGAGAGAGAGAGAAATTAAATTAAGAGACAAGGAGATGTAGTCTATAGATCTAATATCCATCTAGAAAAAAAATTCATGACAGAGAGTAAAGAAATACAAGAAACCACCAGGAAATAAATAATAAAAGTAAAAATAGAATATTCCCTAAGGCTGAAAAACATGAATGTTCAAATTGAAAAGGCCTTTGGGATTCAAGAGGTGTGAGTGAAATTTTAGAGCCCCCAAGATAAAGAGAAGATCTAAAAAGATTCTGGAGAGGAAGGACTTAAAAAGAGTTTGGATACATGAAATAAAAATCAAATTGCCAACTATTTTTCCTATCAGAACTCCGAATGCTAGAAACATTGGATAAAATTTCAAAACTTCAAGGAAAAATGATTTTGAATATTGAATTTTCTACCTAGTCAAATTACCAATCAAATAAATGTATGGGTAAAATAAAAAATATTGATGTGTTCAGAAAATTTACCTCTACACTCTGCGGAAAAAGAAAATTGTGTTTGAGAAAACATCCCGACATACATAAAAAGGAATCCGCGAAAAAGAGATGGAATCTAAGACACTAGTATTAGCAATCTGCAAGGGGAAGATTTATAAGGACAAAAACTCAGATATCTCTGAGAAGAAGATATGTGAGAGAAAGTGGTTCACCTTCAACAAATGCCAGAATTCAAAGATTCACTATTTTAGATAATAATGATAAAAGAGGCATAGAATTCTTTTCTTCATAAGATAAAACACAATTAGCAATTCCAAGAAAAGCAAAAAGCTGAAAGAGAAAGTCACAAGCAGAAGTGAAGCAAACTAAAACACGGCAACATTTTATGCACTTAATGGGATGTATGAAAGGCAACTCCATTTAACTTTGGTGTGAGTTGAAAGAACCAGTGTACATACCGGTACTTTTGTTGAGTCCAATCACACCATTTGTGAATATTTACCTGGTTTCATTTTGCATGTTGTTGACTGGCTCTTTACTTTTTCATTTCTAGGATCATCCTGTAGAACAAGGTCAGAAGCCTGTGTTACACGGAAGGCCAGAACACAAATGTTCACGAAAGCCTTACAGAATGAAGGGAAGGCCATAGGTGTTGGGGGTGGAGTGAAGTGAGAGGGTGACAGAGAGAACTAAATGCGCATTGATTTCTTCACTGTCCACAGTGGAGAATCAAGATATCTCTGGGTGACAGAGAAAGAAACAAAGCTGTTATTCATTAAGTACAAATATTTGTTAAGCCCTACACAGCAGAGGTAGAAGTCAAAGCAGCACATCAGTATAGAGGCTGTGGTCCAGGGGCCTTATTCCTTAATGGAGAGTGTCAGTTTCAGCAACAGAGTGTGTAGATGGGGTACATCCTTCTCAAGAAGAAGAGGTGCATGTTGATGCCTTTTACCATTCTTACGTTCAGTCCAAATTACATTACATGGGACAGACTCTCCTAAAATTGGATGTCGTGGTCATATCATACCCTTTTGATATGTCTTTAACATATTTTTTGGCCTTTATTTCTTATTGTCAGATCCTAGGATATCTGTAGGGTAGATAAACCTGCATTTTGCTACTTTCTGGAAGGAGATTGCAAAATTTATCTTGATACCCAAGTAGCCTCAGAAGCAAGGGCTTAATATATAGTTCCTCTGCCAGGCCAGAAATAAGATTAGAAGGAAGGCAGAGCTGATCTCATGGGAACTGTAATCAGAGAAGAGGAACAGAAGGAAACAGGCCTTGTAATTGCCTGAGTCCTAAGAAACTAATGACAGGGAGCTGATAACCCTATACCAGATTTCTTCAAGTTCAAATCTGCAGGAGTCACTGAAAACATGAAAGCTTCCAGCAAATCCTAAATCAGGTATCAAAGATATATGTCACCACTCTCTCCAGCAGCACTTCTAATAGGTGTGTGTGTGTGTGTGTGTGTGTGTGTGTGTGTTCACTTTTAAATACAAAGACAATTCCTTATATTCAGTAGGAGAACAGCACCAAGTATGATACTGTGATTTATAAAAGGAAATGTATATTTGGTTTTCATACAGTTTCTGACACAGAGCTCCTAAAACCCCTGAAATACTTTAAGTGAGGAGAGTTTAAAGGAATCTTTTGTTATAGTAATGAGATGAGTTTTGGAAAGCCCCTAGGTAATTTAAGGATGGGGGCTGGTTGCCAGTAGACCCAACCAGGAATTAGAAGGTTGAAACTTTCAGTCCCTCTGCCCCCATAATCCCAGACCTCTGGAGAAGGAAGAGGGCCCTGAGATTGAGTTCAATCACCAATAGCCAATGTTTTAATCAATCATGCCTAAGTAATGAAGTCTCCATAAAAATCCAAAATGATGGGGTTTGGAGAGGACAAGGTATGGGGAAAGGGTATGGGGTCTCCATTCTCTCTCTGAGTGAGCCATTCTCCCCACATCTCCATGTGTTCACCAACCCAGAAGCTTTGTCCTTTGTATCTCTTCCATCTCCTCTTTCTGAGTTATATCCTTTTATAATAAACCAGTAATCTAATAAGTCAAATGTTTCTCTGAGTTTTGTGAGGCACTTCAGCAAATCAATCGAATCCAAGGAGAGGGGGTTGTAGGAAGCTATGAGTCAGAAGCCCAGGGACAAGGTGAACTTGCAATTGGTATCTGAAGTAGGGTGGGGGGAAGCAGCCTTGCAGGACTGAGCCCTTCATCTGTAGGATCTGATGCTATCTCCAGGTAGATAGTGGCAGAACTGAGTTGAATTGTAGGATACCCACCTGGGGTCAGAGAATTTCTTGGTGGTGTGGGAAACCCCACTACCCACTGCCACTGGAATTAGAATAATATCATGATTGGTTGACACCTTTATAATGAGCAGAGCTTTACCTAATAGTTGCAGTAACCAATATCTCAAAGCTTGAAGAATTAAAAGTAATGGCTAGCAAGGCTAACAATGGTTATCAGGCAAATGCCCCTTCTAGAAACACCTTCACTGTCTTCATAAGCTAGTGAGGGAAAAAATGTTGAAAGGTCTTTTAAGAGTCAACTTAAGAATTCTTCTCAGGAGAACTGGTTTTGCTTAGTGACATATCTATTTTGGTATGTGTTTTTATATAGAAGAAGCTCTGTGCTTAGCATGGAGGGGCTGGGCCAGGTAAGGCAAGAACTCAGATAATTTCTAGAAGAAGCTAACTTGAATTGGGAGTAAGGGGAAGTAGGAAGGAAAAAGAGGTTTTGAGAAAAAGAAAGGGAGTGATGGGTCAAGTATCACAGTGGAGGCATGTGAGGAAATACTGGCCAGCAAGAAATTCCGGGTGGCAAAGTGGTTGAAAGACTTGAAGAACAGAGATGATTAATATTAATGTTTAAATTAATATCTATGAGATTCTGTCATGTAAGCCCTCTTTGCAACCCAAACCATCGGTAAAGTCTGCTATACAAACAAGCATCTTCTGTGGGTGGCGGATGGGGGCAATCAAGGAAAAGAGGCTGAACTCTTTAGCTGGGCCAATGTGGGAATAGCACTGAATTCAGGTTGTCAGAGCCAAAGGTGACCTTGAAAATATATGAAGTCCTCACAATTCATAGACAATTTGGGGACGATATGCGCTCCGATGCCCCAGGCCCTGATTCCACCTCTATCCCCTCAGCACACCCATTAGACCCCAGGCTCACCACACAAGGACACGCACTCTCAGGCCAAGACTCTTTTAATACTTAAGTCTGCTCTGATCACATTCTTTCTGATCTAATAGAAACTGAATTTGCTAGTTTGGTTGTGACTTGGGGTTGAGACCCAGATATTACTGATTCTTTCATGCTTCCCTCTTCAATTTCAAGCCTTAATATTCTTTGTATTTTAAACAAGGCTTTCTTTCAGTAGCAAAAGGCTAAATTAAACTGGTAGGTACCAATGGTTATTTATCACATGCATTCAGCTTTCTAATTTGTATTTAATGGGGTCTTCTACGCATATGTTTCTTATTCATTAATTCATTCAACACATACTTACATACCTGCTATGTTGCAGCCACTGGATATTCTATTCTATGAAGTAATTCCATCTTTTTGTACATCACAATAAATGTATTTGCTTCCCAATATAGAAAAGGTTGAATAATATTAAGCTTTTCTTTGATATTCTTTTCACAAATAACTGCGCTTTTCATATTTACATAGAACTCAAGACATCTATTGAACATTTTCCAAAGATTCTTTAACACTCCAGCCAAGTGTATAACAAAGAATTGCTATTCTGACTCAAAGATAATTTAGGAACTGGGCCCAAATCGTATGAGATGTAGAAAAGCCCTTTAAAAATGGGACTATTTCTTCCTGGGCCTCTCTGCCAGGACAGCACAGGCCAGGGGCTCCCGGTGGTGCCTTATTGCTTCCTAGCTAACATGCTGAGTAGATATTTCCTCTGCTGCTCCGAGGTAACTAACAAGAATGGCTTTTCATTTCTGCTGTTGGTTTTATACCAGTAACAATGTTCATTTTACTTCATTAACAAGAAAAAGACTCACGCTGTCTAGGGGCCCTCTGCTCCTTCATATAGAACATTGTTTCCTTATCACTTGTCCTAAGCAGGCCCAATAGAGTTCGGAGGTCTCCAGAGAATTTGTTTGTGGATGGCCCCTATTATTAGCACTTAGTGTATTGTTTGCAGCCAGAGGCCTGTAATTAAGCCGCAGAAAAGCTTGAATGGTAATTTCTTATTTTTGACTAACACGAGTAAAAAAATTTACCTAAGCTCTTCAGCTACATTTGTTGTTGTTGTTTTGTTTTGTGTTTCATGGACAGGTAAAAGCAAAGCAGATTCCCTCACCCCAGAACACACACCCAAGCCCTAAGTTGGAAGCAAATTCCCCAAACTCAGGGCAACTCATATTTTTCCTCTATTTCAATTTAACAACGAATCCATTTTTAACATTGTCTTAAGACTGGCTCATTAGACAGAATCCAAGCTTTAACACCACTTACTTGAACAAATTATTTAACCTTTCTAAGCTTTACTTTCCTGTGTCTAAATGGTGATAAAAATAGCAGCAACCTCAAAGGTTTCCTTGTAAGAATTCAATGAGACACATATGGAAAAATCTTAGCACAGAGCTTATCACATAGAAAGCATTAAATAAAGGTCAGTTATTCTCATCATTCACAAAGTTTTATGATAATAATAATAATAAACAACTCAAACAAATACCTTTTATGGAGCACTTCTGATGGTCCCAGCCAGGGAGGAAATAGGTCTGCTTTCCCTTTCTCTCCTCCACCTCTCTGTCTCCCTTCCCTCGCTGAAGGAAGAAGGGATTTCTAATAATATTGGTTAGAGCCTGGGACATGATGGAGCCACATTATCCTGACACAAAGAGCTACCAAACTTTCAAAGTAAGCCATGTGGGGAGATCACCTTGGACTTTCTTCTTTCATGTAGGGGAACCAGGACACCTCACCTTGGCCAGGTCTACACCAAGTTCTCCACGTCAATTTTTACCTGCTTTCTGTCTTGCAGGTAACTGGGTGCATGCTCAGCCCTTAATTAAGAGGAACTTGGATTTGTATTTGGCATTTCTTCCTTGGTAAGGAGCCCCAGTCATGATCTTGTGTGCTGGCCATAATACCATCATAATAGTACCAAGATCTTGCTCCAAATCCCTGGCCCCAGGAACTGTGCTATGGAAACATAATCTCATGTAAGCTCCATAATCTTCATGGAGGGAGGTGTCATTATCTTCAACTTTCTGAGGACCACGCTAGATCTAGAGAGGTTACATCCTGTCTTAAAGCTAAGAAGTCTTAGAGCCAGTATGTAAATCCAGGTCTGTCCAACTGCAAAGCCAGTGTCTGTAAGTCTTATACAGCTCTGCCTCAAATGTGCTAGGAATTATAATAAGCACCAGGGATACCAAGATAATTAAAACACAGTAGGCCTTCACAGAGCTCCTGATTGAGTCTGGGATCTCAGAATCAATACAATGTCTTTCCAAGTGTGGTCTTCAGACTCCCTTCACACATGACCTGAGCTACTTCTTAATGTATATGGTCCTAACCCTCTTGTCTTAGTTCATTTGGGCTGCTATAACAAAAATACCATAGACTAGGTGACTTAAACCACAAGAATTTATTTCTCACAGTTCTGGTGGCTGCAAAGTACAAGATCAAGGTAAAGGTAGATTTGATGTCTGGTGAGGACAACTTTCTGGTTCATAGACAACAGTTTCCTTGCTGTGTCCTCACATGGTAGAAAGGGTAAGAGAGCTCTTTGGGCTCTCTTTATAAGGGCACTAATCCCATTCATGAGGACTCCACCCTGAAGACCTAGTCAATTCCCAAAGGCCCACATCCTTATAATATCACAGTGAGGGACAGAATTTCAACATGAATTTGGAGGAGGGATATAAACATTTAGTCCATTACAGTCCCTGACCCCTATACATGCTGAATCAGAATCACTCTGAGACAGACCTGAGGATTCTGCATTTTAAAATATGTCACTAGGTGATTCTTAAAGTAATTAAAAGTTGAAAACTACTAATTTTAAATTTAAAAGTAAAAGACAGGACAATAAGAAATCTCATATTCTTAAGAAATCTCCCAAAAACATAAATCCATAAGGGTGTTCTTTTTGTCAAATGTATCTTTCTAAATTCTTAGCCTGAATATTTGCTGGGGTTGCTTAAATCCACCAAACATAATTCTTAGTTAGGAAGAATCATGTTAGCATTGGATTACAATAAAAATTTTATTACTAGGCTTCACTTTTAAAAAAAGAGGACATTATTACAGGGCTAACAAGAACCATTACTCAAACATGATGAATGCAAAATGAGAGGTCCAAGTGCTTTTTCCTTGAGTCTAGAATATTAAACCAATAGCTCAAATGGTTAGAGGTGAATCTATAAATTCTCCCCAGATTAGCATGTAATTTGTTTGGGGATTTTTTGTTATTGTTGTTCTTTTTTTTAAAGGAGAGTAATGCCACCAGTTTAAGAAAACTTCTTTTCTTCTCACACCCTGTCTGCATCCTGCCGTAGCCTTGCTGGGCTCCCTTCTCTAGTTCCCATGCACCATTGCTTTTGGATGACTCACCAAATTAACGTCTCACATCTAGCCTCTACTCAAAGCCAGTAATAGGTTCCTGAAAGAAGTTCCTGCTTCTTACTCTAACATGCAAAATTCTCTGCAGTCTACGCTTCCTCTTCTTTTCTTTAGAATCTACTTCTTTTCAAAATTAAGTTTATTCAAGGAGTTGACCTACTTAAGAGTCTACATTCCCACATCTATGATTCCTCCTTTGCCTTTTTTCCTACAACTGCTGAATCAGTAAGAATAGGCTGGGCCATCTGCAGTAACAAAACAATTCCTAACTCTCAGTGGCTTAAAACAACAAAGCCTTATTTTGGGGGCTAGTCATGTGTCTAGGGTGAGTTAGCCCAGGGCTGGCCTCATCTTACACGTTACAGAGTCAGCAGATGGAGTAGTCTTTTTGAACATTGCTGGCTGCCATGCCTGAGGATAAAGAGAGCTGGGCAAGTCCCAGATGCACAATTAAATGCTTTGACCTGGACGTGGCCCTTGTCCCTTTGGCTCTCCATTCATTCATCAGAGCTAGTCACATGGTGCCACCCAACCACAATGGAAGTAGGATGTAAAGTTCCACCAGTGGCTCAAATGGGGAAAAATATGAGTAACAATGCCCATGACTCGAAAAAGTACTGTTTTAAATCCTATCATCACTAAAGGCTGAGCTCCAATATCTCCTCTGTTGCTTTTCCTACAGAGTCTAGTTTGATGACAGTGGTGTCTTTTCCCTTCACTCTAAGAACCTTTACTTTTTGTTCCACTTATATGGCACTGTTATATCTCAACATATTTTAAGGTATTGTTTCATGTACATATGGCTTATCTCTCCTGAGACAAGGAACTGTGTCGTTTGGAAATCATTCACTTGATCTACCACAATTAAGAGCATATCTGAATATTGGTTACCTTTCTAAATTACATTTAAAATATGACTTCTATCACACTACACTCTCATTTTGTACTGCTATACATTAGAATTCCCTGTTTATCCAGTTTAATTCTTACAACAATCATTTTACATACTATTTTCTTATTTATCGGTTTTATTCAGCACTTATATTTTATCAAGTACACATTGGATATATTTTTAATGTTTTACATATACCCCAAACACATAGGACAGTGCCTGATAAATAAGCACCCAATAAATATCTGTTGAATAATTCATTCTATGTTCAAAATGACCCTAAAAGAAATTATCCGTATTTTGAAGATGAAGAAATTGATGGAAGCTTAGGGACGTCTGGCAAACAATGCAGTGTAACGTTCTTATATAAAATAAAACTTCTTTTATTAAAACTATTAAAATATATTGTTTTGATTTAGGGTAGAATTGGTATTTTAAAAACTTTTAAGTTATTCTAGCTGGGTTCTTGATGGCAATCAAGAGAAGCCAACTCCAGCTAACGTAGGCAGGAAGGGAATTTTGGGGGTAAGAAGGTAAAGAAGAGTTTGTAAAAACAATCAACTAGATAAAGAATAGGTTCAGAAAGGAAAAGCAGCCTCTAAGGGAGGCAAGGCCCTGCTGCATTCTCAGGGCAGGAAGTCTGCTGCAGAGGCCACCTCTGATGCCCTCCCACTGACCCCTGGCTCCACAGCTGTGGGGCTCTACACCCTGCTCTCTTTGACCATGTTCAACTCTTCTTGGAACCATGAGCCACTTCCTCAAGAACTGACAGGCTGGTACCAGCCTGATAGAGCTTTCTCACGTGTCTGTATCATAGATGCCCAATTGTGCCAGATGCCTCTATCCCACCTTGGTAATTTCAAAATAAGGAGTAAGTGAACCAAATGATAATTTTCCAACACAGTTACGTGGGTCTAATCAGACCCCATGATCTGGACTGGCATTCCTGATCCCCCAACTATGATTAACGCTTATATCAGACACAAGAATGTAGAATGCGCTGCCACAGAAATGATTCCTTAGGGCAAGTATAATTGCTATTTTCACTTCAGAATGAGAAAACCAAGTCGTAGGTAGGTAGGTTACTGACCAGAACAACAACACAGAGTAAGTCAGTGGAGGCAGAGCTTAAACTTGTGTTCATTTTACCACAGAATACATTTCAATCTATATTGGAATTCAGGGAAGATAAAAAATTTATTTATAAAAGATAGAACCAAGTTTTCTTTAGTTAGAACACTGTTTCGCAACTTCTTTCATCTAACGGCACATGCAAAAAAATGATAATTGTTGTAGAGCCTTCTTGGGTAAATGAATGAGGCTGCTCAGGTAAGACCAACCACAGTTAAATCTAAACCTTATCAGGCTCCACAGAAAGCTGAGGGCATCAATATTTTAGATCATGCTAGTAGGAAGCTCTGATTTTTTAAAAAATAGCTACATGGAAACAATGAAAGAAAGCATCTTCTAACCAGTATATCTGAGAATGTACTATCAATTGATATAGCCCATGACCAGGGAATAACTCCCCAACACTAATTTCTTGTTTACTATGGCTCAAACTGAGTCATCAGGGCAGAGAAAGACAGGTCTACATATTTGAAGAGTTCAGATTTTTATAGGAGATACAAAAAAAGTAAACGGAAAATTACTGTGCAGTGTGATGTAGCCACAAGTTAAGGAATGCTGGCGGCCACCAAAAGTTGGAGGAAGCACAGACAGACTGTTGCCTAGAGCCTCTGGGGAGAGCATAGCCCTGCTGACAACTTGATTAAGGCCCAGTGATACTGATTTCAGACTTCTGATCTCCAGATCTGTGAGAGAATACATTTCTGTTGTATTCTCTTAAATACAATGTTAAATGTTAAATGAATACATTTAAGCTGCCAAGTGTGTGGTCATTTGTTGCAGCTTGAGCTATAGTATTTTATTGTCAATTTGGAAATGTTGTTGCTTAAAATCTCTTTCTCTGTATGGCCCCAGGTTAGAACTCCCCAAAATGAAGTTATGTGAGATTGAAAGGTGGAAGCATGGCAGCAGAGGTTATGCTGTAAAGGTCATCATTGTTAGAAACTAAGATACAGGCACAGGGGTAGGTGTGTTCTCCACTGGGCTCCCTCTTACTGTTTCTGCACCCACATCTCAGTCCTGACCACTGGCCTTTCTGATCTACTGTGCCTTCAAACCCATGTTAGATCCTGTGCTGGGAACTCACAGAGCCAATAAATCACAGGTAGTCAAGAACCTTGCCAAGCTTCTACACCAACCATCTCATGGGTCCCACTGTGTCAGCTACATGTGCCTACCATCAAGATCTCTGTGTACGCTTCAACTCATTCATCCATACCAGATCTTATCAGTGATTTTTCTCTGATTTTAAAATTCTCCTTTTCAGATCTTTACTTTTCAAGCCCTTCCCACTCTTGTGAAAGTTGTTATTCATACAGTACTTTCCTTCATATGCATAGTGGTTTTGCTTTTCTGATTGGATCTTGGCTGATCTACATGTGTGAGCTGAGATAGACCTAAGTTAGCTAGGCCTTAGCCAAATGCACTTGGAAGAAGGAAGCTATAAGCAAAGGTATGAAATGAGAAAGCTAGGGGGTGCAGAGTATGGTGACTGCATGTGGCAGTTGAGAGAAGAGAGAGGTGGTATAGGATGACTCCCAGGTTTCTGGCTTGAGGCTGAGGGTGGGGGAAGGTGTGTGTATTAGTTTCCTATGGCTGTCATAACAAGGTACCACAGAGAGTCTTAAAAAATGGAAACCAATTGTGTCAGAGTTTTAGAGGTCAGAAGTCTGAGATCAAAGTGTCAGCAGAGCCATGCTTCCACTGAAGGTCCCAAGAAATGACCTGCCCCTGGCCACTCTCTCCACTTCTGGTGGTTTGCTTGCAATCTTTGGTGTTTCTTGGCTTATAGGCACATCACTCCGATGTCTGCCTTCAATGCACATGTCCTTTTCCCTGTGTGCATGTTTTTGTGTGTCTGTTCCACTGTGCTTCATTTTAACTGCCTACTTAATTATCAATGCCTATTAGCAGATCATATACTCAGTGATGAGAGGGCCTGGCTCTATTTTGTTTCCATTGTGCCTCTAATACCTGGCACATCTCAATAAAATTTCTATGACCACATGAATATATCAGTTAACTGAACTTCGGTTACTCATTATTCTGGGGCTTGTGAACATTTCAGAATTGTTTTATGAGGAACGGTTTGGTTCTGCCCATGGTCATTCTGTAGAAGAATTTACAGCGACCTGTTTGCTGGTGTGTCCTTATTAGTCCCCACCACACTTACAAAGTGGAATCAAGCTGGATCGAAAAAGTGATATAGACATCTGCAATTCCAGGTATTTGTCAGGGAGCTTAAATACTTAATAAAATCTCTGAACTAGATTCTGTGGAATATTGCTTTGAGGCTAAAACTACTCATGCCTCTAGATAAACTAAAATATATCATTGGGTTAAGCCAAAGCATGAAAATCCTGCATCCATGGAATGATACTGTATGGCTTCCTACAGAAGATCTTTAATGAACTTCACTTGGATATAAATAACATTGTAACAACCTTATAGATTTTCTTAATGCTATCTAACTCAATTAGATTCACCATAAGAATATTTTTGAGGATACTGGTCCCTACATTGCAATGCAACCTCTTATTAGTGACTCATGGAGCAATATCATATTTCATATTCTACTTCTTACGGAAATGTTTATTTTTATCATATCAAATCTTGGTTTCCTTGCCTGAAAAATGAGAAGAGTAATTGTATCTGCATCATAGAGTTTGGGACAAGATAAAAATGGAATAACAACAACAAAACGCTTACTTGGCACAGTGCTTGGCGCATAGTAAGCAATTAATAAGTACTGTTTATTTGTCACCATCATCATATCATATTACCCTCATTTTTAAAAATTGTTTTAAAAATATTTTTTATTGATTTTTAGAGAGAGAGGAGGGGGTAGGGAGAGAGAGAGAGAAATGCCCTCTACCAGAAATTGAGCCCAAAACCCAGGCATGTGCCCTGACCATGAATCAAACAGGTAACTTTCCAGTGCTCGGGATGACACTCAACCGACTGAGTCACACCAGCCAGGGCTCATATTACCCTCTTTGCATTTATGATTGGAAAACACCTAGGTATGTTCCTGACCTTCTCTACCAACTAAATTTATTTTATGGACAAAATAACGTTAACTGCATCTTAATTTTTCACGTTCTTACTTTTCCTTTGAACCAGTTTTCTCATTTACATATTTCTAAGTACATTTTTGTTTCTATTTTGAGACACTGGCTTACAACCTTTGTGGAACAAAGTGAGTTATTAATACATACACCCGTACATACATTAGTTTTCAAAGGGTAAAGATGAATCACAGAGAGGTGAAATGACTTATACTCATAGGAGCAAAGCAGGAAAAATCCCTGTGTTCTTAAATATTAGCTCCAGGCCTTTTCCTCTAGAAGGCCAACGAAACTTCTCTTTCTCTGAATTTCTATGCCCTCCCATCAAAGAGTTTGATGTGGTTTCTACCACATTCCATGCTACTTATTGTTGAAATAAAAGCTTTTCTTCTTATTTGGCACGAAAACTGCATGGAGGGAAGGAAGGACCCTTGGAGAACAGATCACAATAGCTGGAAAGGAAGAAAAGATTCCTGGAGTGTTGTGTACGACCTAGGTAACCTAAATATCGCATAGTGGGCTGATATAAGCAGGGATTTTAAGATTCATTTTAAAGAAAGAAAAAGAGGGTTTCTTTTTATTCCCAAGAGTAGCTGTGATTAATCTGTGGGGTAGGAAGAGGGAGCAGCCGGACACAGAGGCCTTGAGAATGTATGGCTCAGTACGTATAATAAACATAAGGTTGTAAATACATTTGTAAGCCCCAGGCTGTACCTTTAAACACTAAACACACCTCCCATCTCCTTCTTTATACCACATGGCCTTGGAAGCCACATAAAAGACATTTGGGGCTGCCATCTGACCTACATTTCTCTGCAGAGATTGGCTTTTCTCTGCCCCGACCACTTTAGCTGCATATTGTTCCACCCCCACCACGACCATCCCTACCTCTGACTTTATACTTACATTTTCTCCATTTGGATTTGGTAGCTTGACTCTAAAATGTGTGCCCTGGCACAAGAGAACTGTGAACCCCATGCAGAATGCTCATACAAGCCACTGCTCCTCTGCTCAGCCTCCGGGCTTACACGCTCACGTTTCAGGTGCGACCGCTTGCCCTACCCAGGCTCCCAGGATATCCCAATAGAGCCGTCCAGCCTCCTGCTAAAGTTGGAGGCAGAGATGGGTCCTGAATAGTTTTCCTTCAGATAAGCTGCTGCCCACCAAGGGGAGGGCCCACTTCACTCCCACAGTCTGTCTGGTTCTACAGGACAGCAGTCCTGTTAAGAATGTCCTTTCCTTGTAGGTTCTCCCCCACCCAGACACACCCACCCACCCACCATCTACTGGTATATTCCACACGACTTAATGAGGACCTGTGTAAGCAGACTAAAGAATAGAAATGGAATCTCATGCTCCTTTCTTGCTGTTGAAGACTCCAGTTGCTAGAATTGCCCTGGCCCCAGCATAAAACTTCTTGCCTACCCACTCTCGGTATTGAATTTAAAACTATAAACAAATAAACAAATTCTGGTGAGATTTCAAATTCAAACACAGGCTGTTGGCCAGAAAACATTGAGTTCCAATTTTGGCTTGACTTCAGAGTCTCTTTTTGGCCTTAAAAGAGAAAAACAAAACAAAACACATTTTCTCATCAATTGGTGCAAAGTCATTCTCACCTGCCCCTCTTGGTACAGTGAGGATTAATGGCTTCCATTTCCTAACAATATCCCAAGTCCCTCCCTGGTAGTAAGTTAGGGATATGGTCCCATTAGCTGCAAATGTGGCTCCTGTGGCCTTAAAGGATTAATACACCTCCCAAAACCCTTAACTTACTAGGACAAATATGGCTGAATGAGTCAATGGGCTAATTAGTTAATTGTCAACTCTGCAAATATGAGAAGTCTTGTTATTTTGCACTTTATTAAATACTGGAGGATTAACAATGACAGGGAGTAGATGCTGAGAGGATTTGAAAGAGGTTAGATGATAGTGACACACACTGTTGACTCTTGCCACCAACTCTTGCCCAACCTCTACCGGGGGAGTGAGGTGATGATGCCATTAATTATATCCCATGGGTACCTCTGGCAACCAGAGTAGCTAGAGAGAGATTGGAATCCATCACGTCAAAGTCCTTTCTATGTGAGAATGCCCGACCTAAAGTAAGGTACAGAGTCGGGGTAGTAGGAGAACTCCATGTCATTGAGTGAGAGAAAGATTATGCAGTGAGGCTCGATCTGCTGATTAGCTGGATACGCAGAATGGTGAGGTACTTTATAGTGAGGCTCACAGTGCCACTTGCAAATACAGTTTACTTTAGAGCCAAAGGAAAGAGCATGGGGAAAGTATTTGAAAATATGAATATTCTATAAATAAGAATGAGGGAAGGCCAGCACAGGGCATCTGAGTCACAGATCCTATTAACAAGGGGGAAGTCATTGCAAAATGTTCAAATTATTAGTCGTGATCAGAGATTATACAGCTCAGACAACTTGTTTCTAAGGAGAGAACTTTAAAATTGCATGAGCCTCTGGAGGATTTGGGAATGTGTTCAATTCCTTAGCATACCAGTACTTTTTGAAAAACTGGAAGTCCGACACAGAACAGTCACAGACCGAATGATAGGTAAACTTTGCTGGTACCACAGAAAGCATGTTTTGCTTAAGGCTCTTGCCAACAAAGTAGCTAATTAGATTTTTGGAATAAAGGATGTATGAAGAACAGCTGAAAAGTTTTTAACAAAGTGAGGTTTTGTTAAAAGGAAAAGTGACCTCGAAATGGAACATGCACAGACACAGATACTTCGTCACAGTTACTGTGCCTAATGTACTCTTTTAGAGATAAAGTAGGCCTTGGTTGCCTATGCAATGGTTATCTTCTTTTCATGGTGTCCAAGCCCTGATTTTCTTCTGGTTTCCCTTCCTCTCAACTTCCCTATGAATCAGGTAGATAGATCCTGGTAAATTTAAGCCATTAGGGATGATTCCTTTGCCAAGGTGGGTACTTAACAGGTAAGTAGCCAGTTTTGTTAATGAGATGTGAGAGGATGTCTACTGGAGAGCTTCTGAAAGTTTTCCTTCCTGATAAATTTAATTAAGTCAGAAATATCTCCTTTAGTAATGATAGATGGTGTGCTTCTATAACTACTTCAGCCATCTTGAAATTATAAGGAGATACAGCTTTAGATGAAGCCAGAGGAGAGCAGAGAACTGGAAGGAGCTTGTATTTTTGATGAGTTGCTTGGGCTACTGATCTTACTATGACATGGCTCTGGAGTTCCTTTCATTGAGATGATAAATCCCATCATATATTCCAGTTGAATTGTGTTCTCTGTTGCTTGCAACAAAAAGCTCTCTACAAATCCCATCCCCCAAGTGGCAGTATCCTGACCCCAAATTCCAGCTTGTTCTAGAAATGTTGGATATAACATTGTATGTTTATTAAGTGCGTCTGCAATAGAGTCAGATATGGGGATGGGATTCTGACTCTGCCATTGACTGTATGAACTTGGATAAGTCAATGAAACTCTCTAAGCTTCAAGTTTCTGTCTATAAAGTGACAATAACCACTCACTTATAGGGTGCTTGTAAACATTATGTAAGAGAATACATGCAAATTGTACTCAATAAATAATATCTAAAATATTATTGCTTCTAAAAGCAATTCTGATAAATGTTTTCAAATAGGAAACAAACCAAATGAGAAAATAAACACTATTCAAGCAGCAGGATAAATAAAACTAGAAAAACATATGGTATATTGGGACAGCATCTGAATATGAGACTTAATGTTTTTTTTTAACATCTAATCCAGGATTAACTGCAAAAATATTGATACTTTTCTTGGATCCCTTAGGAACCTAGAATCTGAGGGAAGGTCCCTTAGGAACCTAGGACCTGAGAAGTACTCACTTGTAGGGTCCTTGAGATTGTCAGGCAAGGATCAAACAATGAGACTGAGATAAAGTAGTCAGTGATATCAGTAGGGCAGGAATAAGTTGAATGTGCTGAGCCAGAAGCCAAGAAAATAAAGTGTTCATGAAGAATACAGTGAACAGTATTGAATGCTTCTAAGAGACCAAGTACTTTAAGGACAGAGACATGAACATATGGATTTCTATGGGGAAAGATGATGAAAACATGACTGAAGTGGATTTGGAAGTAAATGAGGGTTGAGAAATTGGAAACAATGACTATAACACCTTTTATATTGTACTAGAGCAGGATAAAAGGGAATACAACAGTAACTAGAGGGCCACCAAAGGTGTTTGTTTTCTTTCTTTTAAGATATGAGACACTAGAGCATTTTCTATTGATAATGGAGTGATGCACTAAAGAGGGAGATATTGATGGAGCAGAGAGACGGGAGTTGCTAACAAGAGTAGAGTTCTTGAGAAGGAGAGATATCGAAGAGACACCTGGCCTTAGGTAGGAACTGGAAAACTTTTTTCAGTATAATCAGATGGGGGTATGGAGTGTGCGGACAGATACAGGTACTTTGGCAAATTTGGTGATGGGAAGATCAGTGGATTTCTATCTGTTGGCTTCCCTCTTGGACAACAGACAACATGACATAAAAGTCAAAAGACAAAGAATCTCCCAGAAATGGAAAATTGTTATAAAGTTACCTTGTTCTAGGTTTCAAAGTTTTGAGCTTGGCATAAAAGTACAGAATTCTGAGAAAGAAGAGAATTTGCCTCTAATTAGAGAACACTTTAATTATTCAGTCATTGAATTACTTGGATGAATGGCTTCTTTGGAATAGATGCAGTATAAATGCTTTGGGTGAAGATAGTCGTGAATTTAACAGGAAAATAAATTCTCTGACTCTTGTCCAACTACTTGGTAGGAGTACAATGTGGTAGAAAGGAAACAATTTGGGGTACCAAGAAATGCGGTGCATTTTCAGCTTTAAAACTAACGCACACAACACAATATGATGTCAGTACTTTACCTCCTCTGCACTTCAGTTTTCCTACCTACATACAAAATTATTATGATAATAATTTGCATCTAAGATATTAGAGGTAAAAATCAAATTATATAATAATAATACCCCTGATAGTAATATTTATTGGGTGCCTACTATGAGTCAGTCATTCTTTTTTTTTTTTTTTTTTGAAACTGTCTATTTTCCATCAACCTTATTTCCATTCTGTTAAGAGTTTGTGGAAGAACAGCTTAGGACCACTCAGTGGTTGTTCCTACCCATTCAGTGGCCTGAGCAGTGGGGGCTGCAGACAAGTTTTCAGCGGCAGGCTGAGTTCTCCAGACTTCAGTGGGAAACTGCTGAATGGGCACAGAGAGCACCTGTGAGCCTTCAGACCAGTCTGTGACCTCAGACTGAGCAGCAGGGAACTAGGGAGCTGGAGCCCTCCATTCACCCTAAAATTCCTCCTTGGTCACAGCCTTTCAGCATCAGCCTGCTCTTCCTTTTCAATCTCTTCAAGACCCTTGTAGAAGATCAGGCATGACCTCCCATGGATGTTCATGGGAGATGGTGCCACACATGAGCAGTATTTCCCCAGTCAGCATCCACACCTCAGACCCACTGAGTGAGCCCCCTTGTTGTTGCAAGGGATTGCAATTTCCACATAGCACAGAAGAGAGTCTGTGTTACACAGAGCAATGGTGGGCAGGTTCACACAAGATGCCTCTGTGAGAGGCTGGTGGTGTCAGCCTTGGGATCAATGACCACCAGAAGTCTCGGCCCCCGGAGGGCTGCCTGGATCTGGTTGGTGAAGGCCCCAGGAGTGAAGTGGCAGCAATAGCAGTGGCTCCAGCGGCAGCAGCAAACTTCAGCACAGCTCGCTGGCCAGTATTCATGGACAATATGACACTGACATCAGCAGGGTTTTCAATGGCAACAATGGCATGAGCTGACAGTGGAAGTTTCTCCCAGGTTCTCTTCAGGTTTAAGATGTAGATGCCATCACTTTTTCTTTTGTAGATGTGCTGTTCCATTTGGAAGTCAAGGTTGGTGCCATCTAAGTGGGTTCCTGCTGCAAGGAATTTGAGGACACCCTCCTTCTTCATTTGCAAGACATCAAGGGCTCCAGACATTGTGAATGTTTCCCTTTAAGTTATGTGCGAACTGAGAACAGTGCCATATGGATCCTTCCCTGGGTAGCCCAGAAAGCAGTCATTCTTTTTTTAATTAAATTTATTGGAGTTAGATTGGTTAATAAGATCATATAGGTTTTGAGTGTACATTCCTACGATACAAGATTTGTATATTGCATTGGGTGCCTACTACCCACAGTCAAATCATCTTCTGTCACCCTATATTAGGCCTCCTTGGACATTAATCCTAAATAAGCCAGGCAGCAAAAGACAAATATCACATGATCTCGCTTATACGTGGAATCTAAAGAACTTAATAAACTGATAAACAGAATAGATTCAATGACATGGAAGCATAGATGAGACTGATGAATGTCAGAGGGATGGAGGAGGGTGGGTGGAAGGGGAGAGAGTAACCAAAGAATTTATATGCACATATGCACAACCCAAGGACATGGACAATGGTGGGGAGAGGGCCTGGGGAGGGGGAAGGAATGGAGTGGAAAGGGTCTTTGGGGAGAAAAAGGGACATCTGTAATATTTTAAACAATAATAAAACTTAAAATAAATAAATAAATAAATAAATAAATAAATAAATAAATAAATAAATAAAATTAAATTAAAAAAATAAAGTCTGTATAATTCTAAGTTATAGGCTGAATTGTGCCCCTCTCCCCAATTCCTATGTTGAAGACTTATAGCTCAGTATTTCAGAATGTGGCTAAATTTGGAGATAGGGCCTTTATGGAGATGATTAAGTTAAAGTAAGGTCATTAAGGTGGGCCTTTATCCAATATGATTGGTGTCCTTTTAAGAAGAGGAAACTTGGACACACAAAGAGACACAAGGAGTGTACACACACAGTGAAAAGGCCATATGAAGACAGAAAGAATGTGGCAGAAAGCCAAGGAGAGAGGCCTCAGTAGAAACTAAACCTGCCAACACTTTGACCTTGGAGTTCCAACTTCCAGAAATGTGAGTAATAAGTTTCTGTTACGTAAGCCACCAGTTTGTGGTATTTTGTTACAGCAGCCCTAGGAAACTAATACATCTACATATATATGTATTATTTTATATACATAATCTCTTGTCTTTAACTCTATAAAATGGGCATTATTATTCCCATGTCACAGATGAGGACACTGAGAATTAGATTAAGTGATTCCCTCAAGGTCACATATAACTGGTAAATTCTTATAAAATGCATATTAATTATAGGGTCATGCTTAAAGGTAATTGTAAAAAACTCAAGTCATAGAAACAGAAATTAAAAAACAACAACCTTTGATTTGTCTGTTTCCCATAATTGCACTGTTAGGTTCCTAGCTTACATGTTGTTTCCATGGCTTTTGTGCTGTTATTATTTCCAGAGTCCCAACAGCACTATCTCTTCAAGGTTTATTAGAATTTTTAAACATCTTCCTTACTGCACCTTTTATTGGTCCCTTGTTGCAATTCCATCATTCAAACTCAATTAACCAGATTGTTTATTCTTCTGGCCTTTGTTCCCATGTCAGCTGGGATCACTCCAGGGGGTTGCAGCTTGCCAGTTCTGCGATGAGGTGCTTAGATCAGAACTCTGAGCAGGACCCTGTTACTGGAAAAGCATTGCAATCAGATGACACCTATGTCACTGCAGCCTGGGAGCTCGTGGCTTTGTAAACATCTGCGCTCTCCACTTTCCCCTGCAGCATTTCACTTCCATTAAAAGTGGAGCCTCAAATATCCCTTGTGCATCCATGCCTGGACACTGGGTGACTTCCAGTAGAAGGGTCAATAAATATAATTAAATGGCTCGTCCAACTGGATCTCATTCTCTAAGTGTCTTCCCTTTGAGGGCCAATCCTCTCCATCTCATAAATAGATTTTTTAAAACATGAGGCCTTTGAAAGGTTGCTGATGTCTTCAGCCTATTGATTTGCATAGTTTAATGTCTGGCAAGTTGTACTCAGGGTCCTCAGGCTCATAAGAACACATGCACACAGGCAGAAAGTTAACAGATAATGTTTGCTGCATTATTTGCCTGTCCAATAGTCCCCTGCTGAAGCAATGATCAGCCACTCAGCTCTCCTCCTAGGCAAGTGAAGCCATGATCCGCTAGAAAATAACAGTGAGTGAAAAACAGTGGTAGCTTGTTTCTTGAGCAACTATTATATGACAGGGCATTGCTTTGTATTCTTATATACCTTAGTCCTATTTCTTGCAATAACCTGGTAAGCTGCCAATTATTATTATTTTTAATTTTCTTTTTAAATTAAATTTATTGGGGTGACATTGGTTAATAAAATTGTATATGTTTCAGGTATACAACTCTATAATACATCACCTGTACACTGTATTGTGTGTTCACCACCCCAAGTCGAGTGTCCTTCCATCACCACTTGTACCCCTTTTACCCTCTCCTCCCTCCCTAACCCCTTCTCTCTGGCAATCGTCATATTGTTGCCTGTGTCCATGAGTCTTTCTTTTTCTTTCTCTGCTTAATCCCTTCACCCTTCTTACCCAGCCCACAACCCCCTTCTCTCTGACAGCTGTCAGTCTGTTCTTTTTATTCTTGAGTCTGTCTCTACTTTGTTTGTTAATTTCCTTCACATGTAAGTGAAATCATTTGGCACTTGGCTTATTTCACTTAGCATAATAATCTCCAGGTCCATCAGTACAGTCACAAGGTAGACTTCTTTCTTTTCCATGGTGTAAATGAACCGCAGCTTTTTTATCCACTCATTTACCTGACGGACACTTGGGCTGCTTCCAGATCTTGGTTATTGCAAATAATGCTGCAATGAACATAGGGTGCATATATTCTTTTGAATTCATGTTTTGGGTTTCTTTAGTTATATTCCCAGAAGTGGAATTGCTGGGTTATAAAGCAATTTCATTTTTAATTTTTTGAGGGAACTTTGCACTGTTTTCTGCAGTGACTGCACCAGTCTGCATTCCCAGCAACAGTGCCCAAGGGTTCACTTTTCCCCACACCCTCACCAGCACCTGTACTTTGTTGATTTATTGATGGCAGCCATTCTGACAGGTGTGAGATGATATCTCATTGTGGTTTTAATTTGCATCTGTCTAATGATTAGTGACATTGAGCATTTTTTTATATGTCTATTGCCCTTTTTGGAGAAGTGTCTTATTCAGGTCCTTTGCCCATTATTTAATTGGATTGTTCGGGGTTTTTTTGGTGTTCAGTTTTGTAAGTTCTTTATAAATTTTAGATATTAAGCCCTTATCAGTTGTATCAGAGAATATGTCCTCCCACTCAGTAGGTTGTCTTTTCATTTTGTTGATGGCTTCTTTTGCTGTGCAAAAACTTTTTAGCTTGATATAGTCCCATTTGTTTATTTTTTCTTTTGTTTCCCTTGCCCGAGGCAATTACTTCTCTCTCAGGAAACCAAAGCTTGGTGAATTTAAGTAATGTATCTAAGATCACAGATTGTTTCTCCATTTCCAAGTTTCACGTCTTTTCACTCTATTAAATTTTCTCTCAGCCAATCACCACTGACATTCCAAAAGTATGAGTTTTCTTTAAAAAGTTAGCCTTTGAAACTTCATTAAGTTGAATGGCGCTTCCTTATACCAACAATCCAAGTTGGTCTTCTGCTTTAGAAGTCTAGATGTTCAGTGATCCTTTGAATTGTTGGTTTATTGCCATATCATTCAAAAGAAATGACAGTATAGTTCATTTTAAAAATTTCTTTTGCGTCTGAGGTTTTGCCAAGATCTGTTTATCGCTGTCATGTGGAGAAGGAAAATATGATGAGGCTTGAAATGTTCAAATGTGAAGTTTCCCTTTTCCTATTCAAATAAGGGCCAGCAACAAATCAAAAAGGCAAGATTTCCTTTTCAGTGATTGACTTAGACAAACCAAAGGCTGAATAAATGCCCGATAAATTAGATGTGGTGACTGATGTTTAAAATGTGTGAATCTTTAAGTTTCTGAAAGGTAACAGACAGACTAGAAACAGTTCTATCGATACTAATAGTAACATCAAGGATTATGATGATGATAATTTGGGTTTCTGTTGCTTTTTTCCTTCCCGCCTTCTCAAAGCCATCAATAGATTTATCAGGAAACTAAGACTACAGCTGGGCATGTACAGCAAGGGACACTGTGCTGGACCACTATGCCTCTTCTCCAACAAGCAGCAGTCCCTCTAGAAAGTGCAGCTCCTTTCCATTTGGTGGAGATTGCAAAGGAGGATTCAGCCAGATGCTTGTTGCCATGGGGATAAGAGTCAGGAAAAGAGCTGTTCAATGAAAAATGGTCTCCCTACATAAAACCCTTCCCTTTAGATATGGTTTTCTCTGGGCTCTCTGGGGGCCAGACAGAAAATAATTTGCAAAAAGTCAGAAACTTAAATGAGGAAAAGCATAACCTTTAAACATTTTTTAATAGTTACATTCCTATTGCAATTTTGTTTGAAAATATATGGCAGATATTAATGAATAACAGAATCATCAAGTTTATAAACTTTTGATGGTTTAGCAGTTAAGAGAATGAGCTTGGGATTCAAAGAGATGTTTCAAATCCTGTTTCTGACACTTATTAGCTATGAGGCCTTGGGGAAGTTACTGAACTCTTTTGTCTTCTACTGTATAATGGAAATAATAGTGTTTAACTTATAGAATTTTTGGAAGAATTAAGAACCATAAAGAATATCAAGCATTTTTAAAGTACCTGGCACAAGGACAACATTAAAATTAGTACATTTTAATATTAAAGTTGATTGTTAATATTATGATATTGTGATGACAGACTGGGAAATTGTGTCATCAATCAGTTAAAAAGGTAGGTGCATAATACTACGTACTTCCAAAGATAGTAAATAGAATGAAAAAGAATGAAGGGCTTGTGCTGGAATGACTTTGATATAAATAGATTTTTTTGGAGTGTGGGGCATTTTAAAAGAAGCTAAGCTGAATATTTTTTAAAACCACGCAGTAGGGTATTCAGGTGAAAGTCACAGATGAAAATCAATATGCTTTGCCAAAAATATAAATAAGAAAATTCATCAGCTGGAAGAAGCATTGCTACAATGTGCATGTTGCTTCCATCTGGAAGAAAAATGCTAGAAAGAAACTTAATATTCATGACTGACACATTTTCTTTCCACTGTCAGTCAGCTGGAACCAAAATACACAGCTGGTTAGAGAGCCTATCTCTACTTCATGTTTCATCTGATGACATTATACATCAAACCAAGAACTGCGGGCTGAGACAACAGTCTTCATCCTACTTTATTTTTTCAGAGATGGTACAGTGACCAAAATCTGCCACGATGTAGCTGTTTCCTTTCTTCACCTTTCAAGTTCTTATCAGAAATCAACACCAGAATTCAAAAATATAAGTCCGCTTATCAGCCCAAAAAATAAGGGAGGGAAAAATACACACTTAGTCAAATATCTTACTTGCAGGCAAAGTAATTTGTCAAATGGAAGAGATTCATTTTTGTTTTCAGAATGTTGAAGTCATGTAGTGATATCTTAAAATATAGTTTTTGGAAACTTGGCTGTAAATATTCAGGAAATTTAAATGTCAGAAAGAATCTTGATTATTAAAATATGGCTATTTTTTATAGATTGTAAATTTTTGGAGTCAGATCCGATCTCTCCTTATACAGTTTCCTGGAATTGTAATCTGCATGAAGGAGTATTTATCAGACGGTTTCACATACACATAGAACTCATTTGCCTAATTATAAGTTCAGGGCCATACATTTTCACATAGGGGAGTGTCTAAAATTTCACTGTTTAATCTGTCATCGGGGATTGAAATAAAAGAACTGACATATGAAGGATGACACTGAAGTGTCTGGTCTCTTCAGAAAAAGATCAGCGGCCCAGTGCCATTTGTCTGAGAAAGTAGAAGGTGACATAAGTGCTAAATCAGTAGAAGCAGAAATAGTCAGGTAAATGCATGCCTAAATCTTCCTCAAGGACTGCATTCCTTCTCAGAGTGTCGTTGTTGTCAATCAATAAGAAAATATCTGGGTGACGACAAAACTAAAATGGAATGCATTATTATCTTTAAACAATATTTTACGAGGAAGGTAATTCTTAGAACCATAATAATATCCTCATTCCTTCTCAAGGGATTACTTAAAACTAGCATAGACGTTCCAGAGTATTGTAGTGGAAATAAATCCCCAGCTCTCGGGCCTTCTGAGACTTGATTGTACATTTATGTATCTTTGCTTGCTATGGCATGGAGCCGACTGTAAAGATCCCCTCATGATGAAGTGTGGTCGCGATCCTGCGGTAGGAGAGATTTAATTAGACGTCGAATGTGCAACGCCTAATGACGGTTGCTTCAATTATCAAGGTGCAACTGCAATGCTCCGGCCTACACGCTGCAAGGAAGCATGAGGCAAAAATCCTGTAAACTCCCTTTTGAAATAATGGGATGCAGGGAAATATGCTACCAATGGCAGGCTCACAACTCCCAGACCCCTCTTCCCAAATGTCTGGGCTGTTTTGTATTTCACACCTGACTGCTGCTTATTGTCTGTCTCCCAACTACCAGGTCTGTTCGCCATCACACTGATCAATTTAATAACTTGGCTAATTCACCCCAGAATAATGTTTCTGTTTATAGACATCTAGCTTCTGTGGCAAGCAACAAACACCCAGGAGTTTCCAGGGAAGCGATGATAAGGGATGCTGGAATGGAGAGGTGAGCCTCTCCCTCAAAAACAGCCCCCAAACAGCCCCGACTTCTGCTTCTGGCCGGTCCTCTGCATCCACCGGGAGGGGTGACAGGAACCCCGGCGTGCGCAGCTGTGCGTTTCCATGCAGCCCGTTGAAGTGGGGGGTAGAGAGAGGGGACCTCATTACTGTGACTTGCAGACTGTTCGGTGAAAAGTAATGTGAGATGAATCCTTTCAACTATAGGTCGGAGTTACTAAGGGTATGTCAGTGAGACATAAGCTCACTGCTCCTCAGAGCGAAGCAATTTGCTTCATTTCCCTCCATCCATTTTTAAAAAAAATATATCTTTATTGATTTCAGAGAGAGGAAGGGAGATGGAGAGAGAGATAGAAACATCAATGATGAGAGAGAGTCATTGATCAGCTGCCTCCTGCACGCCTCTTGCTGGGGATTTAGCCCAGAACCCGGGCATGTGCCCTGACTGGGAACAGGACCCCGATCTTCTGGATCCTAGGTCGATGCTCAACTGCTGAGCCACACTGGCCAGGCTCCCTGCATCCGTTTAATGTACAAGGCATGGACCACATATGACCAAAGAGAAGCAACTCTTGGTCATCTCAGCAAATTGGTGCAGTGCCAGAAGGGAAGAAAAACTTGCTGATTAGAGAAGGATTGATGACTGCGAATGTTTCCCAGGTATAAACCATCTGGGCAGGTGTCTTTTAACTAAGATTAATAAACATATGTCAGCACAAGTTTCTCATTACAAGAGGCATGATAATGGAAAATCAAAATTTTCAAGTCAAACTGCCAGGCTGCCTCAGAGCAAAATCTCGCCAGATAAACAAAGCCGCGCCAGGTCGGGTAGGAAACGCTGCCCTTGCTGCACCTGACATTTTTTATGTCCAAGGTAAATGGTCCTCTTTCTTTCTGGAAAAGTGAACACAGACCAGAGGTCTCTCTGTCCAGGCCCAAACACAGCTTATAAAATTTCTTCTCGGTTGGCAACCTGGGCTCACATGGACCAAAGCAACATCCTGGCCTCTAAATTAATTCCTGAAGCCAGGTATTTCAGGGGCCTGAAAAGATCAACAATTTCACAGGGCAACTACACAAAAGTTGAAAACTATGGTGACAAATGTAGGAAGTGTTCTGTGGAAAACCAGAGGGGAACACACATGGTCCATTCAAAATTTAGTTTCTGCCAGAATGTAAAAATGGGCCAGGGCCAGTAGCTCCCAGGGAACCGCTGGAGCCATGGTTTGTGTTTCAAATTCAGGATCAAAGTATATTTCCATTCTTCAGCTCATGTGTGTGAATTTGTCACTGAGCCTTAGTTTAAATCTTACTGTGAAACTATGGGCAAAGTCTTTTCACAAAGACTGCTAAGTGCTTAGAAAACAGTGTATCTAATCTCCTTGTCCACAAAAGATCATTTTTAATTTTTTCTATTTGCATAAACATGTAGTCGAATGATAATTCATTTTTCACTTTAGATGTAAGGTAATGTGTGTGTGCATGCATATTATACACACATGTATACATGTATATAAACATGAATATGCATATGAAATGAAATGTATGTGCACATACATGTGGTAAACTATATATGTTTGTATATGTTATTTATACATAAAACTATATAAAGACACAGGGAAAAATAACCATATTATTTTGCCTCATAAAACCTCTATGGTGATGAGTAGTAGACAGGCAAACCCTTCACAGGGACTTACAGGAAGCCACCTGAACTTAACTGAAAACAGTAGTCAAGAGCAGAACGTCAGAGATCTAAAATACATGATGTTTGCCCAGCCAGTGTGGCTCAGTGGTTGAGCATCGACCCAGGTTCCAGGAGACTGAGGTTCGATTCCCGGTCAGGGCACATGCCCGGGTTGCGGGCTTGATCCCTAGTCGGGGGCGTGCACGAGGCAGCCCATCAATGACTCTCTCTTATCATTGATGTTTCCTTCTCTCTCTCCCTCTCCCTTCCTCTCTCTGTGAAATCAATAAAAATATTTTTTTAAAAAATTAAATAAAATACATGATGTTACTAGAAAGTGATCCAAATGTGAAATAAAAGCAGATTAAAGAAAGGATAGAGAAAGCCAGGGGTGGTTAGTGTTGTATTGTCAAGGTAAAGACATTCCTTCCCACTCTACCTTGCCACACATATAAAGATCTTTCACATAAGAAAGAGAATGGGTGTAATTTCCCTGATTACACACATTATTACCTGTTATAGCCTGGCATAGTTACAGCAATTAAATTTCACTCCATGTGTCTAATCTGATTGTTTGGCATGGTTGCCTGGACCTCTGTGTCAAGAAGGATTTTGAAGCTGCATTGAACAGATCAAGGTTAATCAACAGATAATATCTGCTGTGGCTATAAGGCAGGCAGATGGTGATTATACAACATATACTTGCCGTGATTCAAGCTCTATCTAATAGGTATTTATTATTGATAGTAAAGAATAGAATATTAGCATACAAGATGCCAAAAAGATCAAAAGTCAAAACTTAGAGGATGGCAAAAAACAACACAGCAAAGAGAAGCTTCCTGATGTCATGATAAATATATGTGGGGCCAGGTGGGTTCTTGGGGCAGCGGGAGGACCACTCTGTAAGGTACATGATTTTCTGGCCACTTTGCTGTATATCTGAAGCTAGTAATGCATAATATTGAATATAAACTGTGATTGAAAAATAAAAAAATTAAAAATTAAAAAAATAAATAGAAATTCAACAAGGTTCAATAACTTGAAGAAATTGGCTACTGCATGAGGAAGTTATCTCTCAACCTAAGAGAACCACAAATTACATTGCAAAACTTGAGGACCTGGTACTAGAAATAGCCACTAAGAGCTAATGGAAGAAGCTTCCTCAGAACTAACTGCATATAATATCAGTGGCAGTAGCAGGGAGGAAAAGGCCAAATCTTTATTTTCTTTTTTATTTCTTTTTTATTTTCTAGAAAGAAAGCAGGAGGGAGAGAGAGAGACATCGATTTGTTGTTCCACTTACTTATGCATTAATTGGTTGCTTCTTGTATGTGCCCTGACCAGAGATTGAACCAATGACCTTGGTGTATCAGCACAACATTCTAACCAACTGAGCTACCCGGATAGGGCTAAATAATTTTTTTTTTAAGGGGAAAAGTTAAATAACTATTCATCAAAATTTCATTAGGGAATTAATTCATGAAATAGCCAAAGTCGTTCTGAGTCAAGGTGGGGCACCCAAATCAACTGTATGAAATCTCAATGCATGGAACCCAGGACTGTGTATTTGATTATATACTCGAGATTCTGACACATAAACAGTATTGAAAACAATGTTTTACAGAATGTCTTCTGAAGTTTAATTTGGACAGAAAAGATTTTGTAATAAATATATAAATATCATGTCTGCATGAATACTTGGCACAGTACTTGGCATGCAGTTGAAATAAAAAAAATATAGATTAAATCTGAATCTTAAATCAGAATGTGTTGGATTTGGGTATATTACCAATGTGACCTTGAAAAGTTCTTTTAACTCTGACTTTGTTTCTGTGTAGGTCAAGTGGGGATAATACCTACTGACAACATTTTTGTGAGAATTAATATGTACTGGTATCTAGAATTGTGCAGGTTATAGCGGACGCTCAATAAAATATGGCTTCCCTTCTTCCATGTGCCTCTTTATCTCTGTGTATGTGTGCCTTTATTGCTTCTCTGTTTGTGTGAGCCCTTCAGCTCAGCCTCGTTTTTTCCATCTTTTGCTTACTCTACCTGACGTTGGAAAGAGAATCCAAGCAAGTCCTCAAGCACAAGCACAGTCAAAGCCTCTGGTTTCTTTGTTCACTTGTGATATTGGATTTGGAGACAGGCAGCTCAGACGCTGTTTGGTTGAACCATATGAAATGGCTATGTTGTTAGATCACAACTGATGGAATGAAGTTGAACCAATTTCACGTGTTTAAGCTTCATAGCACCTGACCACCACTGATCTCAGTTGTTTCTCCATCTGCTAGAGATTTGATATGTATTTTGGAGACCTGTTTTGGTTCTCAATTCTGTAATTCTAATCAAGCCAATATTTATCAAAGGCACTCCCTTTCTCTGTGCTATAGGCGAGCACCCATCTCTCTTGACAAATTTCTGGTAAGCTCTCTCCAGAGTCATAGTGTCAATATACAAAAGAGCTTTTCCAAATATTGCATGCCATATCAAAAGCACTCAATCCTCGTTATCTTTCTATTAGGCAAATTTTATGGCTTCATTGTATGAAACATTAACTCTGTCACTTCCTTGGGGATGCACCTTGACAGAAGGTACAATGAAATTAGAGAATTGAGTCTAACTAATCCAATCAGTTGATAAAGTTCTAGTTTTCCTGTTCAATTTGAGGCATGTAATTTGTAGTTCCTTGAGAATAACATATAACATGTATAAAATGCATTTTGGACAATATTTTTTAGCCTGTTAATTGTCTGGAATAGAAATCCATTCTCCACTGGTTTCTAAGCAAAATCAAGTAGTTTTATCTGCCCACAAGCAAGAATAACATCATCATGCTTAGCTGAACCCTGTCCTGCAACATTGTGTGAATATGTAAGACTGTATTTTGGCATATGCTATGTTATCCAGCTCTGTACCCCTCCCTTGACAAAAATAAATAGGTTAAACTTTAAAAGTTTCAAATCTCAAAAGTTCATTTCCTGAAGAGCAGGCTGCAGTTTCTTTCTTTCTCCCTTTCCTTGCTAACTCCACTTCTCAAAGCACCAACTTTCACCAGACAGGTCAGGTAAGCCGCTCATATTCATTTCGGAAGGGTTTTCATTACCACCATTAATCTTTCCCTAGATCCTCATGAGGGGATAAAGCAGATATTGATACAAATAAACATGCAATTTATTTATTCATATCAAAGCTCCTTTCTTCTCAGCAGGACATGAATTTCAGCCTCAGTCTCTAATCTCCCAATAGTGATGAATCAAATGGCTACAGCTGGAAAATCTACAAAATATTAAGACTGAGGAGGCCCTCAGGCCCTGGCTGTCCTCTGCTCTTTCTACTGAGTCTTTCTTTGGGGCGTTGTCATTAAGCTCACTGGTAAGTGCTGGGGTGCAGCATGGTGAGTTTCTGAAGATCAATGACACACCAGACATGATGGTTTTAAGGCACCTTCTCAGCCCAATCAATAACAGCTTTAATGTGTTCCTGTGATGCAAAGTTCTTATACACATTGCTTCTGGGCTCTGTTGAATCAAATCTTGCCTTCCTACTCAAGAGTTCTCATTGCCGAAAACTGCACTGCTCACCCCCCAGTGAAAGGAATTGCTCTATATTGTCTCAAATTGCCTGACAAAGATTCATTGGCTCCATCCTGTCATAAACTAAGGTATCAATGCCTAAGCCCCTGAAAGACTCTTCCTTTCACAAGAGAGAAGAAATACCTTCCTTTTTCTAGTTCTCCATAGTTATTGGTGGGGGTAGGAGGGATCAGTTGTGGGATTCATAATTTCTTAATAGAAAAATATAAACTGTTCTGAATTTCAAACTCAAATGAAGACAGAAATGAAGACAAGGTGGAAAATGTCAGAGATTGCTACAGCCTGTATAACATAAACACATTGGATAAAAAATGAAGAATTCAGCCAGCCTGCTTGATGGTTAGCCTGTCAATGCCCTAACAGGGGGAGAGGTAGGAAAAGCAGAGTCATGACCCAATATGGGGACAGATCAGCCCAGTTTAGGAGCCTGAAGGCTCGTTACAGCTGTGGATTCCTAAGGAAGCAATGGTCCTAACACACAGTCTCTGTGTGCTAAGAGTAAGGGCTTGTTCAGTGCCATACATTCTGTTTTTATATTTTTGTATCCACCTAAGATTACTAGTACCTAGACTCTTTGTTCCTTCCACAAACAATGTCCTCTATTTTGACCTTATTTGATCACCTGATTTGAAATCATTTACTCTATTCACATGTAAATTATTTGCAGTCTGGGGCCTCTCCTTGTTCTTACAGATGAGCATTTCTGGCCTCTCAGAGTTTATCTTTCCTGCCCTAGACAGTCTGCTTATTTTCTTCTCTCCCTTCATAAAAGGGACCCAGAAATTCATGCTTGAGGTGTTTGGAGGGCTTTCCCTCTTTACTTAAGTGATTTTAAGTGTACAGCACACAAGTCTTGTTCACCAAAGCCTCCCGACTTGCAAACCTCCCTTTGCATGTACATTCACCACTTCAGAGCTGGCTAATGGCCACTTAGCAACCCACTGCCACACGTCCATGTGCAAGAAAAGAAGCTGAAGCTAAGTAGGAACAAAGAAAATCCGTCTCCTCTGGCAATGATGTGATGTGCTCATGGCAACCATTTGGGAGAATGTGCATTAAACTGACAATCCTTAACTCGGGGGTCATCTTACTGCCCTCAGTTTCTTATATAATTCAGTGGCCTTCTTTGCTTAAACATTAGCATATAGAGCCAGAGGGAGCTGGGGGCAGCATCAGGGCTAGATTATTAAATTGATTATGTTCTCTGAAGAAAAGCATCAGACTCTGAAACACACACACACAACAGTGTAGCTGAGACAAGCTTGAAAGCTGACAATCAATATGGATGCTAATATATCACAGAATATGCCCTATCATTTCTATTTATTTTCCTAACAGGTATCTAACTTACCTACACACATTCCTGTTTAGGAGAAGTGTATATTGAGGCTAAGTGGATATTGGGTATGAGATAATTATTTGGGAACACGTTTATGAAAATGAGATTACTTCTTCGGGGATTTAGTCCTTGATTTTTCCTTCAAGGTTTGACGACTGACTAATAATAATGCCAATAAACACCAACAATAACATACTTGTCATTCCACTATAATAGGTAAGTGGAAGCAATTTTAGCTAAACATGATCATCTCTTGAAAATAAGATTTGGATTTGTGAGAAATGAAAAAAAGGCTCACGTTTTCCCTAATAATAGGAAAGAGATTATTTTTGAGGCCCAAAGACAATATAAGTTGTTTTGAATTGGGTTTCATCTTGTTATTGATACATTTTCATTTGTTGAACTGTGACAGAGTTATGATCTGCCCTGGTTTCCTGTTGAGAGTTTTATCTCTCCATTTTTATAGTACATGCTTTTTCAAAAGAGTAAACTTCCAGAGCAATTTGTTTAAGAAGATACAGCTACAGAATAACAAAAGCCTTGCCCTTGGCTCTTCACCTCTGGTTGTATCTGGGATAATCTGGATCAAGGCTACGCTGTAGAGTTGGGCAGGTTGCTCACTGCGCAAGGGCATCTGGCCTGGGGGAAGGGGGCTCAAATGTGTCCCGTGCTTTGCTTGCTCAGCCGTGTACCCTGGCATTGGGTTGCATCCACCTGGAAGGAGTGCCTTTTACTAATTTTCACAGAGGCATTTATGCACGAGTGGTGGCCGTAATTTAACTTGACAGCTAACATTGAATGGGAAAAACTCTGAAATGTGAAGATTAATTTTGGCTCTGTAAAGGGCAGAAAGAAGAGAGTGTTTCTCTATAGGCAGAATGCCTGCATTGGAAATCTGGAAGGGAGAATTCCTTATTGTGAGGCAGGCATAACTATCTGCCTGTAGGTGAATCAAAATTAACTCCTTCTAGACTCAGTTTCCTCATCAGTAAATTAGGTGTAATAGTGTTTATGCAGCAAGGTAAAGTGTATCCTATCGTAGCTGGTACTTAATAGGCCGGCAATGCTTGGTGGCGGTTGTTATTGTTGCTGCTGCTACCGTTTCGTTGGGCTGTGATTAATACCTCTTCCTTCGCCTTACTCCCCAGTAAGACAGTCGCTCTGTCAGAATCAGCTCATCCATACATACTCGTGCAGTTATTACACTCAAGAGGCGAGGACACTAGCTCAGCTCCACTCTATCTTCTGCCTGTTATACATATATAAGGAGGCAGAGCCTTAACTTTTCCCCTGAGAAACTAGGCTGTGCTGCAGAAAAGCGCACTTACTCTCTCCCTGGACTAGTGCTCTCAGCTGGGGTGCTGAGAGTAGCCTGTGAACCCCTATAATTATAGGAAATACTTGAGATTCATGAGTCTTTGAAATTCTCTGATGAGTAAGTCTCTAGCATTCACTCACTTCTGAAAACGCCTCCCACCCGAAGGCTAAGAACTGCAGCTCTGGATGAAGGAAAGAAGGAAGCCGAGACCTAAGAATGATTACCTCTCCCCGACTCCAGGAAATGAGTTCTTATCTGGAATGAATGTGTCCAGAACTGCCTCGTCCAGCTTTGGCCTCCTTTTATCTCTTTCTGTAAGACTGGGGCTGTCCCGCCAAGGCTGCTGGCTCTTACTAGAGCAGGACAGTGACTGCTAACGAGCTGAAGCAAATACCTGGCCTAGTACCAAGAGTACTTACTATTGCTTTCTGTGTCTGCTGTCAGTCTCTCTGCATTGATCCTTAATCCCTACTGACTACTTTCCTTTCCCAGATTCTTAGTCCTGGGTACTTACTTCGTCCGTAGGGATGTCTATTTCCCCCTTGCGATAACTCTACACTTCCAGATCCGAGCTCTGCCTTGGGAACTCTGTGCCATGTGTGCCCTCTGCCTGCTCTGCTTTCTCACCTCCTGCTCTTAGCTCTTTGGCCTCACTTCTTGCTCTGCTCATACCGATAGGATCGAGTATAGATTTTAAAAATTAACATGTTATTTAGCAATGCATTCCAATAACTGCATTTCCACTCTGGGGTTAGATAATAGGTCATTGAGACCTACAGTTTGTGAGTCATTGTGGCTTCTTTCCAGTTCCTCAACTTGATCACAATCTTGGTGAGCTAGACCACAAGGATGCAAATGCCCTTGCAAAAAGAAATAAGAACAAAAATAAAACAACAATAACAACAAATCCCACAAAACAATCCTCCCCCCCAAAAAAACAGCATAAGTAAGATCAGAGGTTTTAATAGGGCAAATATGCCTGCTCAATCTTGGGCAAGCCCCAAAGTCAAAGAGCCATGAATTATCTCACCTGTGGTCATTGATCTGCCCTCATCTTCGCTCTTGCACTGTGTGTGAAGCACCCCATTTGTCTATATTTTTCTTTAATCTCTTTTACATCCTGCATTTTCAACAAGTATCAAACCCCATCTTCTCATGGTTATTCTGCTATCTCCTCATACTCAAAATGTTCAAACCCTAAATTTACTGCCTTCCTGCCAAATGACCTCCAAATTCAGGTGCATTCTTCACACTAGCCAGTGGTCCTTCCAACATGCAGCTCTGATATAGTTATCGGCTACCTCCAAAAGTTCTAATAACTTCCCATTCTCATAGAACAAATTCCTGTACAGTGAGTTCTATTTCCCGTAGAAAAAATTCTCATAGAACAAATTCTAATCTTCTTTTATTCCTATAGAACAAATCCTAAACTTCTCAAGATGGCATTCAAGACAGCCATCTACTTGAAGGGGAAGGGCCATACTTTTACCCAACATTACAGTAACTTGGAGGGATGCTCCTCTCATTGAATGCTCATTGCATGCCCATTCATAAACATGGGGTACCTTTAAAACTGGAGTGAACTTCTTAACATCTCTTAGCTATTGTTCATATAATGCTTCCAAGCAACATGCTTGGCTCATAGAAGACTCTTAATAAATATAATTTTATTTCTTGATACCTGTGTCATTAGCACAACTTTTCAATATTTAATTCTCACTATCATGAGAGGCAGCAACAGGGGCCACACTATGTCAAAACAGGCATCTACACAGCCATTTCTGTGATAGGTAATAAAAATAAGGGGGGAAATACAACATGGTTTCTAATGAGGGAAAAAATGAATTCCAACACGAAATCTTTAATTTTAACACATTGTTTTCAGGTAGTTTTTATCGCGCGCTCTACTACCAGTCAACATAAAACGTATAAATACGTTTCCCGCATACAATGTGTTAATATAAATTTGTAATATAAATTTACATTAAAATCTTTAATATAAATCTCTTCCTATTTATATTTATTATAAAGATATTTCTAGTACAGTACAATATTCTGAGTATGTGATGACCATGGCCCAACAATCACATGGCTCTTTTGTTCTGGGGTCCGATTTTTTGCCTCTGTCCTACATAACATTACTTTCTTTGTTATTCTTTAGCTGAGTTTACTTAAAGAATAGAATAGTGCTCGAATCTACTATCTATGTTTCTGACATACACTGGAATTAGGCATATCACAAATCCTATTAAAATAAGACAAACTCTTTACCTCTGGAAGGTGAATCTCCAGTCTGGGGATGGGCAGGGGGACAGAAGCAGCTAATCCAATAGTATCAATTCTGATAGCCCTGCTGAGTTTCACTACCCCCTTAGGTTTCTCTCACTTCCATTAGTATGCCTTGCACCAACTTGGCTGCCAGTTGTGTGCTATTGCCCAAATAAAACTCTGCCCTGTGCATGAACCCAAATATTTTCCCTTGCTATCCTTTAGCAAGGCTAAAACAACATAGAATTGAAAAAAAAAAAAAAAAAGACTTCATCAGATATAAAAGAAGAAAAATACAACAAAAAAAGTACAAGAAGTATAAACTCAGTCATGATTATACCTTATAGATTTGTGATAGTTCACAGCTAGTATTTCATAGTCACTGTTCATTGCTCATCCTTGGTAGAACTGGAAGTTAAGGGGAAGATGCCTCCTTGCAAAACACTATATATAGGTTTCTGGTAGTCTTACTTCAGGTTATTGCCTAATCTTTGGGGATATTTTTCAGTCAGGTTGTGATTATGGGTATCAAAAACAGTCATGTCAGGATCTTCTCTGGTTGCCTGGGAAAGAATGAAATGCCTGCTGTGTAACAGAACAAAGCTGCCAAAATTGTGGAGGGTTCGGCACATTAATAGAGGAAACAATGAATATTTGTTTATTGCAACATTCCTAAAATGTTCATCTGCTCTATCAACTTGGGGCTGGAATCATGAGTTTTCTCTTCCCCTAACTATTCATCCATTTTTGGTCTACTTATTTTATAATTCTATGAATAGTTCAGCAATTATATCATTAGAATTCTTAACTAAGATTCCCTAATTCTTGAAAAGATGACTCTTGCATTTGATATATCATCCAATTTTCTGATTCAACAAGGGCCATTGGACTAACTACCTACTCCAGTGCTACCCTTCTTTCAGAGACAATGACTGATTAAACATGTGTCACCCCATCAAGACTATTCTTGATGAGTATCCACAGAAAAGCCCCCTAAAGGGTGACCTCAGATCTTATATCCCAACTCAAGATTGATATAAGTGAGTTCTCTTTCAAACTCTTCTGTTGACTTCTGACAGTTACTATAAAATAATTAATCAATCCATAATTCAATACCAATGTATTGAGTACTCACTGTGCCATAGAATTTACTAGTTTTTTCCTAATATCTCCTATTTTATCCCAACCAAGAAAATCACGTGGTCTTTGTTTTTTATTGTAGTTTTCTATATATTGCAGCAAGCAAATTTTTGCCTCATAAAACCATTATTGATCTGAAATAAATATAATATCCAAATAAGAATCACTTGGTTCTCTAAGGCAGGCATGTAAGTAAAACATACAAATGTTAGGTTTCACTTCTATTTATATGTTTCTGATCACTGAAAAAAAAATGAGAACATGCCAACTTTAAAATTATACTCAGGAGAAATTGTTTGAGAACTGCTAAATGGCAAAAAGCACAATCAGCATCCATTTTTAATTAATAAGTTCTTCCACTGGAGCTCCAGTCTGGCTTCTACATATAAGTGAACTGCATTGGGCAGAGAAGCCAATATTTAGAGCCAATAGCTGTGTGCACACATAGTTCTGGACAATTTATTATTCTGTTACAGTAAGTGGCTGGCCCATAATTCACAAGCTGAGAGTTAATGAGAATATCTGTCCCTAATACCCATAAGAAAGATAAGGACTGGTATAATGTGGTTTATCCGGTACTTCTGAGCCTTTCAAGGGCAGGAGCGAAAGCCTCTGACAGCAAAATGCAGCAAGAAATACTGCACTGACCTACAGACTTCCTGCTCTCCCATCAAACCAATCCACGTGGATAGGCATTAAGGAGCAATTCACTCTGAATGACTGTTCCCAAATAACTAGCTGCTTTTTAATTGCTGGCATAATTAACTTAATGATATAATTGTGCAGCTCCAAATAAGAAAGAGGAAGAGTAGGGATAATAATTCATTTCTTCCTCAAATTTGGCCAGCAAAACTAAAATATATATATTATAGTGTATATTATATTCAAAACTACATATAAAATACATATTACGTAATCTAGTCTAACATTTGTATTCTATTCAAAACTATGTATGTACATATAAAATGTATACACACACACACACACACACACACACAGAGGAGGGTGATAAGGGCGAGAAGGAAATTAAATTGGAGAGAAGTCCCCCAAATGACTAATTGTTTATCAATTTATCTACTTTTATTACCAACCTTTAGAAAGTAAATATATGCTGGGGGTTTCATCAGAGCAGTAATAAATATTAATAACTACCAATTGACTAGAGGTTTTAAATAGTCCTTTTAAAACAATGTGTCAGCAATACTGTGCTCCTAGTAAGCACGGAATGGATGTCTGCATTAACAGCTTCTCCTCTGTTTGGGGTTTTAAAGTCAGGGATGTTCTCAATGGTCTATCCTAATGGCCCTCTAACTCTCTCTGCTATTTCCTTGAAGGCAGCTGAACTGTCTTGTAAAGAAGATGTGTTACCACTCTACGCTGAAATGAACCTACCAAATCTCCCTCCTTAAATAAAAGCAGATTGTGCGTGAGTGTGCGTGTAAGTATGTGTGTGTGTGTGTGTGTGTCTGTGTGTGCAGTCTTCAGGCACCTGGCAGTGCGGGGTTCTGGATGAGGGCCCTTGAGCCAGGGGCAGCATTCCTGCAAGTGGTTTGTGAACCAGCAGCATCAGCAGCATCACCTGGGAGTCTGTCAGAGCCGAAATCCTCAGGTCCCTCCCATGGCCCATCTACTAAATGTCTGGAATGCAGCTCAGGAATCTGTGTTTACAAACTCTGCAGGTAATGCTTTTGCTCACTGAAGTTCTGAAGTGTTGATAGAGTTTTGGGTGGGTTTTTGGTTTTTGTTTTTATTCAATATTGTGTTGTGAATAAAGAGAGTATAAGCAAGCAGATGTCAGAGGCTAAATAATGTGATTGCTGGCATTTTGGATTTTATATAAATGGCTCATAAGGCCCATGGCATTCTTGTACAGTAACTGAAGAGTTTGATATTGCTTTTTATGAAGGGCATGCTCATGGGACCCAAAAAAGTGAAGTGTATCTCCCCCCCTCCACATTGTGGCTTCTGTGGCAGGAAAGAATTCATTTTATTCTGAGTTTAATCACACTTCTGAGTACAAGAAATGAAGTTGGAGTATTCATGTTAAAATTCTATACCTTCAAACAACTGTGTCTGAGGAGGAATGAAGAAAAAGATAGATAAGGGTACAAAAATGACATAGAGTTTGTGATCATTTGCTCAGAAGGGCTTATGTGTGTACTTAAATGTACTGCCTGTGAAATGCAGGCCCCAAATCATGCTTGGCAATTACTTTTCTACACGGTCAACTAGCTAAGGGAGCGACGCATTCTGTGCTTTGCATAGACAGTGTTCATTCCCCTTTCCCTTAATCCTCCGCCTCAGAGGCAGTTAAGAGCCACGTCTGCTTGCTGAGCAAGGGCAACCACCTCCCAGGCCTCAGCGAGGTAAACAAAGAAAGGAGGAAGTTGGAGCTAGTGATGAGAAAAAGAATGACAGCATTCTCCTTCTGGGCCTTGGAAAAGACGAGGAGTCTCTGGACCCTGCTGTGTCTGCCTCAAGAAGGAGAGAGAAACAGAAACAAGGTACTACTGTGGCACCTCAGGGTCATTTTCCTTTCTGGTCCAGCCTCATCCTTAGCAAAAATGGGAGAGTAAACATACTGTGGCTTCCCATGGGGGCAGAAGAACAAAGAAGCTACCTGATTTAAATGTTGTCTCCTTCCAAGGATGTAACCTCCTAGAAGTTTATTTCTTTAATCTGACCTTTTCTCTTTTTTTCTTTTGATTCCAACTGGCCTTATCGGGCACCTGGACTCACCTGCCTCCTCCCTTGCATGCTCACACCCTTACGCATGGAGCCCCCAGGACAATGAGGTTCTTTCTGATCAGCACTAAATAACCCGAGGAGCAAAGCCTTGGGTCTGCAGACCACAGATACAGGCTTTTAGTCAAACTAGAGGTAACATCTAGGCCTCAGTTGTGTTTAAGCTCTAGGCCCAGGAAAGCAGCAAAACCAGACAAAGTGACACCATGGCTGACATCAGGACCAGGTGCATTGATCAGCTACCCCCTACCCTAGAGCCAACCAATCAGTGGAGACTGCAACATTGACCACAACCCTGATTCCCTCAGTCACCATGATGAATGATTCCCCCATATATAACCCATCCCCAGGAAGCCATCTGGGAGCCAGGGTTTTGAGCATTAGTTCACCTGTGTTTCTGGGCATGGGCCACTTCCTGAAAATAAACCCTCACTTTCTTTACCGTAAGCTCCTATTTGTGTCTCATTGGGCTTTGAAGCTCACAGGCAAATGGACCCCTTTAGTCCTGTGACAAGGACTCAAGGCGTTTTTGGTTCTAAGCCAGGCCCAGGTGATGGATATCTATTCAATAAAGTTCTATAGCTGTCTTTATTTTCCCACCTTTTTAGCTTAAGATACAAAAACTTGTACAGTTTCTTGCCTGATTGCTAATTTCTGGGTGATTGAGATTTGAGCAATATATTAATCTGGCTGGCTTTGTGCCTCAGCTTGCATTCCTCAGTTCCCAGTTTAATTTCTTCATCCTGATCCATTCCACGTGGCTAGAGGCACCATTTATCACCAAACACCATCCAGCTCTCCAATGGGCAGAATTTTTGTCAAAATCCTTATTTGCCACAACATGCATGCACTCAGCTTTACTTCAGGGTTGCAGTTCAAGAGTTTATCAGACCAACATGGAAGTAGTGTACAAGACAGATAGGTTACAAAAGGGCAATTTTTTTATGTTTTTGCAATTCCCACTCCCCAGCAAAGCCACAGTTTCATGATTTCTCAATATAACAGTTTTCCAACCCAATGATAATGAGAACAAGGCAGGCGGAGCTTTTGTCAGATAGAGACACAGATGATCTTCCTTATCTTAAACTCTAAGGTTGTGTGTGTGTGCACGTGTGTGTGTGCATGTGTGTGTGCATATGCACATATGTGTATATTTGTGAGTCAGTGCATTGCATACAGGAGGCACTTGGTATATGTTTGTTGAATGAATTATTGAAAATATTTGTTGAATACTTGCTATGCAACTAGTTTTGTCCTATAGTAAGTGTGAACCATGGGTGGGATTTTGACATGGGATTGAGGATTCCAGGCACGATGGCATCTCTAATCTCCTAGTTAATGGTTATTTACTAACTATAACTTTGTAATGTAGCTCAAAGCCTTTGACGAAGAGATGTCTAAAAATATAAGGTAATAATTACACTCTGCATCAAAATATACTAAAGTTGCTAATGCTTCAGGTACTTCACTCATAAATTAGCTCAGTTCAAAAGCAAGAGATCTGATGTACAACACTGTGCCTATAGTTAGCAATATTGCATTTTACACTTAAAAATTTAAGAGGGTAGATCTCACATTAAGCATTCTTATGATAATAAATAAAATTAAATACACTAAGAAATATGTTATTCATAACAATAAAAAATCAAGTTACATCTGAGCTGGAGTGAGTTACACCTTTTTGATAAGTATATTGATTCTTTCAGATCAGTAGGATTCTAACAGGACAAAGTTAGTATGTAATTTCTTGCATACAACCAGAAAAGGTCTCCAATAATCTTGTTGAAGGGCAAACAGCCTAGCTAAGGATGGCCTCAAAGCCATAAATTGTATTTTGGTAACAAAGGAGGGATTATTTTCATCAGAAAATAAAATGATGGAAGCTGGTGCAAGGTTGCCTCAGAAATATTTCTCTATGACACCCCAAAGGAAGCTTATCCTTAGAGAAAATGGCAATTCTTTTGATGGATTACGAGTGAAAAGATTCTCCTTAAAGATGTGAGAGACTTTCCAAGTCCCACAAACAATTAGCTGCAATCATGTAATCAGTCATCTCCAAATGTTATCCCACCTAGGCTCATAAAACTTCTACTTAATGATTTTGTCAGAAAACTCTCCTCAAGGGAATTTCTGCCTGAAGAAAGTCGGGGGAGGGGGGATAGACATACGCTAAGGATCTTCCTAGTTAAGAGACTGAAATAAGAAGCAAAAGACAATTAGCACATATAATCAGCACTTTGAAAATCTGCCGTATTGAAGGTTTTAAAATTCCCCCTTTTAATATGATTAGCACTGCACTGTCACATTTACTTTTCAAAGGGATATAAACAGAAAGTTTGCATTTTATGATTTTTAAAATCATTTGTTTTAGTTTGTAAACTGAGGTTCATAATGGTCTCCCACTGGATAATTAATAGTTTCCCTTTCATGTAAATAGTATAAAAAGAAAGGGATTTAAAAATAAATTATCTTTGTTGTTGAAAGTATTACAGTTGTCCCATTTTTCCCCCCCAGTTGACCCCCTCGACCTCACTCCCACCCCATCCCCAGGCCTTCACCCTGTTATTGTCTGTGTCCATAGGTTATACATATATGCATATAACTTCTTTGGTTAATCTCTTCTCACCCCACCCCTCCACTCCACTTCCCTCTGAGATATGATAGCCTTTTGCATGCTTCAATATCTCTGGGTCTATTTTGTTTGCCATTTTCTTTTGTTCATTAGCTTCTTCTTAAAGAAGACCCTTCAACATTTCATGTAGTACTAGTTTGGTGGTGATGAACTCCTTTAGCTTTTTCTTATCTGTGAAGCTCTTTATCTGAACTTCAGTTCTAAATGATAGCTTTGCTGGGTAGACTAATCTTGGTTGTAGGTTCTTACTTTTCATCACTTTGAATATTTCTTGCCACTCCCTTCTGGCCTGCAAAGTTTCTGTCGAGAAATCAGCTGACAGTCATATGGGTGCTCTCTGGTAGGTAACTAACTGCTTTTCTCTTGCTGCTTTTAAGAGTCTCTTTTTGTCTTTAACCTTTGGCATTTTAATTATGATGTGTCTTGCTGTGGGCCTCTTTGGGTTCCTCTTGTTTGGGACTCTCTGTGCTTCCTCAACTTGTAAGTCGATTTCTTTCCCCAGGTAGGGGAATTTTTCTGTAATTATTTTTTCAAATAGGTTTTCAATTTCTTTCTCTCTTTCTTCTCCTCCTGGCACCCCAATAATATGAATGTTGAGCTGCTTTCACTTGACCCAGAGACTTACACTATCTTCATATTTCTGGATTCTTTTTTCTTTTTGCTCTTCTGGTTGAGTGTTTTTTGCTTCCTCATGTTCCAAATTGCTGATTTGATTCTCAGCGTCCTCTACTCTACTGTTGATTCCCTGTAAATTATTCTTCCTTTCAGTTTGTGTAGCCTTCATTTTTGACTGGTTTTTTATTATGTCATTGATGATGTCACTAGTTTCCTTAATAGTCTTACTAAGATCCTTGAGTATCCTTATAACCATTGTTTTGAACTCTGTATCTAGTAGCTTGCATAGCTCCATTTCATTAGTTCTTTTTCTGGATGTTTCCTCTTTTCTTTCATTTGTGACATGTTTCTTTGTCTCCACATTTTGGCTGCTTCCTGGTGTTTGTTTCTATGTATTAGGTAGAGCTGCTATGTCTCCTGGAATTGGTAGAGTGGCTTTGTGTAGTAGGTGTCCTTTAGGGCCCAGTGGCTAAGCCTCCCCAGTCACCTGAGCTGGGCCTTCTAGGTTTTCTCCCCTGTGTGTCTCTGTGCACTGTCCTGTTGTAGTTGAGCGTTGGTTGCTATTGGTGTCACTGGGAGGAATTGACCCAGGCCAATTGGCTGTGAGGACCAGCTGCAACTACAGCCAAAGAGCTACTGTGCTGGAAACTCTCCTATGGAGTAGGATTTACTTCAGTGGAGCTTTGGTGCTTACTGAGTGTGTGCCTTAAGTGTGTCACTCATGGATGTGGTAGGGTTTTAATCCAGTGTGGTCAAGTCTGACCACTGGGTGCACTGTCTCTGAGGCCTCCCAGGAGATGCAAAGTCAGCCTCTGCCAGTGCCTTGCCCAGGGCCACCCAGCATGAGCTACACAGCAAACTGTAGTTGGCTGCTACTTGTGCTGGGCTTGACGTTGTCCAGGAGAGGCCAAGCTATGAACCAATGCAGGCTGCCGTTTATCAAGCTATATGGAGCACAATGCTGCTTGATTGAGAGATTTTAGGAAAGTCCTAAGCATAGGGCTCGAGAGGCCACTTGCACAGAAAAGCCCCTAGAAATGGCTTGGATGAGCTTGCAGGTGGGGAGGGGCAGGGCCTCCGGGAATCACCGGGGTGGGGCCAAAGGTGTGAGTCTGTTGCTGGAGATTCAAACATGGCACCTGACTGCTGGCTCTGTATGGGGAGGACTCACCAAAGGAGCAATGGCCTCTGCTAGCTCTTCTGCCTGAGAGAAAGCCGTACTCCAGCTCTCATCCTGATTCCAGGCAAGTTAGTTCCTCCTCAAATGTCCCAGGTTCCTTTCAAGCTGCTGCCTGGTGCTGGAGCTCAGCGGGAGTGTGTCTGAGTCTGTGCACAGGCCCTTTAAGAGGAAAGCCTGGGACTCCCACAATCTCCGCGACCCTCAGTCACAATCCCTGCTCGTTTTTTCAGCCCGAAGTTGTGGGGACTTTTCTTCCCGGCCCTGGAGTCCTGGGCTAGGGGCCTGATGTGGGGCTGGGACCCCTCACCCCTCCAGGAAACCTCCACCACTGAGATGTCCCTCCTGGTTTTAAACTGTAGAACCTGGGTGTGTGACCGCAGCTTTACAATTCAGCCCAGATTCCATCTTGCATCTCTCACCCTCCTACTGGTCTCATTGCTTCTTCAATTCCCTCGTTGTAGGACTTCTGTTCAGCTAGATTTCAGGAGGTTCTCAATGATGATTGTTCTGTATTTTAGTTGTAATTTTGATGTGATGTGCAAGGTGGCTGGTACTACAGTTACCTACATGCTATCTTGTTGTCAAAAAAAGGTAAAAATTTAATCTCTATGATTTTAACGTTCATTTTCTTAACTTTTTTTTCTTGACTCAGGGCTACAAAAAAAAAAAAAAAGGAGCAGAGACTGACTTGTAGTTCTGATTGATTGACAATAGGTTCTAGTTTATGTTCAGAATGTGTACTAGGAAATTTGGAAGAATCCGCCTCACAATCAAATAAAAATAACCTGCTACCCTGATTTCATTAACTGTAATAGCATTTAGTACAGTGTCATTTCTACATCTCAGATGAAACTTTTATCTCAAAATAGATGTATCCTCATCTCTTTCTGAGACCTGTTTTATAGTAAAACAGCTGCCAACACTCATAAAAGACCAAAAAAAAGCTCTTAATGCTCTGAGGCTATATTTAGTACACAAAGCTTTTGTTGAATACATTACCATATTCTTTGCTAGCACTTGGTTCCAACATGCAAGGTGAATATAAGAGAGCTACATTTTGCTAGATGGAGAGAGAGATTGAGAGAGAGAGCCACTGCTCACATAAACCACAACAGTATAGGCAAACCCAAGAAAAGTCCCTAGGAAAATTGATATCGTTGTGTTTAACCCAGTTATTAATTAACTGAAAAGAAACAAGGAAAAGGCAGAATATTATAGGCATGTCCAGTAAAGTCTGAGAGACATAGGGAAAGTACTTTCCTGTCAGTTACACCTGGTCATTGGCCAGGATGGACGTGGCCACCACAAAGGCTGAAATCTGAGATACTTAAGCTTCTAAACAAAGGAATTCCTTCTCTTGGCCCTCTTGCCCTCCTCTCTTGCTGCTCACACCTGACTCCTGGCTTGCGAGGCTCTCATGCTCTGCTCTGGCCCACATGGCCCACAGCCAGGTGGACCCCACTCACAATGAAATGATGGACTACAATTAGCCTAACGCTCTGCTGGACTCAACTCCACCATGAATAGAAACTCTGGAAACTGGTTTTGCTTTTAGCTCTGCTGAATCCCCAGCTACACATTTTCCAGGACTGGTTTAAGGGAAATGGGACTCTTGAAACCCAGGAATATAGTTCCATTCAAATAAAACATCTCATCCTCCAGTGGGGACCTCTGGAAATGCTTATTCCAGCTGTACCCCAAGAACCCCACTCTCTCTAGATAAAGAGAAGGGCAATCCATACAGTTCTTCAATAACAAAATGACAGAATGCCAGGATCAGAGGGATCTTTCAGTCTCCTACTGCAATCTCTCCACTCTAGAGGAGTAGGCTGAGGATGAGAGAGACAATGTGTGGCTACTGAGTGCTTCAAACACAGCTAGTGTATCCGAGGAACTGAATTTTATTATTTATTATTTTTATTATTTTTAAAAATTTATCTTTATTGTTGAAAGTATTACAGATGTCCCCCTTTTCCTCCTCATTGACTCCCGGCTCCCACTCCCTCCCCAGGTCTTCCCCACACTATTGTCTGTATCCATGGGCTATGCATATAAGTTCATTGGTTAATCTCTTCCCCCCCCACCCCCCATTCTCTCTGAAATCCGTAGTTTGTTTCATGCTTCAATGTCTCTGGATATTTTTTGTTCATCAGCTTATTTTGTTCATTAGATTCCACATATAAGTGAGATCCTGTGATACTTGTCTTTCTCTGACTGGTTTATTTTGCTTAGCATAATACTTAAAGCCCCGGTTTCAATTTCAATAGGCTTATATGGTTAGTAGCTACCCTACTGGACAGCACAGAGGCCCTTCCTATAGCTTTCTCTTCAACTGGGTTTAAAGACATGGATCATGGGTTAAAACTCCAAAGAATTAAAAAGACGAAAGTCATTCACAATGAATGAAATCCCCAAAGCTTTCTGAAACCAACCACAAACACGACAAACATTCCAAGGGAAAGTCATCAGTAAAGCAAAGACCTACAAAGACTAACAACACTAGTGAGGACTTAAATTCTTTCTTGGGCTGAAAAGATGAGGAAGAGTGGGAGTGGCACAAGAGAACAGCTGGGGAATAGATTTGTCATTCTGACCTCTCAACTAGCAACAATTCTGCCTGAACAGAGAAGGTGTGAAGGAAAGCTTGTCCAGATGGAATCAATGATTAACAAAAGGGGGGCCACTGAGCCAGATGGTGGGGCAGGAGAGACCAAGAAGATCATCCTGCCCATCTCCTTTCATATACCAAATCGATATGAGAGGATAAGTGGACAGCTGACACTAATCAAGGCTATTGGATTTTTATTGCTATGTTAGCAAGTTGGAGTATGACCTTGGGAAGCACTCTTCACCGGCTATCTCACTTGCTTCCTCTATTTAAAGAAAAGATAATGAGACTTGGTTTCAGGTGCTTTGGGAAGCTGAAGATGAAAGTATAAGATATAATCATCACTTGTTCCTTTTTTCCTTTTTGTATCAGGCTATACTTCTCTCTCTACTGGTTAATAAGACCAATCACTTTCAAACCAGAGTCTAGTTTCTTGTTATAGAATTGTTCTTTGAAAACAGTCAGGCTTAACACTTTTTTTAGCTTCTTTGAAAATATAACAATTGGAGCTAAAATTAGTATTATTCCTGCACTCAATAAAAAAGGCTTTGAGATATTTAGAAAGGGAACGTGACTATGAGAGAAAGTCCATAGAATCTGAAGAGGTGACTGTGAGTAAACGTTGAATTATGAATACTATGAATTATTCTTAACTAAAGTACAAATGATTGTGATTCTGTAGGTACAATTGCTAGTCATTGTAATTTCTTTATTTCTACTACTTTTTTGCACACCATGCTTTCCTTTGAAAATCTGCTTAGCTTCTAACTTCAAGGTTACCCAAAGTGGATGAAAAGGGGTCACATACTAAATCTGACAAGCTCAAGGAAAGCCTGCACGATGGCCTTACAAACTCAGAGACCTAAAGTAACCACAGAGGATGGTCTGAAATGAAAACTTCCTAACCAAAAGCGAGTCGTGGAGGGTAGTCCTGTCCTAGGCCAGTATCTTCCTTGACCAAGGGCAATCTTTACTTTAAATGAGCCTGTCTATTGTCTTTTTGCATCTATGATAATGTACCTTAGGAATGTTAAGGTAACTTCCCTTTTCTGGACCCCTCTGAGCACAGCAACCACACCAGAGCAGAGACCACAATTCCCTCCTTGTTATTGTTACTGTGTTAATTGTTGACTCTTAACTATCCTGTACCCACCTATGTAACAGATTTATATATCTATCATTTTACTTTTTATCCAATCCCAGAACTTCCTCTGCTTTGTTTTTCCCTGCCTCCCTAATCTATCACCACTGGATTTCATGTAACCCACAAGGCCTCCTTTTTGATTGTAATGTATAAAATAAGGAGCAAAATAACCATTCTCTGGAGCATTTTCTCAGTCCATTGAGATTTTGCTTCCTGGCAACTGTTGTCAGTTTGCCTCAAATAAACTCATAAAAATTCTCTACAGGTTGGACATGTCTTACGTTGACACCAAGAAAAATTATCTTTGAAAAACATATTGTTGCAATATGGCTTGTATCTTACTTTCTTGCCCAATTTTTCCCTATTTATTTACTTATTTATTTACTATTTCACCTATTTAAGAAACTACATAGTGCTTGCTATATATCCAACACGATTCTAAGCACTTTACAAATATTAACTCATTTAATCAACAACTTTAGGAGGTGAGTACAATTATTTCCTCCAATTTACAGAGGAGGAAACTGATACAGGAGGAGGTTTAGAATCTTGTGCAAGCCATGGAGCTCCTAATGGTAGAGCTGGGGTTTGAAACCAGCCAGTCTGAGTCTCTTAGCTATTAGGCTGTGCTGCCTCATTTTAGATATGCACTTATGTAAAATTGGGGGGGGGGGATTATAAAATTGATTGGCTTATAACACTTTTTAGTAGGCCACACTTTTTTCTCAGTGCTGCTTCCCCACACCCTCTATCCACACTCACACTTCATTTCCAAAGAATCTAAAGGGGAGACATGCCGGCATCTCATATATACAAATCATGTGTCTCAAAAAGAACTAAACCAGCGCTTGAACAATGGCTGTATTTGGAGAGTACCTTGGTTCTGAAATTTAAAGGGCAGCAACGGAGAGAAGGCACACTAGAAGGAAAGGGAGATGTGGAGGGGACAAATGAGAGAAGACAAAGCATAGGGGAAGGAATGAAGAAACGTCGGAAAGAAGCAGTACCTGTCTGCTTTGCAATGCCTTGGAAAATGTTCAGTTCTCACAAGATACATTTAGTAAGTGCTTATTATTTAGAGTCGGTGACTTGAATGGTTAAGAACAGGTTGGACTTCAAATAAATATACCTTATTCTGCCAAAAAGAAGCAGGCTTGAATAAGGCCACTGAGACAATGAATAATCTCCTGTTAATTTTCTTTGCAAGGCCAAGGACAACCTGAAGAACAGAGAATGCGGCTCCCACTGGAGCCTAAACAGCACCAGCCTACAACTGAGATCAGCACAGCTGCAAACATAACCTCCCATTGCTCAGTAAGTGAAATTCGGAAGGTTTAGAGTTTGTGTCCAAACAACTCTCAATACTGAGAACATCTTGAAATAACTGCTCCACTCTGCTTTGATGGTATCTATCTAAATATCTATATATTTTAATCGTAAGCAATATGACTTTAATCTCATTAGTTTACATATATGTGTACTTTCTTTATACACACATTTATTTTTTTTCTATTTTAATGAGATGTAATTGACACACATCACCATATAAGTTTGTTGTATTGCATAATGTTTGACTTACATATATTGTGAAATAATTACTGTAATAAATTTAGTGTCCATCATCTCATATAGATATAATAAAAAAGAAAAAACAAAAAAAGAAATGAAAAACATTATTTATTTTTCTTGTGGAAAATTAGGATTTGCTCTCTTGACAACTTTGAAATATACATTCCATTTAGCAGTGTTAACTATAGTCCTCATGTATGCTATATCCCTAGGACTTATTTATCTTATAAATGAAAGTGTGTATATTTTAACCACCTTCCTCCAGTTTTTCTCTCTGACCCCTGCCTCTGATAACCACAAGTCTGATCCTTTTTCTATGAAATTTTTGTTTGTTTGGTTCTTATTTGTTCATTCATTTTTAATTTTTTTTTTATGATTCAATGTATAAGTGATAGTGAATCCATAATACATATGAGAAGATCATATGGTTTGTCAGGGAATTGAAAATTTGTTTACCATTTCAAAATAAACCAATATAATTCACAATATTTATTAAAGGAGAAAAAATTATATAATAATCTCAATAGACAAAGAAAGAAGACTGACAATATTTAATACCAGCCATCATTTAAAAATTTCCAGAATTACAAAGATGGCTTGACAATAGAAGGTACAATTTACCACATTAATAGGTAAAAAACATAAGTATTGTATCCTCTTAATAGACAAAAAAAAGTCCATGATAAAATTGATTTATTAATAATAAATATCATTAGTAAGCTAGAAATTAAAAGGAATTTCCTTAACCCAATAAAAAGTAGTTCCAAAAACCTTGATCAAAAGCATTTTTAGCAGTAAAATGTTAAAAGCAATCACTTTAAAATCAAGAGCGAGAGAAATATGACCGCTACCTGCTGCTGTGCACATTGTATCAGGTCCTTGCTTGTATAGTAATACTTGGAAACAGAAATTTTAAATGTAAGAAATGAACTGATAAAAACAAAATGTGTCATTTTTCACAGATGATATAATTAATTACCCAGAAAATCCAAAATAATTCATAGAGAGATTAAATTAATAAGAGAGTGTAGCAATCTGGCTAGAAATAAGATCAATACACTTAATTTATATACTATCAAAAACAATTAAGAAAATCTATTTAAAAAAAAGGATAGCATATAAAATAGCAACATAAATATACAGTATCTAGAAATCTAACAAAAATTATAGTATATTATGGATACAAAAAGTCATCATTAAACAAAGAGATTTAACATGTTCAAGGGTAGGAAGGCTCACTGTCATAAAGGGTACAATTCTCTCCAAATTTATCTAAAGATCCAAACCCCATAAGGGTTTATTAAGGAAACTTACCCATGATTCTAAAATGTATATAAAAGCAAAATGACACACACACACACACACACACACACACATATATATGGGGGCCAGATATCTGAAATCAAGGTGGTGATCGGTCTGTGCTCCTCTGGCCCCAGGGCAGAATCTGCCCCTTTCCTCTTCCAGCTTCTGGTGGCCTCAGCATTCCTGGGCTGTGGCTGCATCTCTCCAGTCTCTGCCTCTATCTCTCTGCCCTTTTCTCTGGGTCTCTCTATTTTCCCTCTGGCTTTCTTATATAAGGACAAAACTGGATTTACAGGATACCGAGATAGTCCAGGATAATCTCATCTCAACATCTTTAACTTAATTACATCTGCAAAAACCCTATTTTCAAGTCACAGTCATAGATTCCAAGTGGGCATATGTTGGGAGAAGAGACACCATTCAACACAACCATAGGTAATCCACATACATTTTATTTTAAATATTATTTAAAAATCTGAAATAATATTCACAACATATGATGTGGCGGAAAAACAGTTGTGTGGTTCACTTAATGCAAATGTAGAGGTCTAAAAAAGATATGGGCCAGATTATGATTCTCTCTGTGTGGGGAAAATAAACAATTTTAATTTTATACTTTATTGTTTAACAGCACTTCAGTGAACCTACCTTTTTTTTATAATCAAAAAATTTAAGCTCTTCTCACTTCGAAACAAAAAAGCTATTGTCATGTTTCTTTTTTATATTTTGAAATCTTCACCTATATTTCAACTTAGGTTGACAGAAGTTTAAAGGAAGCTAATGATATTTCACAGCGTGCTATGTCATGGCTGGTCTCCTGCCTGTTGGGCAAAGTTTCCAGTCTTTCTCGATGTCTTCATGCTTAATCACTTCCTCTCAGCAGAAGGCATTGCAGTCAGACTCAGAGCTGAGTCCAATGCCAGTGGAGCAATTCTTCTTTTAAAAATCTCCATTTATTATGTTTGTTTGGTCAAAGACATACAAAGCATTTTAAAAGCATAATCTCGTTAACAATAACAGTCCTGTTGATATAATAAAAGACTCATTGAGAGGAGATATGTGGCAGGTGCCTTTATCTTCATTTCACTGTCAAAGGCAGACCAGAGTGTTGAAGATGGGATGTGATTTGTCGAGTCCACCCAGTGAAGAAGGGGAGGTCTGGAACTGGACACAAGGTCATGGCCACCAGTTTTGTGTCACTGGAAGCTGCAGCAGTGGAAAATTGCTTTTTTTTTAAAAAAAGGTATTTTGTTTTTGTTTTTGTCTTTTTTTTTAGAGAGAGAGGAAAGGAGAGGGAGGGAGAAACATCAATGTGAGAACAAATTGATGGGCTGCCTCATGCACGCCTCCTGCTGGGGATCGAGCCTGAAACCCAGGCATGTGCCCTGACCAGGAATCGAACCTGCAACCTTTCAGTGCAGGGCATGATCCCCAACCAACTGAGCCACACCAGCCAGGGCAGAATATTATATTTTTAATAATCCCTGTTTGTCCCTGGGGCCTGTGCAGAACTAGGCAACATGTATAGAAGCACTTTCCAAAAGATGTTAGCTTTAGTTGGACCACGTAACTATCACTTTGTGACTTTTTTTTACCAACTGCCAGCCTTGCAATGAATTGTAACTGCTGTAAGGCCTCTTCAGTGGTATCAGGGTAATTTAAATATGTGAATGAGGAAATTTGGAACTCCTGGTTATTTCAATGTCTTTCTGTTAAAAGTGATGACATTTATTATGGGCAAAACACTTCTGAGAGATTTCTGTAGTTACTAAAAACTCTTTACATAAAATAATACCTCCTTCAATTTAATTATAGAATAGCATACTGAGAGCCAAGAATTTTCACTTCAATTTATTCTCATACTCAGGGATTAGTGTAATTGATAAATCAGTTTACTTATTAAATCTGGATTATACTATATATATTATGAATAAAATAATAAATTAAATGCAGCAAAGTAAAGCTACAGAGGGCAGAGAAGTAAAATTATAACAGATGAAAGCAGACATTAACTAGAAAATTAAAGACAATAGAACTAAGTAAATAAGACTGAAATATAAGAGTTTTGGCCAATATGATAGAAAGAAGAAAAAACAAATATTAGAAAAGTGGCATTACTACAGATACACAAATGATTTCAAAAATTATAAGAGAGCCCGGCCGGGCATGGCTCAGCGGTTGAGCATTGACCTAGGATCCAGATCGAGGTTCGATTCCTGGTCAGGGCATATGCCCGGGCTGTGGGCTCCATCCCCAGTGACTCTCTTGTGATTGATGTTTCTGTCTGTCTCTCCCTCCCTCCCCTTTCCTCTCTCTGAAATCAATAAAGATATATTTAAAAAATAAATAAATAAATAAAAATTATAAGAGAGTACTATGTGCAACCTTATGCAAGTACATTTTAAAATATAATGAAGTAAAAATATAAATTAGCTACCAAAACTGACAAAAAGATTTAAAAAAAACTTCAGTGAACAAATGGCCATAAGTGAAATTATAATTTAGTCAAATCTCTATCTTGAATTCAGACCACCAACCCAGATTTTAAAAAGGCAATGAAAAATACCTATCTTACTTAAACTATTCCAGAGCTTAGCAAAAGATGGAAAGTTTCAACTCATTCTACACTGCTTATGTAATATAGACTTCCAAAACTGGGTAAGGAAAGCACTCAATGCACACACATACACTCACAATCCAAAAATTAATCTATTAATCTCATTTGTGAATTAAATGCAAGAATCGTACAAAAATTTAACTAAGTAGCTCTAGCAGTGTACTGGAAAAATTAATATACACTTGCATTTATATTTAGATATACATCTATGTGTAATTATACATATAATTATATATGTTTATATAAATAACAAGACTATTAGACTGTGTGTATTGTTCTTTTTTCACTTAAAATGTGAAAAAAAATCTTGACATTTTTATCCTCAACAATAGTATTTTATTAGTTTCATAGTATACTATTGAAATCACCATTTTAAAACAAAATAAGGAAATAATTTACTTGTGTGGAACACAGAGCATATTTGCAGTGATATTGGGGGGGGGAACCAAACACCTGTCAAGTATTCATTTTATACTAGTTTTAATAACTCCCCAAATTATTTCAACTGTTACATCAACTGTGAATTTTCTATTTTAGTGAGAGACTAACACAGCAGAGAGAGAGGGTAGAGAGTGAGAGGTAATTCTAAAGATATGTTGAACTAAAACTATTGAAATGTCTAGGCTAATTATTTCCTAAACGAAAAGGTAATAGGGGGAGAGAGACCAGGAATTTGAGGGAGGATGCCAAATGCCAGCTCAGAGGAGGGCAATTAAAATGGCAAGAACCTATGCTGTCACAGAGCACCTGGCACCAACCGGACTCTACCAGTTGCTCTACCAAAGGAGGAAAAAGCATGATGATTATTACCCACTTCACAGACATTCCTGAGGTTCTGCTCTAAGCCAGGCAGAGCAACAGACAAGACACAGTCACTTGATAAAGCTTGAAAATTTACATTGTAATGGATGAGACCAGGCAAAACCTTCGCGTGAAAGAAGGCGCACAGGGGAGCACATGAGGACTGCATGTGAGACATTTGCAGACTCACTTAGCGTCCAGTGGCATGACTTAGACTGATTGGTCTTGCCTAGGAAGAACCATTATTAAAGCATAATTAATTAGCCCATACCAAAGGCTTTTCCTCCATATTAATTGAGTACTTTTGTTTTTGGTTTGTGGTCTTCCTCTCAAAACGTATTAGAAGGTCTGGCTTCAATTATTCCCCTCTTCGAAACGTTCCGCACCCTCAGGCCACAGCCCTGACCCGCGCCCAGTCAAGCAGGCATTAGATCCTCATTTCTCAGGATCCGAGCAGAGCTACAGAGAATCTTATCCTGGGAGCGGGATGTGGTCTTTTTGAGACATAAGTTGTCTGTATACTCTGCGGAACAAGGACAGTGGAAATGTGGGGACGCCCAGGGCCATCTTTCATGCCATATGGGCATGGGGGGAGTGTTTGTTTGCAACAGCAGAGGTCAAAGGAAACACAAGAATGAGCGAGATAAGCTAAAATGAGAAATGCATCAAGAAAAATGCCCCATATCATGTGTGAAGCAGGATTCACCTCCAGCCTTCTCACTTATATGAGCCAACAAATTTATTTTGCCCTAGTTAAAATTTCTGATACTTGCAATTAAGTGCCTCCTGAGTATATCTTCCTACTGTCTGCCCTCCTCCTGAGAGACCTCCATGTGTGTATGATTCATGCAACACTCAAGCATCACCATTTTTTTTTAGCACACCATCCCCAGTGGCCCTGAATCTCCATCTACTTCAATTAGACCCTTGTCATTATTCAGAACTGCCACACTATAAAATGCTACCCTCTAATAATTATGGTGATACACATATTCATTACTAGCTGGATGATGAAAAATCAACAGTGACAGATTGCATAATATAATTAGGTGGTATGAAGTTTTTAAAAGATTCTTATTTGGGTAGTAATACTGAAAAAAGCTGAAGCATTCTATATAATATCTAGCTAAGCATACGGCACATAAAAGAATAGATCTTGTTGATGATTTTCATTGCCACTAGTTTAAAACACATGATATTCTTATATATCGATCAGTTTTTATCCAAAATAGACAAAAGAGAAAACCTTACCATTCCAATTTTGCCGAAAGCTAAATATAATTGATCTTTTTTTCCTTCACATTTATTTTAGCCTTGTGCTGCATTTTTAGGAACCATATAGAATTAATTAAATGTGATGGGCGACTGAAATGTTCTGAGACAGCACTGGGATAATAGAGAGGTAAAGGGCTGGGCCACTGTTAATCATAACAACATCCCACTTAAAAGCTGGAATGCATCAGCAATCTGCTGTTGCCATATTGATTTCACTTAGCCCTTCTGGATGGAATATCAGGGAGATTTTCCAATGTAGAATCAAGACAGATGGTAGGGAGGTTGGGAGAAAAAATAGTCTCGCAGTGTAATGGAAGTCAAAGCAAAGCTTTTTGAAAAATATTACTATAATTCCTTGACAAACAACTGACATCAAACCAAAAACATCTATTAATAACATGGCAAGAATTATGGCATAAGAACCTGTTTACTTTTCTACCGATGAAGTTAGATTTTGCAGGACTATTGGTATTACTCCCTTATAGGTGGGGTCCTAAAATCACTTTATAAATAAAATGATATAATACCATTAATTAGATTAGTGTTTCAGGGGAAATCTTGACCTGAAAATTGAATTTCAAAATAACATTTGATTACAGAGCAAGTGTTTAACTTATTCTACCCAAAGTATTGGAAGTGATTAGTTTAAACTAGTTAATTCTAGATAGTTACTACACTCTATCTTCCTTATGTGTATCTTTTCCTCACTATTCTTTTTTGATCTTTTGATTTTGAGAGGAACTAAGCTAATTGCTACTCTATGAAATTTCAAAAAGAGATATAGTGTGATAAAAAAAAATACAATTTTGAGGTCAAGGGTTTTAATCCATTTCTATCATGTATTAAGTCTTTGAACTTAGACAGATTACTTAATCTTTTTTAGCCTTCAATTCCTCAATGCAAAATTGGAACTATATAAAATAATGTTAAAAATTAGATACAAAATTATATAAAAGTGCCTGGCTTAGTCCTCTTACTTCCCCTTAGTCTTGGAAAGAAAACACACTCTCTTTAAAGTGGAAGTGGGACTGAATAATTTTCAAGCGGAGTTTTTTGTATCTTATAGGAGTCTAATGCAATTCTTCGGTCTATACTTATGCCTTTTTTTTTTTTTTTTTTTTAACTAGAGCTGTCAATTTATGACTGTGAGGAAGGACAATTCAACCAGAAACTGCTGCTCCAACACACTGCTTGCGCTTTGTTTTTCTGCAGCTATGGAGAAGCCTGAAGATGAAAGTGAGGCAGCAGGAACAAGGCCAAGGCCGTGGAAGCGAGGTTCCAGAGGAAGTGTGCTTCCGCACCGTGGCCAGCAGCCAGGGGGCACAGGAGCAACAGTAGAGTCAAAGTGGAAAGTTTCAGGGGCGCGTATCAGAGCCACCTCAAGTGTGGGGCACGCTGGAGACCTAACTTAATTCACTGAAATTAGTTCTGAGATACTGAATATACATGAACTGTAATTGGCTCATACTGGAAACTCTTTGTCCCCCACAAAGAAGTCTGGCCTTGCCCTCTTCCATCAAGCTGAAGCCAGTTCACTGTTAAAGGTTACTTTCAGGACTTTGGTGCATTTCCGAAATATAAGTGTTTCCAGCTCAGCTCTGACACATAGCTCCCTGAGATTTGATTCACCTCTTTTAAATATATATATATATGTGTGTGTGTGTATATATATGTATATTTTATTTATTTATTTATTTATTTATTTATTTATTTATTTATTTATTTATTTATTTATTTATATTGATTTCAGAGAGAGAGAGGGAGAGGGCGAGAGAGACAGAAACATCAATCATAAGAGAGAATCACTGATCTGCTGCCTCCTGCACGCCTCTACTCTGGATGGAGCCTGCAGCCCTGGCGTGTGCCCTGACTGTGAATCAAACCGTGACCTCCTGGTTCATGGGTGCACCCTCAGCCACTGAGCCACACCAGCTGGGCTGATTCATCTCTTTTAAATGGACATGGAGTCATGTATGTCTACAAAGATGAGAGGTCATTGCATTAACACCTTGTTGGGCACTGCCTTAAATCTTACAACATTTTGTTACAACCGCTGTTTTGCACTTTGTTCTCTCTTTGCCTTTTGATCTCCTCCCACTTCCTTCTCTAGAGGTCAGTAAGTAGGTTAGGTTAAGTTAACTGAGGCTATAATGTTTGATCTGGAAGGTGCATGAAAAAATATTTATTTAAATGTCCTCATTTTTACAAAGGCCAGGAAGCCAGGTATCTTTCAAATGTCATATGACAAATAGTAGAGAGAGAAGTAGAATTCAGATGTCATGAGTGATCTTTTGTTCTTACAAAGCAATCTATCTTCTTAGATACGAATCACATAATTTTCTGAGTATTTACTAGGCTTCAACAGTATTTTGAAGGCTGGGCTGGGTTAGTATTTGTTCCACAAGTAATTGCCATGTAAGACATTTGATCAGTGAGAAATTAGATTCTTCTGTGAAGTTGATGTAACATAGAAAACAATCTGGCTTATATGTCACCATCTTCTTCCTGTTTCTTTAGATTTGAGAATTGTGAGACACAGCACAAGTGAATGGAAACAGCTTAAGTGAAATATGCTGGCAAACACACACGCAACAGATTTGGTTTTGATCAGCAAATATGGTCACATTTTCCCCTTTCATCCTGGCTACTTCGACACTTGAGAAAGTTCTGCCCTCCAGATTACAGTGCATTTGCTTATGCAAAGTTGATATTAAAAATCTGGTTCATCAGAAAAAGTCTTCTCAGAACTGAAGACAAGCTGCTCCTTTCCAACTGAAAATGTCAAACGCTCACTCATACAGTTCTTACCAGACTTGATTTATATGAGCAACTGCCAATCCTTAACTTCACCCTCAAGCAAGTGCAAATGGGAGCCTGATCGTGCCGCCATTAATATCAGTTAGTTTTGTTTGATATCCTAAATAAAAAAATCATTTCTTCCCTCCATGTGGCAGTTACTGAATTTACTCCATCAATTGCTCTAAAATCTTCTAGTTTCCAGATATCTCTGTTGTTTACCTGTAGTGCTTTTAAAAATATGATTCTTTTCCTTATGGCTATCTAGAAGTGTGGCTTTAAGAAAAAAACACATTGTTTACAACCTTACTTGTAACTTGAGTTCATATTTCCCAAGTGCAGTGAAAATTACACTTTTTACCAAAAGATAAAAAGATCAAAATAAGGTAGAATTTAATTTGTACCATGTTTCTAAGCAATAATGTGACTTGTATATTAAAATCTATGCATTTTCTTAAGGACTCAAGTGCTTTAAATAGATAATATATGACTTTTACAGAAATATTCTTTATATGAGCATTCCCAGATAACAAGAGAATTAACAGGAAAAATGACATGTACAAGGTTGGGACAGATCAAAACAAGGTTTTCAGTGAAAATTTTAAAAAAAGAAAAAGGAAAAGAGAAAGGAGCAAGCTTGGCCCTACAGAAGGAGCCACTTAATTCAGATTGAGAAGAGGGAATCAGAAAGCATGATTTATAGTACCACAGTCCAATAAATCATGGTCAGGAAAAGGAGATGTAAGGTATAAAGCATTTCCTGTGATGTGCCTCTTCAAGCACCAGATTGATAAATCTTCAAAAATTAGTTCCTACCCCCAAATGTATATTGCAGCAGAGAGCTGTCTTGAAATCTCTTGATGCACTGAAATCTCCCGATTCACAACACCCTCATTATCAAACTAACAAAGACGAGACCACAAGCTGTGCTTGGGTTTTATTTCACACAGCACAAGGACTGAGGGGCTCCAGAAACACTGTAAAGAAACATGCCCCCATTTCCCCACTTCAGAAAGAATAGAAAGATCAGTCATTCTCTAAGCAGGATTTCCATTGTCATTATGGGATTTTACTCACAGTATGTTGCGCTTCTACAAGAGAAGTACAGGGGTATTTAATGGCCACGTGCCCCAGGGAAAGCTGGATTGTCTCGGAGGTTTTCCCTCCCAATACAAATGCTGGGTCCAAAGACTGCCAAAGAGGTCGGAGCAAGTCATTATCAGGGTCATCCCAGTGACTTTCAATATACTTAATATTTTTAAAGCACACATTTTGAACCTCTCAACTTTTTTTTTCAAACTCACTTTTTTCGTTTTGTTTTTTTTTGGTGCACATGTCATTTTATTTAATTTTCATAACAAGTTGGTAAGTTAAGAATTATCTGATGCATTTCTATGGATGAACACGCCAATGCTCAGAGCAGCCAGGCTGCTTGCGGAGTTAAGAACTGTCAGAGCCAGGTTCAAATTGTAGTTTTTCAAACTCCAAAATTCCTTTTCCTAATATCTAACTGCAAATGAGCCTCTTGACCAATGAATGTTTCATTTTCAAAAGGTAAGTGGTGGGGGAAAGAAGGATAGAAATAATAGGAACACTGCCTGGCTGGCGTGGCTCAGTGGTTGAGCGTCCACCTATGAACCAGGAGGTCATGGTTCGATTCCCCGTCAGGGCACATGCCTGGGTTGCAGGCTCCATCCCCAGTAGGGAGCGTGCAGGAGGCAGCCGATCAATGACTCTCTCTCATCATTGATGTTTCTCTCTCTCTCCTTGTCCCTTCCTCTCTCTGAAATCAATAAAAACATATTTAAGAGAAGAAATAATAGGAACATTAATTTTGCTGATTATATTTATATTGGCATATTTCTAAAAATTTGGTTTAGGGCCCTTAAAAAAGAAATTATGTTATCTAAAGGAATCACATGGATTCACTGAACATAATTTAAACAAAAGTGGTCCTTTTTCATCGTTTTCACTTTTAATGGCTTTCTTTTGAGACACTCCTAATGAATAACCCAGAGAACAAAGGATGCCTCGAGACAACATAACTCTTGGTTTGACTCTAAAGAAACCTACCACCTCCCCCAGAATTAATAAAATCAGACCTGATCCTGCAAGGCAGGCGATGAAACAGGGAAAGGACTGGAGTTTTCTTTGGAGATCTCATACTCATTACTGCAGCCATATGAGGAAATGTATTACCACTTTAAAAAATCAGCCACATTTCTCCACAAAGCTTGGAGGGTAAGAGAAAAGTTAGAAGGCACACTGCGTGTTTCCTGAGAAGATTCTCTCCCCACCCAGCCTTGTCAATCTGAATTAGTTTTCATCAAGGAAGTTGCCAGTCCTCAGCATTCCCTCAATTAACATTTTATAGGGTTTAAGATTGCCGCTTCATAACACTCAAGGTTCATGAGCTATAGCGAAAACAGGATGCAATTTCCCACCGAAACATGATTCATATAGAACGCGTCTTCAGCTATAGCATTTTAATCAGAAAATGAAATTAATATCACAATCACAGTAATGTAATTCTATTTTATGAAAATTAACTTAGAAATTGTTATCTTCTAGGAAAAAAAAATAACCTCAGAATTTAAAACAAACCTGAATATTCAGCTGAAATATCATGCACCTAGAATTGTGGTATTTAATTATGTGCTCCTTTAAAATGTATCCAAGCTGGAAATCTTACAGCTGTGTGTAACAGAATAATGTGATTGTGGTGGTCTCTGGTGCATTGGTGGTTAACATCTCACTGGTATATCTTTCCCCCCCCCCCCCCCCGTTTACTTAAAAAAAAAAAAAATCTTTATTGATTTCAGAGAGAGGGAGAGGGAGAGAGAGATAGAAACATCAATGATGAGAGTCGTCATTGATCCACTGCCTCCTGCACGCCCCCGACTGAGGACCGAGCCCACAACCCAGGCAGGTGCCCTGACAGGGAATCGAACCGCGGTCTCCTGGACCCTAGGGCGATGCTCAGCAGCTGAGCCACACCCGGCCGGGCCCCACTTTACTTTTAATCTTTCTCTGTCCTTATGTTTCACTGTGCCATTTTAGGTGTGTCACTTGTAAACAGAATATGCTGAATTCGGGTTTTCTTTTATTCAAGCTCTTATCTCTGTATTTTAAACACGAGGGTTAATTCCTGTTATACCTACTGAGTTTACCAATACATTTGGAATGATTTATAATCATCTTTTTTATTGTTCCCATTGGTTCTGATTTTAGCTATGTTAATTTTTCTCCTTTTCTGCCATATTTTGGATTCAAATTTTTAAACTCAACTTCCCCACCCCCTGCCACTGGTTAAGACCTGAAACTCTATTTCTATTCTTCGGTAACCGTGTATATTAATTAGGATGTGTTCAGAGTAAGCGAAGCCCTTTGTACTTTTAACATCCTTGTAACTACAGATGCTCCTCAACCTATGATGGGGTTATGTCTCAATAAAGCCATCGCAAGTTGAAAATATCACAAATTGAAAATACATTTAATACACTAATTTACAGAACATCAGAGCTTAGCCTAACCTACCTAACACATGCTGAGAACATTTACATTAGCCAGCAGTTGAGCAAACTCATCGCACTGCTATTGCTCAGCATCATGAGAGAGTATTGCACTGTCTGTCGCTAGCCTGGGAAAAGATCAAAATTTGAAGTACACTTTCTACTGAATGAGTATTGCTTTCACACCACCATAAAGTCGGAAAACCATAAGTCAAACCACCCTAAGTTAGGGACCGTGTGTACTGGCTTCATATGTCCCCTTTCTATGGGCTGCTGATATAACTTACAGAGACGTGGAATATTTTGCAAATCTTGTGAAACCAAAGAATCACCTAGCAGGCAGAGCAGTGTAGGAGAGATGCGGGTACATCCATCATGCTCCCATGCTGAGCCTGTGCTGAATTCACCCGTCCAGCCAGCCATGTGTTCAATGAGCAGGTCTTTGGTGAGTTTCACTCATGCATGAATATATATATATACATATTCTTTTTTTTTTTAATATATCTTTATTGATTTCAGAGAGAGGAGAGGAGAGGGGGGAGAGAGAGACAGAAACATCAATGATGAGAGAGTCATTAATCGAGCCTGCAACCCGGGCACGTGCCCTGACCGGGAATCAAACCCCGATCGCCTGGATCCCAGGTCGACGCTCAACCGCTGAGCCACGCCCGGCTGGGCTGAATATATTTCTTGATAATAAAACCAAATTGCTTTATATGTAAGGAGTTTGTCTTCACTGACTATATTGTACATTTCAAAGGAATAAAAATGTTATCTTCCATTTCTTTTTTTTTTAATCCTTACCCAAGGATATGTTTTTTATTGACTTTTTTGAGAGAGAGAGAGAGATCGAGATCGATTGGTTGCCTCCCGTATGTGCCTGGACCAGGGATGGAACCCGTATCCTTTTTGGTGTACATGATGACATTCCAAACAACTGAGCCACCCGGCCGGGGCTCTTTCATTCATTTTCCACCCTCTCACTCAGTTCTCAAACCTTAGTGAGCATCAGAATCGCAGGGTAAGTTAACAGTCACGGGGCAGGCCTAGGAACTTGGATTTCTAACAAGGGCTCTTGAAAACTAAGATGAAGCACAATCACACAGGCATGGTCTGTCCGGTTGGTTCTGCACACGGTAGTGATCGGTGAACATTTATCACAGTGAGGTAGATAGGTGCACGAGGATGGCAGGAGGTAAAAGTTGACATTTCTGTAAACTGGTAGTTCAGGTACTAGTTGACAAGGCCTCGAGAGTGCGGTGTCCAGAATAAGAGTTACTCAAAAGTAATAATAACCATGGGTACATTTGATCTTTGTATTATTAGTCTGATCCATTTAATCTTATAAAGTTGTATGAAGAACATGATTCTTTCAAAATAATCTCTGGCTGAGAAGCTCTCAAAATAGATTAGGCCAGGTAAGACAGCAAAGGAATCTCTGATATTGGTGAAATGTTGCTCAGTGGCAAGAAAAATAATGCACATTAAGAGAATTTCAAGATTTTAATGATGCTATATAATGTCAAATGGCAGCCAATTAGCTTTTTTTTAAAAAAAGACATGATTCTGGTGGTAAATTGTTTTCCAGACGGAAAATTACTTTTAAAAATAATGAAGAACAGATTGTTTTCCTTTGTGGATTTATATTTCAGTTGAAGGGGACAATTCTTAATACTAATAAAGCACCTTTGCTTGGCAACATCATAACTGCTACTTCTAACTTTCCACAATTATGAGCTAGCTGGTATCTGGCACTTGTTTAATCTAGTATTATTTCTGCTCCCGCTTTGTTGCCAGTACACTGACTTGGTCCATTTTGTGAGCAGCTATCCATCTACTGACCTGAGGCTGGCCTCTGTCCCCCCTTTACTAAGGGGGAGAGAAGATGAGATCTTGTTGCTGTTGCTCAAAAGCTAATTTGACTTTGATCTCAAAAGCCCTGTCTGTCTGGACACCACTTTTCTGCAAATTCTCTTAAAAAGTGGGGCAGTGGAATGAGAATGAACTACTGATGGAGAATATCACCAATGTTCCTCCTACTGCTATATTAAATAACCACATGATTAGTGGGGACACGCCCAAGAGCAAAAACAATGTTGGGTGACCACAAAAGGGTATGGAACATTTCACACTCTTGGTTTAAAGTCTGTTATTGCATCCAAACTCACAGCTGAGATTAAAGCCTCTATCTATATTTTAAAACTATTTGTAAAAGATTTAATTTGATTATCTTCAATATGTAACAGCATAAAATTCAAAGATCAAAAATGCATAGAATAAAAAGCATTTTTTCCCTTACCCATCTGTCACCCCCCCCCGAAATCCACTTCCCCTCCACAGAGAAGACTCTGCCACCATTCTCTTATGTATTCCACCAGAACTGTGCTATGCCCATATAAAATATTAATAACCCTTTTAACAAACAGTTATTTAGTACTCAATATGTGTCAGGTATTGAATACAGTGCATATATACCAGTCAGGTACAGAAAAGAGTCATTTTCCTTGCCTCAAGGAGACTACATTCTAGTGTGGGAAGACAGACAATAAATAAGATAGAGATGCTAATTTTATAGTCTATTAGAAGATGATAATTACTATGAAAAGAATTCAAACAGGAAATGTGGGTAGGGAGTCTTGGGAAAGTATAGTAATTTAAGGGGTGGTCAGAAAAAGCCTCATGAACAAAATCACATTTGAGCAGATCTGAAGGAGGAGAGATAGTGAGTTCAGGGAAAAGCATCCAGGAAGAGTAATTTTGGGGGCATAGAGTGAGAAATGAGGTTAAGGTCCACAGTGGACCAAATCAGGCTGAGATTTGTCACTATAATAAACTTGGTTTCTATGCTGAAGGAAATAGTGGGCCATTGGAGGGTTTTGAGCAAGTAGAGACATGATCTGACATACATTTTGCAGGATATCCTAGATGCTTTCTTGAGAATAGTCAGGAGAGCAAGAAAGAAGCATGTTGCAGTAATACAGTCAACAGATGATAATTGCTGACTTGGACTAGAATGGCAGCCCTGGAGGTGGTGAGAATGGGCCAGATTCTGGATATACTTTAAAGGCAGGATCAACAAGAGTAGACTAAGGCTTGCATATAGGCTGTGAGAAGAACTTGGGAATCAAGAGTGACTCTTAAGGGTTTTAGCCAGAATAACTTAAGGAATGGAGGTGAAATAGAAAGCCTGAAGGAGGAATAGGTTTTCGGGGGGGGAGATGAGAAGTTCTGTCTTCAATATCTGAGGCTTGAAATGCTTATTAAACATGGAATTGGAGATGAATAAACAGACAGTAGGACATACAAGTATAAAACCAGGGACTAGATCTGAGCTGGAGATAAGAATTTGAGAGTCAAAGGCAAATAAATGTTACTCAAAGCTGTGGATTTAGAGGAGATCCCGCATTAGTAAGTGTACATAGAGAAGAAGCAGACAAGAATGAGCCCTGAGATCTCCAACAGTTAGTCAAGAAAGAGTTAAGGAAGAAAAGGCAAGGGGACTGAGAAGGAGCAGCAGAGGGGAGGAGGAAAACCAGTGGCAGGTGTCCTGAAAGCCAGGGAAAAACAGTGCTTCAAGAAGGAGGCATCAGAATTGTGTCTAATGCTGCGAGACGATTTATCATACCAAGGTCAATGGTGATATTGGTGGGAAGAGTATTAGTGGGACGAAAACAAATTAGAATGGATTTAGGAGTAAGAAGCAGAAGAGAAACTGGAGAAAATGAGTATAGATTAAATCTCTTGAAGAGTTTTGCTATAAAAGAGCTAAGAAAAGGGGTAATAACTACAGGGAGAAAATATGATCAAAAGCAGATTTGTGTTTTTAATGGGAGAAATAAAAAGCTTATTTGAATGCTGTGGGAATGATCTAATAAAGAGGGGAAAATGTGTGTTCAAACATATTCATTTTGTTGCACATATGATACGTAGTTACACACTAATCTGAAATTTTTTTCCCACTTAACAATAGTATTCCATCAAATTTCAGTTCTCAGTGACCAGGAGACACACTGATATTATTTTACAGCTATGAAAGAAAAAATATTCTGCCATTTAAACTATGACAGGCCATTATTTGAAAGACACTTTCTGACTTCAGAGATGTTCAAATGTTAAAAAAAAAAAAAAATAAGTTCCTCTTATAAACAATGATATATGATCTGCATCTTGGAGATATTTTCCATCTCAATACAAAAAAAAGTATTTTTCATGAAAGGCTGCAGCCTATTCCATTTTGTCAGTGTACCATAGCCAATTTAACCAGTCTTTTTTTAAGCATGATTTATTTATTTTAAATTCTTTGATGCTGTAAAAATGCTTCAGTGAGTATCTTTGTATATACAACCATCTCTACTCTGTCTAGGTGAATCTGTAAGATAAATTCCTAGAAGGGCAACTGTAATGTTATGGGTAATCCAAATGGCTGCGCATAAAGGTTTTGCCAACCTTTAGCCATGCCTGAGTGAACCATCCTTATCCGACATATGGTACTATCAAATGTATTAATTTTTGGAATATGGTGTGGAAGGCAGAAAAGTGGCCTCCTAGCCCGGCCGGCGTGGCTTAGTGGTTGAGCATCGACCCATGAACCAGGAGGTCAGGGTTCGATTCCCGGTCAGGGCACTTGTCGGTGTTTCAGGCTCGATCCCCAGTCGGGGGCGTGCAGGAGGCAGCTGACCAATGACTCTCTCATCATTGATGTTTCTATCTCTCTCCCTCTTCCCCTCTCTTAGAAAAGAAAAAAAGAAAAGTGGCCCCCCAAAGATGCCCACATTCTAACCCACAAAACCTGTGACTAGATTGCTTTACACGGCAAAGGGACTTTGTGATTAATTTAAGGATCTTAAAATGAAGAGATTGTCCTGGATTATTCAGGTGGTGCCCATGTAACACAGGAGTCCTTAGAAATGAAGGAGGGAGGCAGGAGAGTCCAAGACGGGGGTGTGAAGAGAAGTCAGAACCAGCAGAGGTCGGAGCGATGAGACCCTGAAGGTGGAAGGGGGTCAGCAGGCAAAAACGAATTCCTCCAGAAGCTAGAAAGGCAGAGAAACAGGTTCTCCCCTAGAGATGTCTTATTAAATAACATACAAACTTTCCTCCATTTCTATATAATCTGAAACACTTTGAACAGCACCAGAGTGATCTATTATTTAGCATTTCAATAGACTTATGCTTTGAAATAATCTTTTATAAAAGTTGATCTGTATAGATTTTCATATATTCTATGATTTTTTACAAATCTTTCTCCTCATCTATATGCTTTATTATGTTGTATAGAGCTGAACACAATAGTCTCTTAAGATTCTTTTAATTTCTACTGCACTTGTAGTCATTGCCTTTTTTTTTTTGTATTTTGCTTTCTCCTTTCTCTGTATAAGTCAGCTAATAATTTATCTTTTTTTCTATACCAGCTTTTAGATTTACTTATTAATTCTACAATTTTTCTATTTTCCCATTCATTAAAATCTTTTTATCCTTCTTAACTATTCCTTTGCTTTTTTTAGAAGTTGAAATTCTTTTTTTTTTTTTTTTTTGTATATTAGTGAATTATTTAGTACTATGACTGTCTTGGAACATGACTTTAAGTGTATCCTATAGGTTCTCACATATCATGCTCTTATCAATCTCTTCTGGAAGTATTACAATTTGGGTTTTGATTTCCTTATTTTCTTAAGGGTTAGTTAAAAGAAATTTTTGAAATTTCCATGTGGCTATGATTTTGTTGGCTAAATCCAATTATATTTTGAAATTTCTCCTCTTATTGCATTTGATCAAACAATGTTTTTGTTCTTATTTTGGCTTTGGTGAACTTGAAGTTTTATTTATGATCATTATATTAATTTTTGCAAATATATTAATTTTGCAAATATACATATTTACACATTCCATCTCTTTATATGTATTTACATATCACATATTACATATTTACAAAACATATATACATTGCAAATACATATATATGTGTGTGTGAATATATATATATATATATATATATATATATATATATATATATATATTCCATCTCTTTAATTGTTATTTAGGTATTGTATACCTTTGGTAAATTTGCTGACGTTTTATTGCTTTGAAAAATTCTCTGTGCTCCTTTGTTTTTTGCCATAAGGGATTTTCATTAAACATCAACCTAGGCTCTGAAAAAAAAAATGCAGGTAAAAAGCACATCAAAATTTTGTGGCTAATGGACCCAGTTGAGCAGTCTGCTGCTCAATCGAAAGCCTGATGACTTTACTTTGTCAATTTCATATATTATGTTCCTAATTTGAATAAGTATAAATGTCAAAATCCAGCATCCAAAATAACCCTGCAGCATCTCGACCTTCAGCTTTTGGGGAGACTGCCAGAGTTTATTCTCTAAGATGCTCCTCAACTGCTAATGATTAGCACCTCAAAGCTTAGAGGCATCCAGGACTCCTCATCTGAAAAAAATACCCATTAGCAGAAGCTACTTGGTGTGTGTGAAAGAAGCAAAACAAATTTCTCCAGACATCATGTCCTGGCAAGAGAATCCAATGGTGGGTGTGCTGTCACTTGATCATTCCTGTGTTAATGCTGCTTCAGGCATTGCTCATTTTAGTTTTGCATTAGCAAATAATTTTATTAAAAAGATGGCCATGATAACGCTGATTGATAGAGAGAAAACATGCCTGGCTTAAAATACTCATAATTTATAATCAACTGTGCTTTAACAATATAAAAATGTCATTTAAAATGCTGTGTATATTTAATCTATTCTGAGAGAGCAATTACATCTATATGAAATTCTAATGATTTGAATGTAATGTTCATCAAAGGGTTCTCCATTTTAATTTTAGTCTCCTCCTCTTTAACAAATAGTTACTTTAATCTATAGGAACTGCCTTCTTGAGTACTCAATGATTATTAAATGTCAGCGTCTGGATAATGAAGGTGAGGCCAATGCGGCAGCAATTATAGTTTTACCATTTCTCACTGCTAGACACCCTTGAGCAATCTACTTTAGAACACTAACCTAGGAGGAGAGTCTATGACCAGCTGGGAGAAGGCAGCCTTTCTTTTTCCCTGGTAGCTATAGTGCAGAGTGCAAATATTCATCCAGAAAATATTTGTGAGTGCCTACTGTGTGTTAGGCAGTGTGCCAGAGACTGCTGGATATAACTGAGATGATAGGGTGGTCTCTGTCTTAGTGGAGTTTGTGGTCTAAGGGAAGCAGCCAGCTCATAAGTAAACAAGGGGGTTGGATCCTATTTCAAATCAGTGAGAAGTCCCTGCAAAGTGTAAGCAATGCAGTGGCAGGATGTGATTTGCACTTTGAAAAGGTAAAACACGGCTGTTCTGTAGGCAGTGAACTGGAGGAGGGCTGAGTTGAAACAGCTCCAGAGACGTAAAGCCTATTGCAGTGATTCAGGAGAAGGCACTGAGGTGGCAGTGGGAGGATCGGAGGTATTCTTGAGAAAGTGGCAGTGGGACTTGCTAGGTATTGTTTGGACATGGAGATGAAAGAGGGAACCAGTCACAGGTCTCTTCTAAATTTGTGGCTTGAGCAAGGAGGCAAAGGGAACCATTTCCTGTGATTAGGGAAAGGGGGCCAGGAATGTGTTCAAAGTCCATCATATGCCAAGAGTATTCCTAGGGCTTTACTTAAGTCATCTATAACACCCACAAAACCTCACACATTAAGTATTATCTCCACATCACTGATGAAGAAACTGAGGCTGAAAGCAGATATATAACTTGCTTGAGGTCAGTCATCTAATGAGTAATAAAGTCAGAATTCAACCTTATTCTGGCTTCTAAACTTACTCTTTTCCCTCTTTGGCCACTCTTGACATAGTTTAGGATTCCCCCCCCCCTTTTTTTTCCTTTTTAATTATGTCCTCTTGTGTCCTATGATAATTGGCATTGGTCTTACTGTAAATATGAATTTATTAAAAGATATGGCAAATGCTATTAGGAATTTATATGAAGCATCTGGTAGGATTATAAGGACATCTTTAAAACGAATTAACATCAAAATTGCTATAGAATATATATGTAGTATTTAGATTCCTTTCTTGCTTATTTTCTATATAGGCACCTGGATTAAGAGTGTCTAAACTATCAAAAGAAATGCAACATCCTTAAGTATTTAAAAGGACTAGGGAAAGTAGTTAAAAGCTGTTTTAATTAGTCTGTTACAAAAAAGATTTATGTTCTTTTTTTGGTCGGGTTGGAGAGAGCCAAACGCCCTGAATAAAGCACATGGCTGACCTGGCGACTTAATTTACTCCTACTAATGTTTATCTACTGCATATTATGTACAAGGATGTCTACTAGGTCCTGAAACACTAATCACAAAATTAATGTAAAATGACCAGGTATGAGCAATATCTGGAGGATTGAAAAATAGCTGGCAAATCCTTAAAAAAGAAAAAAAAAAGCTATGATAAAGGGTAACGTGTCGAGCTATAAGAAGGTGACCAGAAGAGAATAATGGAAATGCATGTCAGGTTCATTTTGAGCTACAACTTTATTAACAATCTGAAAGAAGATGTACATTAATGAAATTTCTAGATGATACTAAATAGGGAATTGTCAAGTATACCAGTGAAACAGAGATAATATGTGCAAAGGCTAATAATAGCAAGAAATAAAGGTCAGGCACGCAGAGAAGATTTAACTGCATGAAATTCCACATTAAAAACCACCGTATTCTGCATAAAGAATGAAGATTCAAAAAAAATAAAATGAAGCCAATTGGATTGAGCATCTACCAGAAGTGAGAGAAACCAGTAAAATAATAAAATCCAGGGACCACCATGTTATATAGAGAGAAAAAATAAAGAGGAGGCTGGGAAACCAATTGCTAGCCAAGTGGACTAAATGTATTTTGTGAGCATAGAAAGTATAAACCATTTTTCGAAGCTTCAAACAAATAGTAAGTTGGGGAGAAGCTTCAAGCAACCAGAAGTTGGGGAGAGGGTTATGGGGGCAGATGCTAGGTGGAGGGGATAATTGGGGGGGTAAAGGGGGACATCTGTAATATTTTCGACAATAAAGATAAATTAAAAGAAAAAAAGAGTTTACTGAATAAAGAATCTTATGCCATGCAGATTCTGCTCCATCTTTTTGCTTGTAGATCTGGGTATAGAATGGCCTATGCCATCTCTCTACTCCTTTGAAGGCATTCATATCACCTGAGATGATGCAAAAATTTCACTACTTTTTAAAGATCAGTAAAGGTTCTGTGATCATAGTTACCTCTGGAGGTTCGGATTCTAGCCCAGAGTGGCATTCTACTTATTACCCTAGAGGAGAGAGGCCCTCCACACCCCACTGGCACCCCCACCATGGGCACTATCATTAATCACTGAACCTAGGAACTTCTTTTTTTCCTTTCTCTTGCTCTCAGTTATACTAATTGTATTATCTAAGTTTGTCCTTAGATTAAACAATGAAAGGATGCTTCAGACCTTGCTCCTCAAGCACCCTTTGGGCATGTTGACAGAGATGATTCACAGTGCTTGGTAAGGCATGTACTGCTCACCTAAAGATGAAAACTCACAATTTGATATTAAGCAAATGTCTGGCTCTTTTGCTTTCTCTCTTGCCCACTTACACCAATAGAGCAGGTAACCTCCATTACTGCTACCACTCTGTTTTATCGTTTGGCTATAAGCTGAATGGTACAAAGGACTTTATTTTCTTTAAGCAGAAGTAGTTTTTATTTGGTAACAACTATAAACCAGGCTTTTTGCACATATATCTCTTGTATACCACATAACAATTCTGTGACATAGAGATCACTAACTCTATTTTTAGAAAGTACTTCTTTTAACAAGATACAGTAGAAAAATTGTGGCTCTCCCTTGAGTGTGATTATTTTTCATGTATTAGAACAGAAATGGTTGATTTAAATCATGATTGTGGGAAGGTGCTATGTTCACTGGGTTCCCAGATAAACCTTTTCAATACCGATTGAACTGTGAGGATGGTGACGAAAAAGAAGATGAGGTCATGGATCCCATAACACTGAAAAGGACTCACTATTATATTCATATTTAGCAGCATAGTGCAACATCTAGAAAAATACTCAAGCATTCCAGGACAATGTTAAATACTAGGAGAAAAACCCCACATTTTCTGTATAAATACTTAAGGCATTTCCTGTTTAATCTCAATTCTAGGTTACTTCTCTGTTTTATCTATATTTTAGGAACACAGAATGATGGCATGGAAAGTGCCCTAAACTAGAAGACCTGAATCCTGAATTGCAGACATGGGTCTGATACAAATTTGGTAAATGAACATTGGGCTTCTTTAATTTCAATATGTTTATTGAGCACCAACTGGAAGTAATCTCTCTTCTGAACTTATATACTAATGAAAGTATACTTTGCTTATTTATTTTGTCCTTCCTACTTTATTTTACTTATTTATTCAACAAGTATTTATTGAGTAGGAACATTTTGCCAGGCTGTGTCCTAGCTGGAGATTGCCCTTGCCTCTAAGAAGTTTTGCAATTTTATAATCAGTGGAGGAGACAGAAAAGAAAACAAACAACTAAAATCAGTGTAACTTGAGTTATGGAGAGCACAATACATGTAAAGAAACTATCCAAGACCAAGGAGGAAACCACACTAAAAGATTAGAGGGATCATTACTTGGCTTCTCACTTGGAGCTTGGAGCTTGGAATTGTGCCAATTCCTATCAGTTAAACGAAATAATCTCAAAATTGTGGACTATTGTGTAAAAGACAATTTTCTGGTCCCATCTAAACATTTTTAGATGTATGACCTAAAGAATTCATTTCCAAGCAACTTAACTACATGCTAGTATAAAGTTTAAGAATATTTATAGGAATACCAAAACATTCAGCAACCCAACAAATTAAAAATTACAATGCCTGGAAGCCACCCAAAAATTATCAAGCATGCCAAAAAGAGAAAATACCACCCATAAAGAGGAGAAAAAAAAAAACCAAAACAGATCCAATACTGATCAAGACATTAAAATTAGCAGACAAGGGTGCTTAACAGTTACTGTAACTGTATTCAACATGTTCAAAAACATAAACTGAGACACTGAAATATATAAATGACCAAAATGAACCTTTAGACATGAAAACAACAATTTACTAGGTGTGATTAACCACAACTGAAAAAATATACTGATAGGATTAACCACAGATTAGAGACTGCAGAAGGATTAGTATATTAGAAGACATAGCAATAAAAACTATCCAAATAAAACAGAGACAGCCTTTTAAATTATTGTTTTATGAAGAGTATAGTGAGTTATGGAGCAACTTCAAGAGGCCTAACATATATGTAATTGAAGTGTCTCAGGGAGATGACATAGAAGTGGAAACAGAAAACATATTTGAAGAAATATTGTCTAAAACTTTAAACAGACAGATCCAAGAAGCTCAAGGAATACCAAGCAAAACAAAACAAAACAAAACAAAAACAAAAATGTAGAAAACTACACCAAAGCACATCAAATTCAAATTGCTCAAAACAAGCAATAGAGAGGAGATCTTAAAAACTGTCATTGAAAAAAAACCAGATAAAACACAGAGGTGACAAAAATAATGACTGTAGATTTCTCTTTGGAAATGATGCATATGAGAATACAATGGAACAACAACTTTAAAGTACTAAAAGAAATAAAAAATTGGCTACAGTGAAAATCCCTTTCAAAAACAAAAGTAAAATATTCTTTCAGTCATACTGAAGGTGAAATAATTCTTCACAAGCAGACCTTCACTCAAAAAAATGTTAAAGAAAATCTTCCAGGCATAAGAAAAATGACACTAGAGGGCAACGTAAATTGACACAAAGTAAAATTATCTTTATTCTTTGATGACATTATCTATGCAGAAAATCCAATGAATTTCCATTGGGTCCAATGGAATCTGCAAGAAAGCTACAAGAATAATTGCATTTGGCAAGGTTACATGATGAAAGATAATATCCAAAAGTTCATTACTATCCATATATTAGCAACAAACACTAAGAATTTGAAGTTTTAAAATAGTATCATTTATGCTAATATGAACAATATGAAATATTTGGGCATAAATATTTCATGACCAAAGATGTGCAAGACCAGTATACTAAAAACTGCCAAACATTTATGAGAGAAATTAAATGGAGAGTTATACCATATTCATGGAAAGAATCAATATTGTTAAGATTTCAGTTCTCCCTTGATTAATCTATAGATTTAAAATAATTCCAATAAAAATTCCAGCAGGCACAGGCACAGGCACCTTTGTAGAAATTTTAAAGCTATTCTAAAATTCATATGGAAATTCAATTGACCTAAAAGAGCCAAAACAACTCTGGATTAAAAAAGAGTTGAAAGACTAACATTGCCTGAAGTGAAGACTTACTATAAAGCTATAATAATTAAGAGACTGAGATTGACATAAAGATAGAAAAATATATCAATAAAACAACAACAAAAAAAGTCCAGAAGTCTTTTTATCTCTCTCATTACACACACACACACACACAGGAAATTCAGTGGAGAAATAATTGTCTTACCAACAAATGATGGAAGGACAATTGGATATCACCTCTGCCAAAAAAGTAAAAATAAAGTTTATCCACATCTTGTACCTGTAAAAAAATTAACTTGAAGTGGATCATAGTCCTAAATGTAAATACTTAAACTCAAAAATTAATAGAAAAAAACACAGGAGAAAATCTTTGTGGCCATTTTACAAATGTGACACCAAAATCGCAATCCATAAAAGAAAAAAATGATAAATTTTATTAAAAATTTTAAAATTATGCTTTTAAAGATACTGCTAAGAGAATTTAAAGACATGTACATGAAAAGATACTCAACATCATTGGTCTAGGGAAATGCAAATTAAGACCACAGATAACACTACATTTCTATTAGATACTATACATCCCAGTACCAAAAGCTGGGGTCAGTGTGGAGTAAGTGAAACTCTCAAAGACTAACTCATTGGAACATAAAGTGGTACAGATGCTTTGAGGGACAGTTTGGCAGTTTCTGAAAAGTTTAACCTATGCCTAGGATATGATCCAGGCATACCGTTCCCAGGTATTTACTCAAGAGAAGTGAAAACAAATGTTCAGCCCTGGCCGGGTAGCTCAGTTGGTTAGAGCATCCTCCTGATATGCCAAGGTTGTGGGTTCAATCCCCAGTCAAGGCACATAAGAGTCAACCAATGAATGTATAAATAAGTGGAATAACAAACTGATGTTTCTCTCTCTCTAAAATAAGTAATGTTCATTCAGGGTTGGCACAAAATGATTCTAGCAGCTTTATTTATAACATCCCTAAACTGGAAACAACCAAACTATCTACCAATAGGTGAACAGGTAAACAATTATGGTTTATCTATGATACAATGAACCACTGCTCAGCAATAAAATGAATGAACTGCTGAGGCACACAAAATATGGATGAATTTTAAAATACCAACACACAGCAAAAAAAGCAAGGCTCCCCCCAAAAAGAGTATATATTTCATAATTTCATTTGAATAACAAGTTTCCGAAATGAAAACTAATCTATAGTTACAGAAAGATGATCAGTGCTTGCCTGGATGAGGGTGGGAGGGGGAGCCAATGGAAGGAATTACAAAAAGGCACAAGGAAGACTATTGGGGGTGACAGATACGTTCACTATCTTGATTGTGGAGATGGTTGCGTGATGCCTACAGATGTCAAAGTTTATCAAATTGTACACTTTAAATATGTATAGTTTATTGTATGTCAGTTATACCTCGATAAAGCTGCTTAAAAAATTATAGATATAACCAAAGACACCTTCCTTACGCCAGTTCCTTGCTGCTTCCACATATGTAATCACTAGTAAAGTTGGTATGTATCCACTGAGTGCCTTTTTCCTTACCTCTTCTATATTTTTGTGTACCCATACAATATATACTACTGTTTGGTGTGTTTTAAGTGTACATAAATGTTAGCGTAATGAGCACATGACCTTTTACTGGCTTTACTCTCTCCCGAGTGCTGTGAGGGATACACGAGCTTCCCTTCTGCAGCGGCACGGCCTTCTGGGAAGACGTCAAAATAATCTCAAGGGGGGAATAAAGCAACAGAGAGAAAACTGTTTCTAAAATGGAAAAAATAAGACTAAAAGGAAAAGAGGAGGAAGGAAGATGTGATGAGGAAATTGGGAGCAAGGAGGTAAAAAGAAAGCCTAATAAAGTACTTCACAAGGAAACATCAAAAGAGTTCTAGAATTATAAAATAGCAATCAAAGGAATTTAAGATGAGAGCATTAAAAAGATCTTTAAGAGGCTGAAGGAAACGAAAGTAGGATGAAACAGAAATGTCATGGAAAGTGACATACATACCAACTGCTGGATAAACCAAGATCACATTGAAGGGTTGAGAGAAGGCAGACACTGCCAGGCAAGGGTACGGGGAGGAATTACCCACAGCTGGGTTGTGAATGCACCGTAGGAATTAACCAGATGCCCAAACTGGAGGATTCAGAACTGCAAAGAGAGTTTATAAGTGGCAACGAAAAGTGGATGCGAGGGCAGCTCAAGAAAACCAACATTTACTGAAAGCTTTATCAGAAACAGGTTCAGCCACAAGCGTGAGAAAATCCAAAATAACAGTGGCTTAACCAGATGGACTTTGGCTTCTCTCTTCCATGAAGGAAATCCAGAAATGGGCAGTGCAGGGCAGGAAGGCCAGCTCCACAGGGTAGCAAGAAGGTCCCACCAGCACTTCTGCTTTCATTTCATTGCCTGCAACTTTGAGCCATGACCATACCCAGCTTTAAGGGAGGATTGGAGTCATAGTCATCATTTATAGTGGCCATGCACCAGCTAAAAATTAATGTTCTGCCATTAAACAAGAAGGGGGGAACAGGGACATTGGGTAAATAATTAACAGTCTTTGCTACCAACTCCATTAGGCCAAGCACTATATTTATAATAATATAAAATATATGTAATAAAATGTGTGTTTTCTATATATTTATATATATTTATATATATGCTCTTAAATAAAGCCTAAAAGATAAATATTATTATTTTCACTTTAGAGGTGAATAAAATGAGGCATCAGAGTTTCAATTAAATTACAGAAAGTCACAGTAGGATTAAAGTACAGATATGTCTGGCTCCAAAGCACATATTGTTTCACTGTTAAAAAATGGGAGATTTAAGAGTCATGACCCTGGGGGAAAGAACCGTGAGAAGAGCATAAATGTGAATGCAAAAAGGAGGCAGGAGGCCCAAGTAGAATGATTAAAATTGTATGGGGGAAAAAACAGGTCAGCATATTAATAATGTTGTGTTTGTTTTCTTTAATAAGAAATTGATAAGCAATGTCCACGTAACATTTTTGGCTTTTGTTAGTGAAAAGCTGGGTTTTTAACATATATTTTGTATAAGTTCACAATTCCTTACATATATGCCAAATCCCCAATTTCTGAAAACCAATTTTTCTCCCTAAATCATTTATTAGCAAAACCTAATTTAAACTGAAATGAGGTTATTTTCATTATTTAACTTATTTTGTGTGACTATTCACAAGTTTCAATGCAGCAATATTAATGAGCTTGCCTATAGGGATAACTACAAACCCCAGATGCAATATAAGACATGATATATATATGATACTACCTTTAAAAGTCTGAAACTTTTTATTTAAAAAATAAATATGGCTCTAAGATAAGGTAACATAGACTATAAAAAAATCTTTCTACTATTGAAAATCAAACAAGGTAGTATCTGTGAAAATACATGAGGATGACTTGAAAATTCATAAATGCATAATATGTTAGTACTAGTCCATGGCCATATTGGCTCATTTGCCTTTAGTTCAGTAAACCAATACCTGAGATGTGTTTTCTTCCATAAAAAGCATGTGTCTATAAATTTACCCTGAATATAAATTTCTTAGACATTATTATTAGATAAATATTGTGATTTATGCTAATAATCCAATTAGCCCGGTTCAGTTTGGTTGTAGAAATCTCTTCCTCAGAGATAACACTTTATGTGTGGTTAATCCCCGAAGACTCCCAACTGGAACACAAATCATGAGCAGAGGCAAATATGAGGTCATTAAATAGATAAAGATGTAAAAATGCTGTGTCTTGTTCTAAAATAATATGTCTAAACACCTGGCACTTGGATGATATGCACCATAATAGCACATAAACACCTTGCTCTTCAATGGGAAGAATGATCATTAGCCTCCGTACACAGGCAATCAGCATGAGAGGGTTTTGAAGAATTTAAACTTGGCTGCAGAGCCTGCTTGTTAATTCATAGTTTCTAGGTCTCCACTATCTGCTCACCATGTGTCATTTTAGAAATTGTGTGGTTTTTCTTCAGTTCCTGTAAGGGTTATCATTGCATAGTCTTTCACTGAGCCCGTATAAAGATATGCAATGAAGAGAGAACATGAAGATGTGTTAATGGGAATTGTTTTTTTAATGTCACCTTTAAAAATTCGATATGATTGACACAATACACGATTTCCTAAGTGAGCAGCAAACTTCAAAATACTATAAGGTACGTCTATGTCCTCATCTTAGAAGCCAAGGGTCTATCAAGGAGGATTATAAGCAGAAGAACAACACCCTTATTTCTATATTGCTTTTTATCAGTAGAAGAAATTTCCTTTCCCAGTACATGTTGCCTTTTAACCATGTAAGAATGAGAACAGCAATGGATGGTGAAACAGCAACTAACCCGGGTACCGGTAGCTTCTTCAGTGAGACTTACCATAGCTAACCAGCTGTGTTAGCTCACCTGGAGGTAAATTAGAGAACATAGAAGACCTCTAACATGTCACTGAAAGGGTCCCTCTTAGTTCATTTTTTTCCTGACCTCCACTAACTCCAAGAGGCAAAAGAAATCTAGTGTCAAACCTAAGGATGGTATGAGGATGGACACAGGCCTCTCCAGGCTTGATCTGCCTGGGTGCTCTCAGGGCACCAGCTTCAAACCAAGCAGAAGCATCCTGCAGGGTTAGTCTCTCCTTCCTGGATTTCATTACCACCTATTGTATGCAAGTTGCTATGGGAAATACAAAAGAGAGGGAGATAACTGTGGTCTTGTGCAGTGTATAATCTACTCATCTGAGATAAAAATAGAACAAAACAAATTCTGTAGAAGGCAGTACACAGGAGTGATCACTGGGTCTTAAAACCAATAGACACTAGAGGAGGTGACTTAGGACTCTTCCAGAAGCCCAGTGACTTTTATCACTAGTGTTCAGGTGACCTAAAGGGGAAGGTAGGAATGAGGAGGAGGAGGGAAAAACAGGTGAGTCGGAACCAGTCCTTTGGCATCTGGGGCCCCAAAGACGCACACATCCAATTCGTCAGCACCTGGTCAGCCAGGGTGAGAGAGTGTTTCTTTGAGTCCAGGGAGAAGTGTGGATGTTTAGGAAGGTGTGAGATCTTCAGCAGATAGGAGAGGAGGAAGAGACAAACAGGGTAACAGAGAGACTGGGATCTGACGGCTTCCAAGAGTGTGTGGGTATTCTTGTTCTGGGCCTAACTCAAAAAAACTCTAGGACCACTTTGTGGAAGGCAGACTCACAGTTATAGGTCACACCATAGATGCTAAATTATTCAACTACATTTTCCTTAGTCCTGCAAGCAAGAGCACCATAAACCTGTAGAAAGACTGATTCAGGGGAAAAGCCGAGTGCAGATCACATAATGTAAAACAGTAATTATGCTGGCAATTACTCATTTTAAAGTCTAAGCAAGCTGGCTTTAATAAACCACAAACCACATATCACCAATACTCTCCTTTTTATTACAATAAAATAGCACTTTCCAGCTTGTAATTGCTTTATAGACCTAGAAATAGAATGTTGATGAGATTATTTCCACAGGGTTCAAATATTTATGAAAATCCTAATAATGTTAAAAGTCAAAACACAAACATTAAAAAAAAAAACCCCATAAAATGAAACAGTCTCTCTGTTGCTTTTCCTATTTTCTTTAAACCAAGAATAAACATTTCTCTCACATTTTCCTGATTCTTCAAATAGGACCTTCTTACTTGCCACTTCAAAGGAAAGATCTTTATAGAAAGATTTGGATGGTATATGCCTGGGCTATTTCTAAAGGAACAAGTTTCTTTTTAAAGGTTCACCTTTACTAAAGCTTTTTACTAAAAAACTTCATTATTTAAAGAAAGATGTAGCTGGAAGGAGAGAAGGGGATCAAAATTAGAGAGAAAGAAGGGAGAGAGGTGGCTGATGAGTAGAGTGGAAGTAGTAGCCACTAATGTAGGCATTTCCCAAATGTCTTAGTCCATTGGGACTGCTATAACAAAGTACCACAGACTGTGTGGTTTAGTAACAACAGAAACTTATTTCTCACAAATATGGATTTTGAAGGTTTGAGATCAGGATGCTGGCATGGCCAGGTCTGGTGAGGCTCCTCTTCTGGATTGCAGACTGATGGCTTCTCATTGCATCCTCATATGGCAGAAAGTAGAGATGAAGCAAGCTCTCTCCTGACTCTTGTAAGGGCACCAAACCCATTCATGAGGGCTCTACCCTTCTGACCTCATCTAACCCTGATCACCTCCCAAAGACCCCACTTCTTAATTCCATCACATTTGGAAGCGGGGGGGGGGGGGGATTTCATCATTTAAATCTTGCAGGGGGCACCTTCAGTCCATAACACCAAATATAGACAGCATTCATTCATTCTCTCATTTAACAAATTTTATTTAGGGCCTCTTCTGTGCCCAGCATTATTTTTTGGAAGTGATATCAGTAGTTATTCAATTCTTTTTCAAAGTAAATTTCTTATTACATTTCTCTATGTAAAAAAGATTAAAGGGGTATTTTATGAAGCTAGGTAAATGTCATAAATTCAAGCTTACAATCTTTATTTTGTACAGTAAATCACCAAGCTGTACAGCTATTTTTACGAAGCCTAAAATTTGAAATTGGTAGTTATAGAAGTCAGCATTCAATTTATTTTTTACTCCTTCCCTTTTTGTTGTTGTTGTTGGTTACATAATATGTTAAAAAATCTTATGCCAAATAAGATTTATGCCAAAGAGGAGTTACAGTAGGTAACAGCATGACAGCATGTCTTGTAATCTTGGGATACTCTTCAATTAAATAGAGGCAGAAGAGCTTTGATCTGAGGTCTCCACAAAAATGATTTAATTGGTATTTATTTGTAGATTCGAAGAGTCACTGCCTGAGACATAATGGTGAGAAACTATCTTTGTCACCCTTGTGGAACTTAAATCTGGCAAGGGAGATAGGCATTAGACCAAATTAATCAAAAAATTATTATTTAATAATCATTGTAATAAGTGCTACAGAGTGTTGAGTATGTAGCTAAGATGCTGACCAAGACTAGGGATTTAGGAAACCTCAGGATTGGATGACTGGTTGGGTGTGGAAGGCTGGGAATAGGAAGGTGCCCAAGACTCTTAAGTGGAGCCTGAAACAGGGAACCCTGGGTGGAGCTTGTCACTATCACTTCATTTTGCAGAGCAGGGGAGTCATATGTTTTGATTTCTAATGTTTTAAAACTTGAATATCACACCTCTGAGTGCATTTTATCATATTTTTAATGTACAGCTAAATGATGTATTAAATTATAAAATTAGACCCGCAAATGAGGAACCTCTAAACCACTTCTCTGGGATCCTCCTTCTGACACCTCCCCATCAGAGAGGCTCTTGGGGACACATGCCAGGATTAAGTCCAAGTTCACCTCTATAACTTGATGCCAGCAAGTTCTATCACATTTGAGTGTTGATGTCCCCACCTGTGAAATGAAAGCAATAGGACCTATCTCATGAAGTAGTGAGGAATAAATAATATGAAATGTGAAAGGCACTTCCTCAATTCTTGTAACCGAGAGCCATGTAGTAATGTTACACATCCATTTCCTTATCTCTTTCTTCTTTGTCCCTCAGCAAAACAGAAATGAGGGTATACACTTTCCAGTGTTGGTGTGAGAATTAAGTGCCATTCTCTATGTGAAAGCATGCAGAATGTGGTATACTCTCAAAAAGTATTAGGAAGGAAAAAGAAAACCTGAAAAAAAGCATGAGAAATATGGTACTTCACATTTACTTGGGACTAGACACTTTATTCTTTGCAGTACCTAATCCCCCTGGGAGCATAATCTATCACTTATAAAAGAGTCGATGCACTCCCCCTTTGCTACCTAAATACTAGTCTTTGGTATGCATTGTGGAAATTTGCTTCATGCAAGTGGACAGCAGAATCATATGATCTTCCAATGTGTGTCCCCCTTGCAGAAAATTTGGTCCTGTCCAAAAAAAGGTCCTTGGTATTTTGTCCTATCCACAACATCCATGGATCCATATCAATATGTCCTTGATCATGCACCATTACAAGTAGGCTACCAAGGCAAGAAGAGTTATTATTGGCAATACAGCCACAACACAATTATTGCACCAATAAAACATGATAGTATTTTTAATGTATTAGTCCTATAAATCAAAAACATAAATAAACCTTATGGGCTATTTGAACCCTGGGATGTTTTCTAAACATGAACATTTTTGACAGAACCAAATATCAAGGACCATTTGTTGTGGACCAAATATGCTCATGGACATTTTGGAAAGGACCAAATATCAAGGATCTTTTGGCATGGACCAAATGTCTCTGTAGATATTTTGGACAGGACCAAATATCAAGGACCATTTGGCACGGACCAAATGTCTTTGTGGACATTTTGGAAAGGACCAAATATCAAGGGCCATTTGGTGTGGACCAAATGTCTCTGTGGGTATTTTGGACAAGCCCAAATGTCTGATAACTGATCGTCCCCTACTCTATTAAACTGTACTCTCTCTTTCTTGATTAAATGTTTTTCAGATTTATGGGTTCAAAAATTGAATGATGTACACTGCTTACAAATTACTTTTGGATATTTAATGACATCCTAAACACAAATAACTAAATATTCTCATGCTGTTCAACTTCTGTGTAATTTCCCACTAGAGCTTCATACTTTAGACTTTGAATTTGCTGCTGGACCCAAAAGTCAGGCTTAGTGGATGAAGGAAAGTGACACCAGGCATTCTTCCATTACAGTCTGGTCTTAGTCCACTATCTTTGTGGCTCTTGTACTTGGCCCACTTACCCACATTAATGGAGGGATCAAGAGCACTTACTATCTTTACCCATATTTTTCTTTTCTTTTTCACTTCATTTTTACTGTATGCTGTGTTTGAATAGTCTGAACCACCTCTGTCTTTTCTAGAATAGGACAGAAATAAAATGGAAAAGAGATAGGTATATATTTAGATGGATGGTTAGATATATGTTAGACAGATGATAGATTAGGTAGGTATGTAGATAGAAAAGAAGGAAGGGAATAAAGACGGAAGGACGGAAGGAAGGAAGGAAGGAAGGAAGGAAGGAAGGAAGGAAGGAAGGAAGGAAGGAAGGAAGGAAGGAAGGAAGGAAGGGAGGAAGAAAAGGGAGGGAGGGAGGGAGGGAGAGTAGTGGACAAAATTCTAAAGATTCCCCCACCCCCAAGATTCTCCTACCCTGGTTATTCAATCAAGCGCTAATCTAGGTGTTGCTTTAAGGGATTTTGCATATGTAATTAAAGCCCCAGGTGGGCTAGATCTAATCACTGAAGCTCTTCAAAGCAGAGAGCTTTCTTCAGCTGATAGCAGAAAAATAAGAAATTTGAAGGTTGAAGATGAAGTGGGTCATATAAGCAGAAATACAGGGGGCCATGAGGAGCAGAGCAACCCCTAGCTGACAACCAGCAATATGACCTCATTCCTAAAATCACTAGAAACAGAATTCTGTTGATCATCTGAGTGAGCTTGGAAGCAGGTTCTTTCTCAGAGCTTCTAGACAACAACTCAGCCCGGCTAACATCTTGATTTTGGTGGTGTGAGACTCTAAGTAGAGAACTTACTAAGTCCACCCAGACTTCTGGCCTACAGAGCTGTGAGTGACATTTATGATAATTTATAATGCAGTAACATAAAACTAATACACATAGACAGAAAGATATCACTGCAATCATTTTGGATTAAATATTAGTTGAAATTACTCAGTAACATGTCATAGGAAGACTATTTGGTGGAAAGTGCAGATCAAGTATGCCCTCTTGGTTATTTGCTAGAGACAGAATTTATGTTGCATACTTAGTTATTGTTTCTTCCAAAAAGATTTCAACCCCAGTCTAATATAATGTCAAAGATTAAAAAAAAAAAAAAAAAAATCATTTTAACATGTCATCTAATGATGATGGGTTATGCTTTCAAGTAGTTTCTTTCTCCTAGGCTTTCCACTTCTGTGAGGTAATTTAGTTATCTGTCCAGATTCATTACTACTTAAAAAAAAAAAAATCTTTCCTAATCACATCAGCCCCTTAAAAGGAATGCTTGAAATTATGGGACACTTGAACAACTCAAGGAAATAATAATGGTGGCTAATTGAAGAAATAAAGGCAATTACAATTTCCAGGAAAAGCAAAAAGCAACGTGAGAAATAAAACCATGATTCACTACTTGGATCTATTTTAAACCGCATTAAATAATCACAATAATAGAAATATTCCTTATTGATTTTGATCTTTTAGAATTAGCTCAGAGCACAGAAAATTTAATTATAATTATGGAACAGAATGTAGATGTTATCGATCTGAATAATGTAAAAGCACAAAAGAAAACATCTCAGAGGTGGAAGGGGAGGAGAATGGTAAGAGGAACCCATCTAGGAAAGAAGAGGAACAAGAAGCTATCTATAATTGATGGAACGAGAAATTAAGATTTAAGTATAACATGTTTCTTAAAATTTAATGCAAGCCAATAGAGGAACTGAACATCTTGATATAACTATGTTTCGAAACTGGGGACTAAAGCTGGGAAGTGGTACAAGTGAGTAAAATCATTAGCTTTCATCATGGGGAATAGATAATGTTTCAATTAGTGGAATTTCACCTTAACTAGAGGCAGAGCAGTAACTGCTAGAAGAAATAGCTGAATGTGGTTAAAAATGTTGCCTCTGGGAAGTGATACAAGGAATGGAAAGGAGTTGGGAAGAAAACTATTCTATGCTTTTTTAAATTTTAAAATTGAAATATTTCAAGAATTCAAAAATTAGATAACATAATAAATGTACAAGTACACCCAACTTTATCAAACTCAGTATTATTCTATAATTTGCTCCTGATTTTTTCTAAATTAAGAAATGTTAACATTTTTTAATGAAAACAAGTGAAATACAATTGAAAAACCCAGTGTACCTCTCTCATCCATCATCTACCCTCCCTCCACAAATTAAAGACTAGCTTGAGGTTGGTGTTTCATTCCCTTGAATGTTCTGTTTTTCCCTTCACATGTATAAATCCATAGCATGCATGGTATTATTTTACATGTTTCCAAACTTTAAATTACCAGTTTGCCAATTTTCCCTTCAACATGATTTATTTGATATGTGTAGCTCTACTCCATTTACGATGTTTGTTTTGATTCTTAGTATATTTAGCCAAATGTTATTTGAATTTTATGACTATTCTACAATTTATTTATTAATCTTTCCATCAATGAACAGTTGGCTGTTTCCAAATCTTCACTATTATAAACAATCATGAATATCCTTATAAATCTACTTGTGTATTAATACACATGTGTAAGGGTTGTTCTAGGCACACAGAGAGTAGGGAATACACACCTCCAACATTGTTTCACCTTGCCAACATATTACGTACAAAGAAGTGATGCCAATTAAAATTCCTACCAGCAACACAGGAGAGTTCCTGTTGCTTCAGTCTTTCCAACTGTTGGCTCAAACATTCTAATTTTACATAGTTGATGAGGTAAGATGGCATTGCTTTGCTTCATTCTGCCTTGACCTAGTCATTGGGAAGGGAGAGCCCCTTTCATATGTTAGTCAGACATTTGGGTTTCCTCCTTTGTAACTATTCTACTTGTACCCTTTTCTCACTTTTCAATTCTGTTGTTAGTTTTTCTTGATGAAAAAACTAGTGAATAGGTAGAAATTGTCTATATACTCAGGATACTAATCCTTTATTGTAATATATATTACAAATCTTTCTCTAGATTGCCTTTCCACTGGTTTGTAATGTATTTTTATAGAGATATTATACATTATTAATATAGCCTAATTTATCTCTCTGCCTTTAAAGTTGATGAGGTAGCTTAAGAAATCTCTCCCTGCCCTGAAGTCATAAAATATTCTCTGGTATTTTCTACTAAAATTTTTAAGGTTTTTTCACTTTCACATTTAATTCTTTAACCCAGGTGGAAGCTATCTGGGGCCCAGTGCAAGGTAAGGGTCTGATGTTGTCCTTATGGATAACCAGTTATCCTGGCACCATTTACTGACTATCCCATTCTTTCCTTCACTGGTTTATGTGCTACCTCTGTTATATCAAGTTTCCATACATGTGAAGGAGGTGTCTAGGCTATTTGTTCTGTTCCAGGAATCATTATGTTTCATCATTAGGTCTTTGAAATAATTATTTTAACCAATATGTATATTAACTTTGAAATAATAAAGATTAATAAAAATAGAAAATCTAATCTTTTATTTTTACTCTAACGGTAACGAATTTTCTTTCTTTTTGCTTTAAACATGATTCAGTAAAACCATGGCTTCTACGAAAGCACCACTCAAAACAAGTTACTTTTACAAAGTCACAAAGTTGTTGAATGTGCATGCTTTGAAAAATATATTTTATTTAAAACATTGGATAAATTACTCAGTTGCATAATCTCAGTTGGTATAAAATAAAATTCACATATGGGAGGTGTTCAAGATCTATTCTTGGAGAGGAGTTATAAATGAGTTCTAATGCATCTTTTGGAGCCATTAAGCCTTGCCGGGTAAATAATGTGTGTTTTAAACATCCTTGAATCTATATTTACAGTCATATGATAAATGGTAATGGCTCCAAAGAGAAATGTTAAGATCTAATGGACATTTAAAACAGCACCTCAATATGTATTTATGCAAGGGATCCAAAGAGACTCAAAAGCAGTTTAGTTCTATTTGATCAATAGTGATCAATGGTTTTGAAAGATGTAGAATATTTAGAGTCTATATTTAAAACTCCTATAACAAGAAGGCCTACAAGCTGATGGTTATAAATGCTTCTTTGTAGCTTGGGACAGATGTGGAATTTTGAAAATATCCCATTAACATCATATCAAAAACAGGCCAAGAAAATTTAGCACAGAAAAAGATGACATTTCACAACAGTAAAATTGTGGTACCAAACAAGGAAAGCTGGTGCATCCTTTTTATATCCTCAGATGGATTTTGAGGAGTCATTTCGAAGACAATTTCTTCTGAAAATAATCTTTGAAGCTTTACTGTTTTGAAAAATCTCATTTGATTTAGTTTGTACAGGCCTTTTGGTTTCTATTTCTGTTCTTTTCTCCCCTCAGAATCACTTACATTTCCATTGTGTTGTTTGAATGAAAGAATTGTATTGTACCTGCTGAATTTTTTAAATGCACTGGGTATGTGGGGAGGGAGAGGATGTCATAGACTAGAATTTTCATCAGATTCTTGGAAGGCCTTTATTGGTTAAGAGTGTCAATAAACTGTGGGGGACATTGGAAGCTATCCAACAATTGCCTATAACATATGAAATAGTCACCTTGATTGATCTGGATGGTAAGCCAACACTTCTTACTCTGGAAATATGACTATTTGACATTCCCACAATATTAAGATGCAGTCTTGGTGACTAGTTCTTTCTCTCAGTCTGGCCACATGACACTGTCCCTCAATCCTTACCCTGGAACAATAGGGACCCTGTGCTCTTGCTGGGGTGAGCTGATATTTCATTGAGTTCAACATATTGAATTCCAATCCAACAGAGTCTATTACCATGAAACTCAAAGTTCCATAACTCCAAATCACCCAGGGATGCCCAATCCATCTGTTCCCTGTATTATTGATGCTCCAAGTTCTTACAAGACTATCACATCAAGAAGTATCTACAGAGATACTGGTGTCAAGAAAGACGAATCTGTATTTCTCAGTGTTCATTAGTGTTCATGCTCTAAAATTGTGTTTAATTCTCTCTACCATTCACCTCATTTAAAATCAGTTCAATTTAGCAATTTTTCATGAATCTAGGCAACTCTTACACAGTCCCCAATCTAAGGGTCACTGAGTGAAGAAAAATCAGGACTGGTTCGTTCAATAGATAAGAAATGAAATCAGACCACTCCTGGCTTACGAATCTCTGAACAAATATACCATATTAGACTAAAGCATCTTTATCCCAGAACACTGGAGTCTACAAAATTGTATATTTTATATTCTACTGGGGAAGAGAATTTTAAGAAATCCTAATTTTACACATAGAATACTAAGTGACCGACTCAATCTATTGCAATTATATTCTATGTTGTTCTTTATATAGAACATGCCAGAATTTATAAAACAAATCAGATTGATCACAATCTGGATTATAAAGTCACAAGATAGGGATATAAATAAACATGGAGTTATAAAGAATAACCCACAGAGAGAGTATGATGCAAATGGAAAAAAATAAGAAAAGTCTGGAATGAGACACTCAATGAAACATAAATAGAAAATATGTGGGAAGACAGCCCCTGAAAAAGTCCTATGGATATGCAGGTGCTTAATTGATGCTTTGGATGGTGGCTTAATAAGGAGACATCTTTAGTAGCTAGGAGAAAAAAATATATGTATGCAAAGTAGAACCAAGAGGTTCATAGAAGGACATGTGAACTGACAAAAGCCAGAGAAAATAAAGACAGGCAAAGATGAGGACCGTATTGTCATAACTTCTCATATTCTATTTTCTTAGAGACTTAGTTAATAAATTTATATATTTCCCACATATAAAATGATTCATCTCAATGTTAAAATGTTTCTTTCATATTATTACTTTATTACCATATACTTTATTAATAAATTGTAAATATAGTTAGGAATTTATTCATTATGCATCATTAGAGTGTCTAGTTACTTTATTTTCACCACATAACTATCTGACTGCTGGTGTTCTGGCTGACCAGGTTCTGAGAAGTTGGGAGAGTCGATCATTCAGGCTCGGCTAATAGGAGATATAAGCTGAAGTGTGCTCAACAGGGCTAGACAAGTCAGGTTGAGGTTACTAGCCAGTGTGAGTAAAGGTCTAAGAAAGGACTAAGAAGAAAGTATGGAGCACAGGCTGCTCACCTCCCTTTGGGCTGGGCAGGTTACACACAAGGCAGGATCAGATGTGGAATAGACTTAGGACAAAAGGTAAATGTTTATTGGTGAGACCAGCAAAAGACCATCAAGGTGTGAAATCATTGAGAAGTAGAGAGAAATGTGTTATTCTGATACCAGTGTGGTTCATTCATCCCAAATCCAGCTGGCTAAGTCACTCTTGTTTCACATGCAAGAATGGGGACTGTTGCCTGGACAGCATGGCTCAGTGGTGGAGCATCAAACCATGAACCAGGGGGTCAAGGTTCAATTCCTGGTCAGGGCACATGCCTGGGTTGTGGGCTCAATCCCCAGGAGGGGGCGTGCAGGAGGCAGCCAATCGATGATCCCCTCTCATCATTGATGTTTACATCTCTCTCTCCTTCTCCCTTCCTCTCTCTGAAATCAATAAAAATATTACACACACACACACACACACACACACACACACACACACACACACACACCCCAGGGACTGTTTGTTGAGGCACAGTTTCTCATGGTGGAGAGAGACTTATTTAGCTTCTATCCAGATTCTCCATAAGGCCTTCACAATCACTAGAAAAACATTTCTCTGCACACAGAGAATTCCCTGTGCCTCATCAGGGGTCTCACAGCTTGGATTTGTGAGGGGCTGTTACATGAGAGGCAGCACTTGCCAGGAGGTGAATTGTGACATGGGTCCCACTGCAGTGGGGACAGCTTGCTTCTCTTCATGGCAAGAGGAGTTTGGGGTGGGGACTGTGCCCGGTGCTTAGTAGGTATTTATTAAACATTTGTTGACTAACATATGGAAAATTGAGCTATCTGCCTAATCTATGTTTTTACTTACAGATAAAAATCCCCGTTGTTATTTGTATTCGCCTGAGAAAGGCCAAGGCCTGATATAGCCCAACTGTATCACTTGAGTCTCTGGGAGCTGAAGCAGCAACTCTAAGTGGGCTGTGCTCAGGAAGCCTTGCTGTGAGCGCAGCTTTCAGAGGTGACCCTTCAGGCTGAACTCCGCTGACTCAGGTCCCCAAATGAGTGTGATCAGTTCAGGCTGGGGCCTACACTATGTTTTAATATGTACATTTACTGTTATATAACACTGCTTAATACTTTTTCTTTAGCTGTTCTTTTAGCCATTTCCAAAATCTTGAATTGTATATTTAGTAGGTTAATTTAATACAGTGGGGAAAATCAGAATAAGTCATTACAATAGACATTAATACCACCAAGTGATTATTTACTGAGCACTAGAATTGTCCCAGCTACTGTACCTACCTTGCCTCTCCAAGTGATTGAGAAGCAGCACGGAGCTCCAGTTAAGGACAAGGACCATAGAGTCAAATACAAATACAGATTTGCCACTTAGAGCCCTTTGAATTATAAATTATTTTCTTCACATCTTCTCCAAGTTACAAAATGGCAATCATAATAAGGAAAATGGGGCTTTCTATTTCAGTTTACAACTTCACATACATATTAAAATTAAAGAGTATCTTAAAGTGCTTCACCTTCAGCAATCTATTTGACATTTATTGATTGCTTACTGTCTTAGCTCAGGCTGCTATAACAAAGTACCAGAGACTGGGTAGTTTAAACAACAAACATTTATTCCTTAAAGTTCTGGAGGCTAGAAGTCTGAGATCAGGGTTTCAGCACAGTCAGGTTCTGAATGAGGACCCTTTTCCTATTATACAAAGAGTCACTTACTTGCAGCATCCTTACCTGAAATAGTCTCTCCCCTATCTCTAGAAGGGCACTAATCCAATTCATGAGGACTTCACCCTTGTGATCTAATTACCTCCCAAAGGCCCTACCTCCTACGATCATCACGCTGGAAATTAGGGCTTTGACATATGGGTTTGGGGGAACATCGGCATTTAGTCCATAGCACTTACCACTGGGAGGGAATCCACGGACACTAAGATGAATAAGGCACAGTTCCTACACTGAACGAGGCCATAGTCATGTGCAGTGCATTTGTGTGCATGAGCGTGAAAAAAAGCGAAAGGGAAACAGCCTGAGAGAGGGATGGGGAGAGAGAAATTTTTTCTTCTGTCCTTTCTTCCATCCTATCAACAACTGAACAGCATCAACTTTGTAATGGTGGCTTCTAAATGCAATGCTTATTCATTGCCTGCCAATACACCGTGAAGAAGCAAACTTGTCAACAAGAGTTCTGGAATGATTTCTGGCTGCTATTTTCTTGAACTCATGACACCGTCACTTAGTGTTTTCTGCAGCATGACTGAAAGGTTCACAAATCCAATATCGCTGGGAGTTATTTCATTACATTTTCTAACTTTAAAGCCCATCTGGAATGCTCTTACTCCTTTGCAATTCTTATTGACTGACGCTGATTATGCCATTAGCAAACCTTGCTAATTCCTGCTCTTCATTTAGATCATTAATGGTCAACAGAGGACCTGAGATGGTTCACTATTAACTTCTTTTCATTCAGAGGACTTACAGTGAATATGCTTCCTTTGTTTTTCACTGCATGCTTAGCTTGGGTCTCCATGGGGATGAAGAGAGTGAAATAAACAAATCCTGGATCCTTCCAACATTCTTCCTACATGTATGAGCCCTGGGATGGTCAGGGCATCACTATATGAGCTGAGCACAGAAAACAAAGCAGAAAATATTCAGTCTGTCTGGCTCCCAGTGTATACATGTAAAAACCAGGAGGCATGGCCAACGTGAACCACGACCACAGTCTGAAGCTACTTGGGGCTCAGTTGTCCAGGGTCAGTCCTTAGGGTCAGTCCTTGGGCTCAGGCCTGGCTGGATGCATCACAGTGTCTTGGGGAAGATTGAAAATGCAAATTCACTGGCCCCAGCTCTAGAGATACTGATAGTGTAGATCCAAAGTAGAGCTCAGGAATTTATTTTTTTAAGGCTGCTCAGGTGATTCTAAAGCAAACCTAAGTTTGAAAATGGCTGTTATGGAAAGCTTTCAATATCTCTCCACTGCTCAAAAGTGGCAAGAGGTGGAATGAGAAGAAAAATTATTTCTTGGTGCAGCCAGATCTACTCAGCCATGTAAGCATTCAGAGCAGGCTAATAATTTGTCACTCCTCTAAACTAGTAGGTGCTCTAAACTAACAGTCATGAAATATTGTTCTGTTAAAAAACAAAAAACACCCCCCCACACACATTTATATGTGGGAGAGGCAGAAGGTTACATAGGGGATGGCAGGAGATGGGTTATTGGGAACAGTGGTCAGCCTTACAACTTGTCAAAGCCCCCGTCTCCCCGCCGCCCCACCCTGCCGGCTACCCCCTGCAAAACAAAAGTCCTGCAAATAAATGAGCTCACTTTCCTGAGAAGACATTTACTTGACTATTAGTTATGACCAAGCTTATCTCTTGGAAGCCCACTCACCAGTTACACTTAACCTACACGACACTTTCCCTGGTCAATATAAGATTTTGCCATGCTGTTACATTTCCACTGATGTCTTAGGTTCCAGAGATTTTTTTTTCGTGCCTTTTCGTTTGGAGACTCAAGCTATTAACAGCTCTGCCTGCTCTTCAGCCCATTTCCAGATAAAACGCATGACACCAAACACAGCTTCCAGGGACAGCCCGCTCGTTTTCTGGGGATATGATTCTGGGCAAAGAGAAGCATGCTCATTTCCTCTCTGCTCTTTGGGACAAACATATTTTTTAAAAGTGAGGCTCCTTATTTGTAAAAAGTAAAAAAGACAACTCAAGATTATATTTTGTGGAAAGTGGCATGAGGAAAGTAAGCAATGGATTATTTCAAAAGAAAAAATTCTTAGATTAGCCTGCACTTGGCCAACTCTCATACTAAAAGTAGAGACATAGCCAGATATCTAGGAGGTAACGAAGAAAAGAGGGGGAGGGTCAGTGAGAAATGTCTGTCACTGTCACCTTCCTTGGTGGAATATGGAAAAGTTTAATGATGGGACCTATAGCTGAAGGTTTGATGAGATGACTGTCACCTGTCCAGGTGTGCAGAGCACCAGAAGAGGAGATAGATAAATGCTTAAGTGAATTGCTGGAGCCAAAGCAGGCTGCTCTTCTGCCTGCCTGTAAGATTTCCCATGAACTGAAGGTAAAAGCTTGCTATGGGAGAAAAAAGGTGCACAAAGCAGCTCCTTGAGAATCTAAGTCATGGAGAGGATGGTGAGACTTAAGCTGAAAGCCACCCACCTTCTAGCTTCATATGTGGGCCCATGGAAGAGCCGTCAGCATCTGGGTGGGAGGGAGAAACATTAAGAGGCTGGGATGGCCAAGTGAGTTAGTTCCAGTACCTTTTTGCAGAATGCTTATGTAAGTTCTGATTTAAGACACTCTCAGGAAGGAAAATATGCTAAAATGCACTGTATTTCATAAAAGATATCACCTGGAAGAATTTGAGTTAAAATCACATTGACAGAAGAGTTCATTTTAATCATTATGATGACTACTTTACCATTCTAAAAGTTATTCTTTTGTTGATTCATGTACAATCTTAAAACTCCTAAGAAGTTAGGGGGAAAGGAGGGATGCATTGGTGAAGCAGAGAGGTTTTTCAGGGCAGTGAAACATTTCTGTATGATATAATAATGATGGATGCATGCCATTCATCCAGATTCTTAGAATATGCAACACCAAGAGTGAATCCTAATGTAAACTATGGACTTTGGGTGGTAATGATGTGTCAGTGTAGGTTCATCAATAGTAACAAATGTGCCACTCTGGTGGGGGATGTTGATAGTGGGGGATGTTGATAGTGGGGGAGGCTGCACATGTGTGGGGGAAGGAAGTCTATAAGAAATCACTGTACTTTCTGTTCAATTTTGCTATAACCCTAAAATAGCTCTAAAAAATAAAGTCTTTTTTTTTTTTTTTAAATGCTCTAATGTAATTTTTTAAACAAAATTATTTGCTTAAACAGTTTCTGAAAAGAGGCCAAATAGCATCCCATGGGATCCAAGCAATTCAGACCTTTAACAGCTCCCTTCCCATCCCTGGTAGACTTCAGGTTACCTATATAGCTTACTTGTACATTCAGACAATTAGGAACTTGGGGGAATTTCTTGCTCTTCTAGTTTCCTGGCTCAAATCTCCTTGTGGCCTGGTGTTCAAGTTTTCACCCTGCTTCCTTGCTCCTGGCTCGTTCTCTGCTAAGCCCCATGAGACTGACTCTTCAGATGGCCTAGACCTGGTTTCTTAGCCTGCTTTTCAGCCCAGGCCTCAGAGTACCCAACTCAAGAGCAACATCTTAATTTCAATATAGAACTTTAGATATATTGCTTCTACATAGATCCAACAATCTCAATTTCTGATCTTTGCTCCTGATCAAATTATAACCTACCAAACATAATTATCTTGCCACTGGAGGCATCCACATCAATTTGACTGACCTAACTACTGATGTTTGCCTTCAGCAAGGTGTTGAGGGCAGACTAGTTTGGGAATGAGTCCTATAGACTATCTGGAGCTTGTATGAAGAACCAAAGAACTTCCAGGCTGGGATTTATTCTGGAGACAGAGGACAGACACTGTACGAATGCAGGTGCAGAATGCCCTCTGACCTGTATGAGAGACAGGGCTCACTGTATGCTGTTATTATAACCCTCTGACCTCTGTTTGCTTTGGGGTAGGTTGTAGAGTTGCTTGAGATATTGGGGGCTCATTGCAAGTGCCTACTTAGAACTACATGGAGGGCAGGGACTAATACCCACATGCTTAAGCCAAGTTCTTTTAAAGCTGAAGATATATAGCATCCTTTAAGTGCCCCAGTAGTAAAGTAAATAATCCCAACAAATTCAACAAACAGAACATAATAGAACAATTGCCAATGAGTAGTGGTAAGTAACATTGATGCCTGCGAATTTGCTGTATTTTCTTTGTTATCCCCACTTTAGACATGTGAAAATATTTGCAGTAATTTTATGCTGAACATAAAGCAAGCGCTCAATCAAGCTAAGTGCCTCTGATGAGAGCATAACATTATTTTCATTCTCCATTTTTAATTAGGATACACCAGAAAATTACAGGTTGGTTACTCTTCTCACAGCCTTAGCAGATGCAGATGAGCAGAGCTGCTTCGCAGGTTAACACTGAAAGTTCTCAGTGCCATTTGTTAAATACAGTTCTTCAGCAAGCCGAGTAAAAGCATCAAGGATGGGCAATGCCAATGACAATAGATCACTTAGAAAAGTTAGTCTTTAGTGGAAACTATCTCATAGATATACAGGGTCTGTAATTTGGAAGTAGAAACTCTGGTAACAGAGCTTATGTGCAGTATTAGAGTTTGATTTTAATGTTAATGTAAGCAATACAGAGAGCAAATATTTTAAAAATGGAAAAGACTAGACCTTGAAGATCTTATAGTTGAATCATTTTATTAGCCAAAGAAAGAAGTCTTACACTAGTTGAATGGGCTAGCTCAAAGTCACAGAGCAGAAAATAAAAATAGTACCTTATGCTTTATTAACTTCTATAGTTTAAAAATACTTTCCTGCACTTCATCCCTGCTATGGAAACTGAGGCTTACCGATTTTAATTCACTTGCCAAAGTCATTTGCATCCTTCATGTCTCACTCCCTTTGCTCCATGTCTAGCTAATATTCTTGTGAACTTGAATACTCCCGGTAGGGAGATATTTAAAAGCCCCTTTAAGATATTCAAATCAAACAATTTTTGTTTTATTTCTCTTGGACACTTTCTGAAACTAACAGACTGAATCCCCCAAATTTCTTTCTCTTTTTTTGCATATACAAGCAAATGATTCGTTCTGTAGGTTTCCAGGAGAGGGGTGGCCAGCGGGTTTGCTCCAGCTGTGCTGATGCCCCAGCTGGTATCAGAAGGAACGTGGGCTGTCCTCATTATACCCTCGCAGTTTCAATATTTGATTTGAAAAGTAAGGCAGGAATTTGTTTTATTGGTTAGAATTATTGATGTGGTGCATTTGTGTACTCGTTGACAGTATTCCTTTAAAAAGTACCAACTGAACTAGCTGGAAATGTCCCCAAATGGCCAGTCTGAACATGAAACCACCAGAATAGTTTGTCTGGAAGGCCCCGAAGACTCTGAATACAGGCAGGAAAATCCTTATAGATAAACCACATTCCTTTTGCATTATCTTGCTGGGATGACTGCAGACAGCTTTTGACATAAGGGGAAAGGACTACATGTACTTATGTCTCTTCTACATTTATGATTCTTCCTTTCAACTAAAATAAAACAAACAACCAATATTGCCTCTCACTGACTCCACCTAGACATTTAATTCCGTACATAGAACACAGCCATACTGATCGTCCTCTCTCTGTTCGTCTGCTTGTAAAATCCAGTGGTCACCTTGATAAGCCTCTACTCCTACATCCATTGCCTATACTATAGGGTGTCCCCCAAAAATGTATACACATGTGTTGAATAAGTATAAAGGCAGTGTTTATTAAAATACATTTTATTTTCAAAACTGAACTATCAGCTGTTATATTGTTTTCTTCACCTCCCTTTGCCTATAGGTAATTGTTGCATCTTTCATTTTTTTCTCATTCAATTATACATAATGTTTTCAGGGGACTTCTTTTTATTTACAAGAGCACAGTATTCAGAAAAGTGCTCTGAGTATTAAATTTTGATTGACTTTCCTTCCCAGTTCTGTGGGTTCTGTAGTATCAGATTTAATTTTTATGCCCAGGGAAAAAAAACCCAAAACATCTAAGGCAAGTATGTGTATTTAACCACTTCCAATAGTTATTTAAAACCCATCCTCTTCTAACTGTATCCTTAAATAGCATAATTAGGATTTGTCTATACAGAATGTGGAATCTCAATGAGCCACATTATTCGATTATTCATTCTCTACAGCTTCAGACCAGTAATTAACATTTCACCTGTCTCACATTGAGCACAGTGTCTTAGATGAGATGAAAACAAAGTGAAAGGCTGGTTTTAATAAGACACCATGCCAGTTGTCATGACAGAAATGTTGTGACTTTGGTAAGTATAGTACTTCTCTTGTTAGATGGTAATTTTGATTGATAGATCCACCCAACTATTTAAAATAGCTGATTACTATCCTCCATGTTTCTCCATCCAAATTCATTTAAAATATAAGCGTTCTGCTGATTAGGATCAAACAACTCTGCAAGTAAACTGTCACCCTGAAGTCGTAACCCAGTCATTCCAGGAGGGGAATCTCCACAAGCTCCATTGTTTCTTCTGGTAAACTAAATAGGACCCTGATGTTCTAACGCCCTTGTCTTATAGGAGTAAGGAATTTACACTCATTAAGTCATTATCTAGCCTAATGGCTTAAACTCAACAAAATAAGAGTGAATCATTCGCTCTAGGGGAAATGTGTCATCTACTTTAGGCCAAAAGGAAACAATTTTGCAGATGACCTTTTCCAGTGTAACTAGCAGTCCCTTTGGAGCCAGGAGGAATTCAGACATCATCTTTACAGTGGATCATTTTTCTTTCTCTCCTACACAGACCAGACATGGTAAGATGCCAAGCAAAGGACTCAAGTTGTTTCTTTTTACTTTTAAGACTAACAGATTTATTAGTTTAGGATTCAAATGCTAAGATAAAAATTAGCATTAGTGAAAATGTTGACAGTGTACATGATGGGCTGTTCAAATAAAAAGAACAGAAAAGGGTTCTTTTAAAGCTTTGGACATAACTACAAACAAACAAGAAATAAATGCTGAGGTCTTGAGCAAGGAAGCTCTGTCTTAGGGTCATACAAGTGAAAAATAGTTTAGGGGCCTAGACTGCCAATAAGTTCAATAGGATTCAGCAAAACCTACTGTCACCAAAAAGGCTAATGTAAAATTAGTCCACTGCTTAGTAGAAATAAAGTATTTAAAAGGAGTTATGTAATAAACCTGCATCAGCACTGATTAGGCTACATATGGTATTTTGTGTTTGCTTTTGTGTATCACACTCAACAAGCATAAAAACATATCATACATACCAGTCTCTAGAGAATATCAGAGTATAACTAAAAACACCCCAAAAATAAATAAACTAACCCATCATTTCACTGTCCAAAGATAACCATGAGTAGAACTCTGTTATCAAAATAATTTTCCCTCATAGTTTTAATTTAAAGGCATTACACCATTGTCTTCAAGCATGCGTTGTTCCCAACGAGACCTTTCTCGGAGATTAACTGTATTTTGTTTAAATTTTCTCTCTATCTGGAAACTTTTAGGATATTTTCTTTATTTTTGGTGTTCTGAAATTTCACATTGATAGGTCTGTGGATGTTATCTCATTCAACACCGAGTAGAATTTATATTGGAAAGATCTTGTCTCCCTATAGCTCTAAAAGTTTTCTTGCTTTATCTCTTTTCTAGTTTCTCCTGCTATATTTTCTCTCCTCTTTTGGTGGAACTTCTAATTGTCATAGATTGATTTTTTTTTTAATTGATTAAATTTATTGGGATGACATTGGTTAATAAAACCAACAGGTTTCAAGTGTACAACCTTATACACATCATGTGCATGCTGCATCGTGCACTCACCACCCAAAGTCAAGGCTCTTTCCACTACCATTTCTACCCCCTTTTTTCTCTTCCACCTCCCCCCACCCCCTTTCCCTCTGGCAAGCACCATACTGTTGTCTGTGTCTATTTATTTTCTTAACCCTTTCACCTTTTTCACTTAGCCCTCCAGCCCCCTCCCCTCAACGGCTGTCCATCTGTTCTCTGTATCTGTGAGTCTATATTGCATTTGTTAGTTTATTTTGTTCATTAGATTCCACATAGAAGTGAAATCATATGCTACTTGTCTTTCTCTGACTGGCTTATTTCATTTAGTATAACACTCTCCAGACCCATCCACGCTACTGCAAAAGGTAAGAACCCTTCTCTTATATGGCCAGGTAGTATTCCATGGTGTAAATGTCCCACAGCTTTTTTATCCACTAATCTACTGATGGGCACTTGGGCTGCTTCCAAATCTTGGCTATTGTAAATAATGCTGCAATGAATGTAGGGGGTGCAGATATTCTTTTGAATTAGTGTTTTGGGTTTTCTTCTGATATATTCCTAGAAGTGGAATCCCTGGGTAATAAGGCAGTTACATTTTTAATTTTTTGAGAAAACTCCATACTGTTTTCCACAGGTTTTTTTTAAATTTAAATTTTATTTTTATTTCCATGGGAGAGCATGGATGCAGTCCTCCACTGTCACAAATTATGCTACTGAGTTTCCCACATTTGGGGAAATCACAGGGGTTAGCACACCAGGAGTGCAATGTATTGAGCCTCACTGTGGGAAGACTACCTTCATTGGTCATGGTACTCCCCCTGCCAGGTAAGTATTCACAGATTAATTTTAATGTCACTAATATTCTATCTCATATTTTCCTACAGTTGGACTTATACTATTTTTATATTTTCTTCTTTTTCATACCCCCTCCCACACACATTAATTTCTGAGGGCACTTTTTTGGGAGGGTCTCTTTTTCTTATTCATGGTACCTTGTTCTGTTTTATGAATGTATTATCTTTTCAAATCTCCTTGAACATAATAATATGATAATTATAGTTATTGTAAGTTATCTTTTGTTTCTTGAATTTTTTGTTTTTTTCTGGGGCAGTTTTTCCACTGTACTCTCTCTTTTAAAAAAATGTTTTATTCTTCCTCAAGTGTCTGAAGATTCTGGTTCTCCTATAAAAGGACAAGGAAATGGAGGGGCTGCCCGAGCCGTGTGTCTGGACTTCACTTGTTCGCTATGTTTTCGTTTCGTGTGAACAGATCTTGAAGTCAGTGTCAGGGTGGCAGCCTCTTCTAAATGCCAAATGAAGCAGGTCTTACTCCCATCTGCCAACCCCATGTTGGCTATACTTACTCTTCCCAGATATTAGTTCTGCTTCCTTAGAAGAAAAGCCCTCCAATTTTTGCTCAGGTTTTAAGGTTAGTTGTATGTCATTGTATAAAAGCACAAGGAAGAAAGAAAGATGTGAGGAGAGATCAGTGGATTTTTAGAATATCCACTGTTCTGCCTCACTCTCCAGTCCTGCCTCATAACTACCCTGGGGTTCTGCCAGGTGATCTCCCTCCTCTGCTCTCAACCCCTGAGTGTATTGTATATGCTGGGACTTTCTCCTCTCTGGTTTATCAGAGCACATTCTTCCATCCATTTTCTGTCTTCTAGTGTGATAGTTATATGTGTTGATTTGCCTGGGCTATAGGTTCCAGTTATTCAATCAAACACTAATCTAGCAGTTGCTGTGAAGGTGTTTGTAGATGAGATTAAAAATTCCCAATCAGCTGACTTTAAATAAAGGCAATTACCCCAGATAATCTGATTCAATAAGTTAAAAGGCCTTAGGGCAGAATTGAGGCATACTTGAGAGGGAAGATATTCTACCTGTTGACAGCTGCTTCGGCACTTGCCTGAGCTCCAGTCTGCTGCCCTTCCTGACAGCCTGGCCTGTGGATTTTGGACCTGCCTAAGGAGCCACAAGAGTTGTGTAAGTCAATTTCTTGCAATAAATCTCTCAATATATTTATCTCCTACTATGTCTCATCTAGAAATGTGTTGAACTCTCTCTTTTATAATGGTCTTCACTATTATGGATTTATACTAATATATTTCAATAAATTATAGTGAAGAAAGAAGATAAGAACATATATCCTCAGTCCACCACTTGGTGCCAGAAGCCTGTGATTATTTAATTCCCTTATTACTTTTGGATAATTAAGTTTTCCCAATTTTTCATTAAAAAGTATTATTATTAATGTTGTGTTGCACATCACTATGTATGAACCTTGAACATCTCAATATTTACTTTATGCTTACTTTCTATAAGGGGAATTGCTGGGTCAAAGAGTAAGCGCATTTTTAAATCTTTTCTTATACATTGCCAAATTGCCCTCCAGGAATTTTGTGCCCATTTCTCATTCCTGCCTGCAATGAGTAAAAGTTGCTATCAAACTTTCTGAAGGGCCGTTGAACTTGAACACCTTCACATGAGATTCTCCATGACAAAGGGTAGAATCACAAGATGTCCTATTTTCAGAAGAACCAGGAATGGTAGAGAAGATGCAGGTGGTAAGCGAGAACAGTCTTAATATTTTGCCTCAGTGAAGTAAACTAGGACCAATGAGCATAATCTAAAGGGAGAGAGATTTTTTTTTTTTCCTGGCCTACATAAGAAAAAAGGTTAAAATTTAAACAAATTAAGATAATAATTGAAAGATAAATTTTATAAGATGACAATAATGTCCTTAGATGAAGTGACTTTTTTCACCAGTAGACCTGTTTAAGCACTTTGCTAGTATGCTATCAAGCATCAAACAACTGAGATTTTGAACCAAAATACTTTTAAGGATAATGTACTTTCAACTCAGAGCTTCTAGGTGTCTGTGTTTCTGTGCAGAGCAGTATGTGTGTGTGCGTGTGTATATGTGTGTGTGCACATTCACATATCCCTTATTTTGATAAAGTTGCCTTTCCCCATAAGATTTAGAACTATGGACAGGGAAAGAAGATATGACTGCCTACAGATATGAGAAGGATATCACTGCTTAAGCTCTGTTGCTTTTAGAATTTTAGTTCTGTAGGTTATAAATGGCTGCTGAGGACAGCAGTGAATGTGTATTAAGGGTCATATTTTGGCCTGCGTAACTTTAATTTAAAGATGAGTCTCTGTGACAGGGCTGAAGCCAATTTCCAAATGAAAGATGTGCAGAGATTGAGAATGTGAATATGAAAGCAGTCTGTTCTGGCTTTAACCTCCATGAGGTCACACACACTAGCTCTGCCTAATTTCTCCTAAATTGTGCTTATAGCCTATCATTATTTTACCTTGAAAATAAATAGCTGAAACAATTTGGATTATGCAGGAACTCCAATGCAACTATAAAGAATCTAGCTAATATTTTTTAATGACATAACAAAGTGACATATATCTGACATTAGAGAAGGCTGTTATATATTCAGTGATGAGGCTGGGATCTTTTCCAATATATATATTTTTAAATCAGGTGAAACAGCCCAGCCAGCATGGCTCAGTGATTGAGCATTGACCTATGAACCAGGAGGTCACAGTTTGATTCCTGGTCAGGGCACATGCCTGGGTTGCAGGCTAGATCCCCAGCGGGGGGAGTGCAGGAGGCAGCTGATAAATGAATCGCTCTCATCATTGATGTTTCTATCTCTCTTTCCTTCTCCCTTGCTCTCTCTGAAATCAGTAAAAACATTAAAAACAACAACAGGTGAGACAGAGCAATAAGCTTTAAAACAGTCTTACCTATATAAAAGTGAGGTACTAGATGAAGGGGGAATTTTATCTTAGAGAGTTAAAATGAAATTATGAATTGAGATTATAGATAGGAGTCATTGTACCTGAGTGTGAAGCTTAATTTTGCAAAAGGGTATTATCATTTGGCCACAAATGGCCTTTTCAAACACAAATTCCAACATAAGCCTGGTAAATATAGACCAGCCCTCAAATTGCAACAGTCTAACATCATCTTTCCTCCTACACAGTAATTTTTGAGAGTAGTAATTAGATTTATATAATTCTGAATACAAGGCATCAGATAAATAAAACACAAAAGAATTAATAGGAGACCAAAATTAGTAAATAAGTGAATGGAAAAATATACATTTTTGTTCACTAATTTTACCAATAATAGCTATGCCAGAAAAAGAAGTGAAAAATGAACATCTGTTATTCCATGAAACATTATTAATATTCATATAGAAATAGTTACTGCTGAATCATGCAGTATGGAATCTTAATGTAGTTTAATTATTTTCATCTTCAGGATTTGCACAAGCTCTCTGAAAGCATTCTATGATTAAAGTTCCCAACAGATTCAGGAATCTGTAGTCACCCTAATAATGGCAAGTATCCTTAAATGTACTATGAAATTGGTAAGGTCCCCAAAGTTACATAATTCTGCAGAAATAAAGAAATTTCTTTCCAAGAAATACTTTTTTTGAATGAATCCAAAAATTCCAATCATAGCTGATTACTGGATGATCAATGGTTAGCATTCCAAGTGTTAGTCTTTCTCTAAGTCATACTAAACGTGATTTAGTTCAGTTAGGGCAGTTGAAGTAAAAGTACACTCTATTAAGGCTTAGACTCAAGTTCAAGTGCTATTTCTCTCAGTTGCAGATTGTGTGACCTTGACTACACGTTGTTTCACTTCCGCCATCATTGTTTCCTCTATAGTATAAAAATATTAATACCTACCTAATTAAATCTTAATTAGAATAAGATTTAAAAGAGATAAAATAGTCCCCTGATTAAGAGTTAATTAAGAGCAGATACCCACGTAAAAGTTAATTTCTTTATAGCACACATCCACCAAATTTGTTAATTTGCTTTAAAATCTTCTCTATGCTGAGTTAGTGTTCAGGTTGTTTCAATAGTATAGGATGAGAAAAGGAAAAGAAGAGAAAGGAGAATAAAAATAAAGAGAGAAAAAAAGGAAAAGAAAGAGAGGAGAGGAAAGAAAACATAAAACTGAGAGTTGCCTGAGCTGACTAGCAAACTCAAAATATGCTAGGCCAATCTTGCCATTTTACAAAGTCAAAAACTTAAATTACAATGTGTTGATTTCAATTCCAACCAATTATCCCATCCTTCTGTTCTCTATATATGCCTACCAGTGGTAAGAAAAGACACAATGGGGTTCTTCCATTGACCAACAATTTGAGACACGTGACACTATGGAGTTCAAATGAGAGAGGGGAGGTGCATACGAAAGCCTGTGACCAGCCTTACATTTAACAGCCCACTTTAAATCCCTTATCTTCAATAGCGCGTCACCAGAGCAATCACTTACACATGGCCCTCTGACAACTTATCAATCACAAGACAGCTGCAAATTAAATATTTTGGCTGAAAACACCCCCTCCTTATGTCAGGACACATTAATTTGAAATAAACATTTTGCTGAGATGTGAAATGAAGCAGATCCATTAAAGGCTACTAATCATGTGTTTTGATTTATTACTTTCTGGTGTAGGATTTGCTGTTGGGCCGTCACAGTAATCATCGACCAAGGCGATGAATCCTCCTTTGGGACAGGAAGGGAACTGGAAACTATAGATGGCCTGCTGTGTGCCAAAGACTGTGTTAGACACTTTACTTTTTCTATTTCCCTATAATAATCTATTAGGTAGGCATTTATTCCCAATTTAGGAATTGAAAAATGTGAAACCTATCATTGCCAAGCAGTGACAATAAGAATATAAGCCGTATTCAGATTATTTTCTTACATCTCTTGAGGGCATTTGTTTCACAAGGGATAAGACCTTCCCACGTGTTTGGAATAGGTTTTCTTACTTCACTATCCCTGGGTAGTTTCCATGCAGAGTAATGATCTCTGCACAGAGGCACTTTGAAAAGTGATCCAAAAATGCATTTCAACAATTTCAGAAGTCCTTGACAGTGCTTGAAGGGTAATCTCTGTTCAGGTAAATGGAGGTAAACATTGCAAGATGCCAGAGCCAATAGGACTTCCTCAGTATTCCCTTCTGACCTGGGAGATGACTTTCATTTCAGATGATCCATGAAGGTCCTGAGGAGCACACTGGAGATGTGTGTTGTATTTATAACACAGTCCATTATCTGGTTTCAAATACCAAGTTGGAAGGGAGTCATGCAATAGTGTCTTGGAAAGCTTTTGTTATGAAAACTCAAAATACCAATCTATCAAACAAAGATGACTTGATTGCATTTTGAATAGTAAATCATACACAGTGTACTCTGTCTGCATATAAATTATAACCTGAGTAATGAAACCAAATGCTCTAGCATTCTTGTACTTTTGCCTAGTATTGACAATTCATTGGTTCTTAGTCTCCAGGTGTTTTTTTAAGGATAATTTTTTCTTTACAGTTTTATTTTATTTAATTCAAAGATTCATTCATGCTTTTAGATCTAATATTATAAGATGGGATAGTATGAATCTCCCTTTGTAAGGGCTGAGTCAAATATCTCAAATCTATGACATTGCAGTGTTCAGTGCTAAGGAATTTGATTTCTGTCCATAGCATCCATCACAGGTTTTCTTCACTGTAATTCAAAACATGATCAACTAAAGGACACCTAGGGCTTTTCTCAAAATGAGCCAATTTTCTCTGTTTGTACCCCCTGTGAATCTTCAGTCTAATAGCTGCTTTATAAACTAGCTGAATTATCAACACTGATAGAAAATCAAAATTGGATGTTGCATAGTAGAACAAAAAGGGGGTGCTTGTGGCCAGCATCATCTGAAGTTAGTATCATATTGCTCAACACATATCTACTGATAGACAGACAAACTTCAGGGTGCTGAATAAAGAAGGAATAATCATGGAAGAAGCATTCCTCTTTCTAGGAGGATGGGCCCAAATTTGTGCTCTTTTCTTTATACTTATAAAGTAGGGGTACTTAGTTCTAATGTCACTCAACCAACACAAACAACTGTCAAAAAGAAAAACAAATCCACAAAAACAATTGCTAATCCTGATGACAATGCAACCAAGTAACCCATTTTTTTTAGACCTTTTTACTAAGTATAAGCTAAGAAATCGTGTCGGTATTTTTTTTGGGGGGGGTAGGGAGAAAATTATTTATTGATCAATAGGTTACAGTGAAATAAATAGAGTGATGGTTTGTTGGGAAATAAAAACTTCCACAAACTCTTAGTTTCTCTTCACTCAACTTCTAGCTCTTAGCTTCTGCCTTCTTACTGGACTCTTTAGGTGACCAGGCCTTGGTGGGCATGCCAGGCCTTCTTGGGCCCTTGGGGAACTCTGTCTTCCTGGTCAGGGGTATAGGTACCATCTTGGACCCATTGTCCTTAGCCTTGGGAGCAGCAGCAGCCTTGGCTTTCAACCCTTCCCTGGGCCACTAGGAAGAGGCCAGTTTAAGGACCTTGTTCCCAGTCCTCTTTTTGGTTGGGAAAGCTGCACCATTTTCACCCTTGGTAATGGTGGGTTAAGAACTCTGAGTCCCAGCTTTGGTTTTCCTGCAGGCCTTGGCATCTGTTGGGCTGTTCTTTCAATCTTTAACCTCTGACTTCCCACGGGGCCCACTGGCACCAGGAGGGGACTTGTCTGGCTGTTGTGGGGTCTTCCTGGCCTTGCCCACTCTTACCTCTCTGTCCTTGGTCCACTTTTCTTGGGGGCCCCAGCAGGTCCCCGGGGGTCTGACATGGTGGGCATCTTTCTGGGCTGGATTTTTTGTGTGTGCTTGGGAACTGATTTAAAGCTGCCAGTGGCTCCCTTGACCTTGGAGTTGGTGGGCCTGACAAGAAGACTGCTTTGCATGTCAGTGTCCAGGGCCCACTTCAGCAGGCACTTGAGCCAGATAGTATCTACTGTAGGGAATTTCTGCAGGATGTAAACCTTGATGGCTACCACCACAGGGTCCCCACACTGCTCTCTTGCCTGCAGTGCCTCCAGTGGGTTGCATTGCAGAGCATGCTCTGACGGTGCTGTGGCTCCAGCTTGACTTTTCCATCTCAGACCACCCGGATGTGGAGGTCGTGGATGTTAGAGAGGCCGAGGAGGTCAAGGTGTTGCTGGAGGCCATGATCCTGGAAGCTATTCTACAGCAGACATGGACATGGTGCTGCCTGGCCGGTCTGCACATTTTCTATACCGGTGGCCTGGCCCCATGGCTCCAGTTAGCCCCTGTTTGGGCTGGGAGGCTCTGAGCTGCTGATTGGGGGGGAGGGTTAAGATGGGGCACTACAGCCCTGCCTCTGGCACTGGCACCCCAGCTTAGGCACCCATTCCTGAGTGACCCTGGATGAGTAACTTGACTTCTCTGGGCCTCAGCTTTGTGGTGAAATGATGGGGGCTGAGACACTTGGTCCCTCCTGCACCCTCTGCTCACCGGGGCTGGAGATGCTGTGTGTGTGTGTGTGTGTGTGTGTGTGTGTGTGAGAGAGAGAGAGAGAGAGAGAGAGAGAGAGAGAGAGAGAGAGAGAAACAACTTTAATCATGGTCATGGTGGCTTCTCGGCATAGTAAGAAATATTGGACGTGATCTACGTTTTGTTCTGGGGATGGGGGAATCACCTTCTTGGAAAGTACGACCCAAGTTGGGAGGGCAGAGGGATGGGGAGAGAATCCTCCCATGCCTGTGGCAAAGTGCCAGGGACCCCACCCTCAAATTAACCTGAGTCCAGCCCCTCTGGGAAAGAAAGGGTGCATGAACTCCCCGTACTCCACAGCGCCTCCCTGTGGCCCAAGGCCCTCACCTGTCTCTGCTTGCAGCCCTCCTATGAGCCATTTTGCATAAAGTACCAGTGAAAAAGTCTGAGGGAACACCCTCCAGGTTACTGTATACAGGGGCTCGGTGGAGGGAGATCGTGTCCTGCTTCCCCTCAGCTGCCCCATCATCGGGAGGAAGCTGTGGGGGGACTGGGATACACAAAGGAGCAGGCTTCATTTGCCCCAAACTGAAAAGAACGAAATGGCTTTATTAAGGAGGAGGCAACCACCCTGCCCCCATTCTGCCACCTACATACTATCCATGTCCTGAGGGGCATACTGTGGGTCCTGGGATCTTCTCAGGGGCCCCTCACCTGCCTACGGCAGCTGTGGAGGGAAGGGAGCGGTGGGGGGGGGGCACGACTGGGGGATCCCCTCCCAGGCAGGTTGTCCTGGGCTGGCTCTGGGGGTGGAGGCATTGGCAGGGCAGCCTGGGCTCTGTAGAGTTGAAGCCAGGCGAGGTGGGTTCAGGGCACCCAGCAGGACGGGCAGTGAGAACAGGGGCAGCAGCGGTGCCACTGGGGAGGGGTCCAGGGACGGATGGGCTTGGTTCCTCCGGGCTGCTCCATGGGAGTGGTCACCTGCATGATCTTCTGGCGCACCTCATGGATCTTTTACTGCAGACAGACTGTGGAGGGGAAGATGTCCGCGTAGCGAGCCTGGAAGGCTGCCATGGCCGGGCTGATAGTAATAAAGCCACTGTCCTGGGAGAGCTGCATGACCAGGGCCTGGCGCTGGTCCAGGGTGCACCACTGTGACGAGTATGGCGCTTTCTCTACGTCAGCTCCCAGAGCACATCCTCTGCTTCTGTATGTATGCAGACAAAGGTGAAGATGTCTCCCTCACAGCTGGCACTCTTGGGGATATTGAGCTCTGAGATGCAGCTGGAGCATCTCATCTTGTGCTTGGGTGAGGTGGGGTCCTCGAGGCTGAGTCCAGGTCAGTGGAGTTCTTCCTTTTCCTGTGATAGCGCAGGATGGCCCGGGGAGGTGGCCAGACTGCAGGGTGGGCCAGGGCAATGACTGCTCAGGCCAAAACTTGGGCAGTTCAGCAAAACGTTCTTTGAAGTCTACCTCTGACAGGACCTTGTCTGCAGAGCCAAAGGTCTTCTTCATGGGTGGGGAGCACACCTTTACCTTCTTGCTCTACCAGCCACCTCCTTGCACAGAGGGTGTCCCTGGCTCCCTGTCACTACTGCCCTAGCTGCTGCCGCCACTGCTACCAGGGGCTTGCCCGAGCTAGGGCGGAGCTGGGGCTGGGCTGGGAGGGTAGGGTCTCCCAGATACTCTCCAGGCCCAGGCCAGGGGTATACCAGGCTGAAGATCAGCTGGAGAATTTGTTGGCTATGGTCCTGGGGCCCTTGACGCTGGTCCACTCCTCAGCAGGCCAGGGTGTTAGGGGGCTGTTCCCGGTAGTAGGAGCCCAGGTCTCTGGGGGAGGTGGAGGGGCCAGCATTGTAGGCTGCCCCTCAAACTCAGACTCAGGGGCAACAGGCTCATGAGCTGAGCCAGGCTCTAAGTTTTTATGGATCAGGAGAAAATGCAGCCCCCGAGGTACCTGTCCCTGCAGAAAGGTTCCCTTGGACCATTCTTTGGACAATCTACTCTTTATAATTTTATTCTGCTCTCCATTTTTCTACTCTCCCCTTGCCCTAGGCCTAAGCTCAGCACAGGTGAGTACTTAGGGCAACTCCTAGGCCTGGACAGAGCTCACAAGGAGGAATTAAATGCTCAGTATCCCATGCCTGGCTCATCTGTTTTTATCCTTTAGTTACCCAAGCCAGGAGCTTTGGGTTATCCCCTCTTGTAGCTCCTAACCCAATGCTTGGAGCAGCAATATAGGGCATTGACAAGAGGTGACACCTCTCTCTCATCTCACAATTTGCCAACTTATGGGTCTGGCTCCTAGGAGGCAATTTTCTTAAAAGGGACTGCATCCTTGTTGATCTAAAGTCTCCAGGCTGGAGGACTACTATGCTCTCCCTTCTCTCCACTGTGCTCTGGCTGGATTGAAGCAGCAGGAGAAACATTTGTTCAGTTGGACTCCCAGCATACTGCTAGGTTCCTTCACCAGATTCATTGTGTCATATTAGCTTCCTTTTGGAGGGAGGATGGTGTGGTTAAATACTGAGAGAAAGAGAATAGAGGCAATGGGCGTGCTTTAGCGCCCATCCTCCAGTCCCACCTCCTAAACCTGAGCACACTGTGCAAGGCCTCTCACACAGGACAACATCATCTCTCTCCTCGGCAATAATCTCAGGTGTGTGGTGAGCTTAAGGCTCTGGGGGAGATCAAAATCGACCTGGGGGATGATACAGGGTGAAAGCACTTGGCCAACTGCTAAAGTTGGACTAATTTTATATCATGCCCCCCTCCCCTTTTTTTAAATATATTTTTATTGATTTCAGAGAGAGGAAAGGAGAGGGAGAGAGAGAGATAGAAACATCAATGATGAGAGAGTCATTGATCGAGCCAGCAACCCGGGCATGTGCCCTGACCAGGAATCGAACCCCGATTGCCTGGTTCCCAGGTCGACGCTCAACCACTGAGCCACGCCCGGCCGGGCATCATGCCCCCCTTTAAGCCTGTGAGCTGGGCTTCAGTTTTCCCCAGGCCAGGCACACTTTAAATTTATTTGAGAGAAACTCTAAGTGTATTTTACTGTAGTATCTTATATTTTTTATTTGTGATTTAAGAAATATGAAGAGAGAACATACAGAAACATGATGGCTAACAGTGTTTCTTTCATTCCTTGTTCTAAAACTAACCACTTTAAAATTGTTTGGTAATGACACTTAGTGTAATTGATTGTAACATGTTCTGTTAAATAAATTGATTTATTGATGAAACTTAAAAAAAAAAATATTAGAGGCAGAAAAATGGCACCAGGTGTTAGTGACAAGTTAAGCTGGGCCTGGGTTCAGCAACCTCAGTGCTTGAGTTCTGGCTAAGAAATAATTCAGAGCCAAGAGTAAAACTATAAGAGAAAGTTTATTTAGAAAGTCACAGAGGTAGAAGTGAGCTGGAGAAGAAATGGACTCAGGAAATGAGTTACAGAGGCAAAAGAAGAGCCCTTGGAGCTTAGAGAGAAAGAGAATGCCCGGGGTACCTACACCAAAGGTTTTTATCTGGAGGCCTTAGGGGAGAATCCCCAAACACTCTTCGGCCTTCCAGGTGTGCCCTCTGTCAGTCTTCACTAATTTGTTGGAGCCACGGGGGCAGCTGGTCTGATGTTAGCCATGGCCTCACTCCCTTCGTCCGATTTTGCTACTTCTCTGGGCCTGAAGCTGAAACACACCTGAAGCCTATATGCCATTTTCCAGGGGTTAATGCTTAATATACATAAACCATACCAGAATATAGTTTATAAAGTTAAATTTGCTACAGATCAGTGCTTTAAGAACTTAGATAAGGAAAAGATATGAGGAATAAAGAAGAGCCTGAACTCCCCCACCCCAACAAATTAGAACCTAAATGCCAGTTCCCCTGCTTACCAGCTGCCAAAGAGAATAGCAATGCCTACCTGCCAGGTCCCCTATGAGGACTGGGGGTGATAATCACTTGCTTGGTGCTAACTATGCATACCGAGCTAATCCTTGTAGATGCCATTTTATTAAACCCTCAAAACAACCCCTTGAAGGTTGTACCTTGATTATCCCCATTTCGCATAAAATGAAACAAGGACTCAGAGAAGGTAAATAACCTGTCCTGGTCACACAACTTGTAAGTGGCAGAACACAGACTCTAGAGCATGAATCAATATCCACAGCTCTGCACTGTCTCCTCACCAGCTTTCTCGCAGGAAACACAAGGCCCTAGCACAGGCACGAAAGTACTAGGTGCTCTATAAATGGCGGCTTTTTGGACTGGGGTGTTAGGCAAGGCTTCAAGGATAACAGGATTTTGGCTGGACTTTGGAGCAAAAGTAGGATTCAAATAAGCAGGCAGAAATAGGGGGATGCTTAACTAGGGGGTCTTGAGCAAAGCATCCTTCATCCTAAACCGACCACAGTGGCTAGATGAGGGATATATGCCAGGGACTAGTGGGGCCCTTTGCATGGCGATGGGCAGGTTGTTTAGTGAAGATTATCAATACATTTCATCACACTAAATAGATTGCCTTAGAGGAGAGTGTTCATACACAACTGACAGATTTATCAGTTCAAGAAAAACTCATTAACAAAACACACTTAAATTCAGATATTGTGAATTTGACAGCTGATAGCATTAGAGAATAAACCTCTCTATCAAGCGAGCATCTCTTCTCTATTATTCCTTCAGCAGTATCTTTCAAGACCGGAAAAGGTGGGGGCAGCAATTAAAAACAGAACAAAGTACCTTCGATCCACTGTCATTTGGATCTGGACTAAACTCATCTTATCGCTTTATGCCACCAGCTGGAGGAAGCCACATAAACCACAAATGACAAAATCCATTCAAAAATACAAACAAATAAAAACAATAAAAAAATAAATAAAAACAAATTTTATTTACGCATAAAAACACAGCATTCAGCCAAATTCCCACAACCTAGCTTAGTACCACGAGGCAGAGGTTTGAAAGGGTTTGGTTGAAAAAATTGGAGCCAGAGAGTCCATTTATTTCATAGATCTATTAGACAAAGGATATGAATGAGGGAACGAGCGTTTGACTACCTCATTCATTGCTTTAGTCAATTTTCAGTGATAAATTGCACTGTCAGTCATCATGGCTCACTGGCTTTTCCTTCTTCATTTATTGCCCATACCCCTAAAAAGACAGAGGGGTCTTAATCTCTGACATCCCTCCTAGCCTTTTAGTACCCTAGTCTCAAAGCCACCAACCAGCAGGCCTGCTCTATCCAGGATAATATTTAGACATATCCAGTCCACCGTGGGAACTCCCCCTTGGATTGACATGCACACTACCAGACCATTTTAGAGATAGAAAGTGTTTCATACTTTTCCGAGATTGCTTGATATGTGAGTTGGAAATATATAATCATTTCTGCCCTTCATTTCCTACAAATCTAAAATACCAAAGTGAGCTCAACTGTGAGCATGTTTAGAGACATTCTGCATATTGTAATCATTCTTCAAATTCACCCTGTCTAGATGTGTTACAAACATAAGTTGCCCAAATTCAAAGTAATTGACTTTCAGCCAACTGTGACCAAATCACAGAAAAAGAATGCACCATGTGTTACAGCATGAAATCCCACCCCAAACTGAGAAATTTCCACCCCAAGGAAACTTTTTAATAGCCGGTTTTGAAACCACACGCATATTCTACTGTGGATAAAAATAACATATTCACTGGACGTGGAGGATTCAAATTCGTCTCACTGCACAGAATTTATTTTTTAACAGAATTATTTTGTGTATTTGATACACTGAAGATACTCACAAAATGAACATTTTACCATCACATTTGTAAAAAAATATAAATAAATGTTCTTCTGACTCCTGCAGAATATATTTGGTATTTGCTCAATGTTTCTTTAACAAAAAGGAAAAAAGAGAGGCTGGAGGAAAGGGAGCAGTAAGTATGCATAAATTAAATTGCACTTTTATCTCTTGTAAATATTAAATACCAAAATCCACATTTTAATATATCTGATTATCACATGCGTTGGACTCTGCAATGGGAAATGGTGTCAAAAGTAACTGTACACAATAGATGCCAAATAAAATGTATCTATCACATATGGCTGCAAATCTCATTTCTCAACACCAGTATTATACAGTTATCTTCTAAGTCTGTTTCCACAGTAAAAAAAATTAAGCTCCAGAGCTATAATTTTACATATGGGCAACGATCAGAGAACCGGAACAAACATATGGCATTTTAACTTTTCTTGACTGTAAGCGTGCTTGCTTTATCAAGGAGCCTTTTCTGTTTTATTATTTAGTTGCACAGATCATGAGCTTCTTGATGGAAGGGGCTGTCTTGTGCATTCAGTGTCTTAGGAATGGAAGTTATTAGATGTACTAAATTAAAACAATAACAACAGCAATAAAAAAATGACTATCAATCCTTCTCAGACGTGCCTAGCCAACACAAAATGGAACATTAAGCCTGAATAGGTTCAGTTACCTTGCCTTCAGTGGAAAACTACAATAACTCAAGACATTTTTTAGATGGCTTTGGCCTCTAAGCAGTATGGACTAAGCACCATTTCAGCACTATTTACACAGGTAATAAGCTGTAATTACTAAAGGGAGAGACGTGCATTGCTGTGGGCTAAACCACAATCTGAGCTTCACATCAATAAAAATATTTTTTCACTTGTGACAGTTATTTTCCTGGCTCGGAAGATCATCATTTACTTGAATAAACTAGCTAAGAGGAAGTTTTGCAAGCTGTGTTTGTAAAGAAAATGAGACCCCAAATTGGAGGAGATGTTTATGGTAATGAGAAAGTGTGATGATGAGTTGTGTGCAACTGCAGGCAAACGCCTTCCTCCTTGTATGAAAATTTAATGATGGGTTACTTTTCCAATGGGAAAGTAACAACTTAGGTAAGTGAAGTTGTACACTCCAAAAATGAAATTATTTTCAGTTTAAAAATATAACCCCAATACTATATACCTGCAATTTTGTCTGCCACTGTCATTAACCGAGCGCCTTAAATGAATGGCTCATTCTCTGAATTACTCTCTGGCCCTTACAATTCGGCCGGGAGTTAGACAACATGACACGGGTATGGATCACATTTCTCAGCTCCTCAGAAGTTCTGGGAAATTATTCTGGGCAAATGAGGAAAAACAGGAATAAAAAGCAGCGGTTGTCATCTTTCCCATGGTGTGTCCGAGTTTAAGAAATGATATTTTATCTATTTGAGGTATAATTCTACTTCTTTTCCCTTTAACCCCATCAAGAAAGAGCTACACTGTTGGATGGGTGGACGGACACAAGTCCTACGTGTCACACTCCTACAGGGTAGAGGAGCCCAACTTCACGATGCCTCAAATATTATTGATGTTCAGTACACGTTAATTAAATTAGCAAATTAGTATCGTGTTATTATCTATGTAAGATCCAACACAGAAATTGCATGCTGGTGGTATGAAACTCACTACATAAATGAATGATCAGAAACATGAACTTGTGTTAATGATGTAAAGTTGAGTAAAGTCACAAAATGTGGACTTTGCCTTTCCATATTCCTGTCAGATATTTAAGAATTAACACTCCTTCCACAGCCGCCACCAGTCACCCTATTTCCATTTTTTTTTTTATGAGAAAAAAAGCAAGAATGAGGTAATAAGAGAAATAAACTATCCACATATAAATCCTTTTGTCTTAAATAAAATAATCAATTTCTGGTCTACTTCGTGCCAAAATGATTGGTTTGACCTGCATTATCACTTTTCATGGGCTTGTTTTGGAATCATGGCAGAGAGAATAATAGTTAAATGATACTTATCTATTAAAAATAGAAGACTGTCAGATTAGGAGAGCCAGCCCCTGCCAAATAGATCACTTCTGTGGGCTGTGTACTGAATACTCATTTTAGGTATTGATCATATTTTTCACCCACATGTTTTTTGCTGCAATCTAAAGAAGCAAATGAAAAAGTGCTGTGCAAATGTTTGTGTTGTGTGTTTACATGTATATATGTGTGTATTATATGTACAGGGTGGGCAAAAGCAGGTTTATAGTTGCTCATATGGAAAATAATACAATAATTAATAAATACAAGAATTAGACTCTGTGTTCTGTGTACTCACAACTGTAAACCTACTTCTGCCCCACCCTATATATCACACACACACACACACACATAGACACACAGCATTTTTCTACTGTGACTGTCCTGGCAAGCAGCTCCTAAACACATCTAGTACCCCTTGCTTGGATGGTCTTCTGCTAGCACCCAGCTGCCTGTCATGTACCATCGTGAAGTGCATTGTAATTAGCTATATATTTCATGACTTGGAGCTGCACTACCAAGTGATAACAGGTTAAGGCTGTCAGTTCAGGTGTCAAGAGCATGAAAGGATATTAAGTGCAGGAATGACAACACAATGGGGATATTTCAAATCCAGGAGTCATTCAAAGTTTCGTCTTCTGTCAAGCAACTGGCTCCCTTTGCGAGAGAATTTGTCTCTAGCATCAGCTGGCATGTGCCTCACTGATGTGCGCATGCTGAGAATTTTGTTCTTAGGCTTGAGTTTTGAAGAATCCTCTAAAATGAGACACATAAGTCTCCCAGGCCTGATTCCACTTACATTTCTGACTGCAAGTAAAGACTTCGTTCCTAAAGTATTGGATGGTATCAAACAGTAATGACAGCATTTAATTCAGATACTTAATACAGTTCAAAATTTAGACATCTCCTATTGCCCCCACACGGTGCCTCCAGATACACAAAATGTAGTTTAAAACACACCACCTTTTGAAGAATCCATGTAGAACTCAGTGGAAAAAGAAACATTAGGAAAAAAATACAAATACAAAGGAGAGATGAGGAGGAAAGATAATTATTTCACCCTGGTTCCTAGAAAATCTATGTAATAGAAAATAGAGAACTTTTTACTCTAGTCAGAATAGTTTAGTTATTGGGACAATGAATGTATGTGTGAAATCAGTGTTTGACCTGTTCTACCCAAACCTACTTTCTCCAAAATTACAACTGCTTAACTGTTTCTACATAAGTAAATATTAATGTGCTTGTAGAAAATGACTTAGCGCTCAATGCGACCTTTCAGGTTTCTCTGTATACAAAAGATCGTTTCAATTAGAGAGGTGTGCAGAGTCATCTGGCACAGAAATGCCTACTTCTATTAAAAATAAACACTAGCCTTCAAATCTATCCACCCACATTTCAGATTCTGTGTGGTTGGTAATTGTTTAGGTTTTGTTGTTATCATTAGGAAGGTTTTCTCCCCTACAAAAAACAACAAAAAACAAAAGGAAGATTGTTTCCTACGCCAGTGTTAGTCCAGTAAAACCAAGAGAACTTAAACATATGATGAGAGAGTATTTCCCTAGGACTGAAGATTGTTTCACAACAATACAATGACTTAGCCAAATAAACCAAAATCTATTAGTATGAATAGCTAACAATCTTGTTTCCATAGTGCTTTGGCTAGCACTTGCTTGGAAGAAAAAGACAACAATAAATGAATTATGAATGTATTAAAGCAATGATGAAATAATACCCTCTAGCATTCATGGTATTACAATGTCCTAATGAACATGCATTAGAAAAGTGACTTCCTTAGCCTTGGCTGGGTGCTCAGTTGGTTGGAAAGTTGTCCTGTGCACCAAAGGGTTGTGGGTTCATCCCTGGTCGGGGCAACCAACTGATGTTTTTCTCTCATTACTCCTTGGGTGATGATTAAAAAAAAATTTTTTTTTTTAAAAGATACTGCTTTAGAGGATTGTCTCCATCAGTAAAAATACTGCCAAGGAACACCAAGGTTTAATTAAAACATCAAAGTGTGGGAGAGAAACACAATTTGACAAATAAATGTGAATATCATACATTGTCACTGAGCCTTTCTAATGAGATTAGTATCTTTAATTGACATTTCCAACTGAGGCACAGATAAGACAGATTTAAAGAGAACAGTTATATACAGCTGGACCCTAGCTAGATGAACAAGTGTTTGACATTTAAATATCATAAACGATATATTACATGCTTCCCTCAGTAATGCACTGTCAATGTTAAAAAGGATCAGCAGAAACTTTAAATATACAAAGTACAAGTGATAAAAATAACTTTATGAGTGCACTGTTGAATCAAACAAACCTTCATGAAATCTCTTCCTTTCAATACATGTAGGGACTTAAATAAAAAAAGGAAAAAGCCTCCTATAGAATCCCTAAATGTAATTTAACTTCTTGTTTATCAAAAGGAATGTGAGGACACAATGTTGCTTCTGAAAGCTTGTCAAGGATTTTTTTTTTTTTTAATAACTCTAATAAGGTGCTTTTCTGGAATTATTTTCATTTGGTACTAACAAAAGACATGGGAAAAATCCATTAACTAATGCAAGCTTGCATCATGATCAAGACAAAAGAAATAAACCCATCACTTATTTTAAAATATCAATACAAGAGCCTCTTTCATTATTGAACTTTAATGAGGTTTCTACCATGAATTCACCATAAGCACTTCAGCCTAATGAACAAAATTTGCTATTATGAAGTCTCTTTTGTATCTGGTCTAAAATCCAGGTATTGCGGCTCCAGGATCTATGCACCATCCACTGCATTCAGTTCTCTGAGAGTCACTGGTGGCCTCCGGAGTCAAGTCATTCTCCTCCATTTGCCCAATTTACAGCTGGAGTTCCTCTGATAACATAGAATGTATCAAAGAATCATTGTGTTCCTAGAAATCTTTAAACATAATTACACAGGGACAAGAGGAAAGGAATAAAACCCTCAGCTTCAGGAGGCAAAGTTTTACTGAGCATGGTGAAAATAAAAAGAAAATAAATGACATGAAGTCGTAGGCTTTAAAAAAGTTGTGGGAGTTGCACAAATAGCTAGGTTGATAAGAAAAGTAAATAAATGATATGAAATGGATAGTGTGTAATTAGTAGATACAGTTAGTAAATCAAAATCAGACTCCAAGCAACTCTATATTATTGTCAATTCTTCATGTAGCTTTTGAGTGGCCAAATCTTGTGTTTATCTGGTTTTAAGTGTTAGCCTGAAAGCTATGATCATGTGTTATAAATAGGAATATTACCAAATATCGTAAGTCCAAGTCCTAAAAATATTCCTCTACATTAAAAAACTCAGTATAAAATACTAAATAAATTTTTTGGTCAAGTATATTCACTTAAATTTGAAATGAGATTTATGAGTCTAGTATGACTCAAGTTCTCAAGGAGGGAAAAGAGATGTAATTGAATATTTACAACACAGTGTCATAAGATATATAAGAGAATTGAGTGCAAAATGATATGGGCACAGAGTTACTAATAATATCCTGAAAATAAATCTTTTTTAACAAGAAATATAACACAGGGAATGAAAATGTACCCTTTTATTTCACTTTAATTTTTCTTGAACAAAAGAGTGTGATATATATGTGTACTGCATATATATATATACACACACAAGTAAATGAAATTTAAAATGTTGAGAAACACTCAGGACCATTGTAGAAAGACCTACCAATCACATTCTGCTTAGTACAAAGACTTTTGATTCAGTTAGATGCCACATCCACTGGCAAAAAGTGGGGAGACACAAAGTCAGCCAAAATGTAATCCACAGAATTCTGACTCATTAACTTTCCCTTTTAATGGTATTTCTTGTCTTGCATTTTATTTCCTCTTTATTAATAGAGAGCATATATTCTTTTTTTTTTTTTTAAATATACCTTTATTGATTTCAGAGAGAGGAAAGGAGAGGGAGAGAGATAGAAACATCAATGATGAGAGAGTCATTGATTGAGCCCGCAACCCGGGTATGTGCCCTGACCGGGAATCGAACCCTGATTGACTGGATCCTAGGTGGATGCTCAACACTCAATGGCTGAGCCACGCCTGACCAGGTGAGAGCATATATTCTATCAAGATGCAAATCAACCCAAACAACCTGCTTTAATATAGAAAACTGACTCTCAAAAGATAGCAACATAGATACTCTTGTACTTTACCTCCATGTAATGTAATCTAAGACCCAATTCATGTGGCAAGCAACTTTTTCTTTTGACCTAAAAATTTCTCCAACCCCCCCATAGAGATGACCTCAGAGATTTGCTCTGCCTCAGAGATCTGCTACATGCATCATGATGCAGTATTTGAGAATGATCTTGAACCCCCTCCCACTTCTAGTTCACTTGGAGAGATTTTCTAACCAAGAAAAACCTGCTGATTACCACACCCAACCCAAGAAGAGTGTGCTGAAAGAACCAAAATAGCTTTTTGAGGAACAAATCACAGCCATCTAAATTACTCCACTGACAGACTAATAAATCTCACAGATGAAAGGGAGCAGAAGGTGTCATTTATCTTGACTTCACAAGACTTGTCAACTTTTCTTGGTCTTCTCTGAAGAACACAATCATAAATAATTTAGGAAATTATGACTTAGACCTCAAAAACATTGAGGTAGACAACCACAACCTGGAGATGGGGACTTAAAAAATAGTTATTTATGTCTCTTGGGGGTAGAATGGGAATCATAAAGCAATTTATCAGGAAAATTTACTGAGTCTTGGACTATCTACAATTGATATGAAAAATTAATATCTTGAATAATTCAACTTCATTTAATTAAGTAAGTATAAATTTGTTTAATGGAACTGTAATGGAGTTGAATATTGCACTGGGTATATCAGTTACGATGTTTGCACCTTGAAAGTTGGTTTCTGGTCAAGGAGCTCTGCCTCCATAGAGCCTGTTATGGGTTGAATTGTGTCCCCTCACAATTGAGTTCGTAATTTTAATTCCTAAACCCCAGTAGCTTAGAATATGACTGTATTTGGAGATAGAGTCTTTAAAGAGATAATTCAATTAAAATCCAACATGACTGGTGTCCTTCTAGGAAATTTGGATACAGACACACACAGAAGGCAGACGACATGAAGGCAAAGGGAGAAAAATTCTCTTGAGAATAGGAGAGGAGACAAAAGTCAAAGAGACATCACAAAAATTTTTAAAAGCAGAGCTGAAATACAAGTCTGTAGTGCATGGGAGGGGGGAATGGAGAAGTGGTTAGGCCAGGAGGAAATGAGCAGGTGAGCACTGCTGAACCACAAAAAGGCTCAGAAATTGGAAGTGCCATGCACTTCTCAAGCTCTTCCCCATTCCAAAGAAGGAATGTTTATTCTGCTGCGAATAAATCAGATTATGTCATGTCAGTAACAAGTCCATTTGAGGGCCATGTAGGAGAGGCCTAATGGAGGAAATAATGAAAGTATGTTCTTCCCAACTCAACTCCCACAATGCGAGCAGACTGGCTCACACACTCCAAGAGGAAGTTAGAGGGCTTTTCTATGAGAAAAGTAACCACTTTAATAATAATTACATGACAGAGAAATGACACTTGGAGGTCACCCAGCAAAAAAAAAAAAAAAAAAAGTTCACCCATTACTGATCACCTAATAAGTTTTTATTACCTCACTATTAAGTATGAGCAAATATTTAGACATTTGAAGAAATCTCACATAAAAGAGAGAGGTAAAAACAAACTGAATTTTCTTCTAAAAAAAGCACTTGGAAGAAAGAGTGGTGATACAGAAAGTTTTAAAACAGCTAATTAAAAAATTCTCAGAGATGAGAAAATATTGTGGTCATGAAACAAGAGTTGGATGCTATTAAAGGAATACTACATTAGACATTAAAATTTTCATACCAGAAATGTAAAATATTAATAGGAGGATTAGAAGATATAAGATCCATTAAAGAAATCTAGGAACTAGAACAAACAGTTCAAGAAACAAAAAACACAAAAGAAAATAGAAGCAAACCAGAGGATTTACCTAAAAGGCCCTAGAAGAGTCCACAACTAACAGGTAGGAATGCTTGAAAAAGATAGGTGGAGTATAGAAGAAAAAAGTCCAAAGAATCAATAGAAAATATCCCTGCAATAAAGAACATGATTTTATAGATTAAATTGCCCACAGAGTGTCTATAATGCAAAAGATTGACAAAACTAACACCCAAACACATTAAAAATAAAATTCTGTTGCTTAAGCCACCCAGTTTGTGGTACTCTGTTATGGAGCCCTACCAAACTAGTATACTTGAGAACTGCATTACAGCAACGGTCTTGTCGAGAACATGGATCCAGGACATACTTGCAGTTAGGCATAGATTCAGTTGAAGGAAACTGCCACTGTCAATCATCTTGCAAAGAGGATAAATCCTGGTATGGGAAGTTAGCAGTCTTTGAAATATGTAAGAGAGAAGGGCCTTCCTTCTGATCTGAGTTCCAAAGGATTTTGGAGAGAGTGGATAATGGCATTTGAACTTGGACTTAAGCTCTGAAAACATTTGGAGCATTCCTAGTAATGAGTTGAACTAGCTCCCCTCAACCCATGTGGAAGCAAGAAGGGAGTTGGCCCAGTAGAGATTCCCTGAAAATGAGATTTGGACAGAGGGAGTCCCTTCTACTCATAGCTATAAGCTGCTCTCTGCTGGTACTTTCATTAGCCCTAAGTGTTCAGTATACTCTTCCTAAAGTTCATAGCCTGTCCCTGTTGCACTGAGGCTCTGATCCCAGGTATTAGAAGGCATGGCCAAGGAACAGCCAGAGTGGAGCATCAGTGGTGGACCTCCAAGGAGACAGAAAGCACTTACAAAATCTTTGGCTGCACAAAAACACATTTTCTATTTCTGCTACCTGCCCATTATCTGTTTGGCACAATGGGCCCTCTCTTCCAAGGACCAATGGATTGTTCAAAGGCCTAAGAAAATATTTGATTACCTGAAACAAAATTGATTCAAAATATATAAAGAGAAGAGTTCAATATTTTATTTAATGAACCAAATTTCTAAATCTTTTCCATCTGTATCCATCTATCTAACTTCTGTCCAATAATCATAGATGAACTCTACCTGGATGGATCTGGAATCAATACTCCACATGTGTACTGGATGCCATCCCTTCCTGAGCACTTCCTTTCTCTCTAGCATCATTCTTTCTTTCTTCTGCTGAATTATTTCTACTAGTATACATTCCTGCTATAAGATCTCATACCTTAAAACATTTCTCTTCATCTCACATTCCCCTGTTATCACCTGTTGTTCTCTGTTCCTCTTTATATTAAAGTCCCTGAAAAGAAGGCCTCTATTCACTAGCTCTGCTTTTCATCTGTCATTGTTGCTTGAATCTACTTAAATAGACGTTGTCCCTATTACACCACCAAAAATGACTGCTAAGGTCACAAGGACCTCCCCATACTCAACCTCTAAGCAGCATTAAACACAGCTGGCCCCTCTGATCTTAAAGCATTTTCTTTATTTGGTTTTCAGGACACCACGCTCTCCTAATTTTTCTATTTCATCTCTGGCCTTGCTTCTTTCGAGTCTTCTTGTTTTAGGATCCTCCTGTTTTAGGATCTGAAAATGCTAAAGTGTCCGAGGCTTGGTTCATGCTATATTAACTTCACTTTCTACATTTACTCCTTAAGCGACTCATGTAATCCCATGGTTTCGAGAGTAATCTATAAAGTGATGGCTCTCAAATGTAATTTCTAGCCTCAATTTGTCTCTTTGACTCCACACCATGTGTTCTATGCTACTTAAGCCTCAATTTCCTGCCCTTCCTCCCAACCACACTCCTGTCCCCTTCGTCCCTGTCTTAAGAAACAGCAGCACAACCTGCGAAGGAAATCTAACAGCCATGATGACAATATCCTACTACTTTTACTTTACGACATAAAGTCTTCATTGTGCACTTCTCTTGTTAGGGAACTAGCAATATTTTTAAATACTATCCCTTTCCGAGCAAAATCCAGAGCAAAATAATGATATAAATATTTTAAAAATTTAACTAGTAAGGAGAAGAAAAAAGGTTACCTCTAAGTATAAGAAAGTTGAACAATGAAACCATGCATATCCTCTGGTTACTAACTCTTCAGAAACTGAAAGAGAAGATACAGGTTTAAACCATTGCTGGAGAGGCTGAGAGAGGCCTGAGGGAGGGCTTCTTCCATGTGAGTCCAGATGGGTCCTGGCTAGAAATGGGGCACTGAGGAAGGTAGAGCCACATTGTCCCTCCAAGCGTTTGCAAGACTTGGGTAGGCGACAATCTGTTCTGGAAGATTTCCAGACAACATGTCCTCCCTGGAGGGAGGAGAAAGGATACAATAACCTCCTGAGGGCTCATGGAAGTCTCAGATTTACAAGGCACCCTTACATAGCCGCCACACTGGCGACACAGAGCGGTACACATGTAACACTAAACCAGGCACCATCTGGGACCTTTCTTGGCTTAGGCAAACTCAGCAGCTGCACAGGGTTTACACCTAAGGAGATGTTCCCATACATGTGTCCCTCCAGCAAAGTTTATTTTATTTTATTTTAATACACAGTGCCCTTCAAGTTTCCTTTTCAGTCTACCCAAATAACAGGTTTTAGCACATCAGGTGATATTTTGCTTCCTGAAGCATTTAAATTAATTTTCTATTACCAATGCAAATGTGTACTTTCCAATTTACCCACTGCACAATAAAACCTAATTTAAAGCAATTAATGTTCATTAATGGTCCCATCTGCATGTTTATCGCTTTATCCTTAAATACTTAAGACACGGTATCCATATTTTACAGCGCACTTCTTATCAGCAAGAATTCGTATCCTCAAGGGTAAATGTAAGACTAATGTGCCAGGATCTCATATCTTTTTAAGAAAACGGCATTGCTTTTTTTTCTTCCTTTAAAACATAGATGAACAGCGTGAATGTACATAATACCAAACGTACCTAATGCCAAAAAAGAGGGTCTGTACTCGTGTGCCCAGCTCCCTCTGTCGTCTTCCTTTCCCCCAGGCGGGTGTGGTGCAGCAGCGAGTGCCCCAGCTCCACACCCTCCCACAGGTTTTGCCAGGAATGAGAGGAAATGGGATGGAATGCAGCAGCAGCAGCAGCGCTATGAGGTGCTCCTACCTGCCCCCTGAAGTTAGGCGACACCTTGCAGGGAATGGGTAGGTGGGTGGTAAGTCACCTGCTGTCACAAAGCATTCTAAGCCTGTGTGAGCACTGCTTTGCCACTTATTAGCTGTCTTAGTTGTGTGCACTTGATATTGTCTAACCTTCTTGAGCATTAGTTTTCTCATCCTGCCTGATGAGGTATTTCTCAGGGCTGAATAAAGTAACATAATAGAAGACAAAGCATGTCATGAATACGAGGAAAGACTCCACCCAACCAGACTGCTTGGGTTCAAATCCTGACTTCACCTCTCACCAGCTATGTGTGAGTACGTATGAGACTCTCTGTGCCTCGGTTTTCTCCTGTGAAAAATGGGTACCATAACTATTATCTATCTCTAAGGGTTCTCATAAAGATGAAAATGAGTTAATATGTTAAATAGCCCGGTGGGGGGGGGGGGAAGGGTGCTCAGCAGTTGAGCGTCGACCTAGGATCCAGGCGATCAGGGTTCAATTCCCGGTCAGGGCACATGCCTGGGTTGCGGGCTTGATCAATGACTCTCCCATCATTGATGTTTCTGTCTCTCCCTCTCCTGTCCTCTCTCTGAAGTCAATAAAGATATATTTAAAATATATATATATGTTAAATAGCTTAAAACAGAACTTGGCAAATTGTATGGATTTGGTAAATGTTAGCAAAAAACAAAACAGTAGGTACTTTGGATATAGCAGCTATTTTATTAAAGGCTTTTCCCTTTAATAAAAGCCACAGTCTGTGATGCTAAAATGTGGCCTATGGGCTTAGAGACAAGAATCCTGGCACAGAGCACATGCAGGTGGCTGGTCTCACCATCCCTCTCCCCCATCCTAGAAAAGGCATAGCAAGTACCCTTCCTGTGACACTGTTATGTCTAAAGCCCTGACAGCAAAATGTATATATAATGCTTGGGGGGGGGAGGGGAAAGAGAGAGGAGAAAAAAAGGGAAAATAGTCAATAATATGTTTATACCATTGTAATAAGGAAAGCAAATGAGTTTGGATGGGATATTTTTACAGCGTTGCTGATCCAAGATCAACCCATCTGATTTCCCTATTCCTGAAAAAAAAAAGCTATTAAATGTTTCCACACGTGTGATTTCAATGAAATTTACATTTACTAGTCATTATCATTTTGGTGAAAGGCAAAATGATATTCGGCTTGTCACTGGAGGGCAGATGGGGATGGAGTTTAGGAAGTTGACACACTAGCTGACAGAAATGAGTAAAATTTATGTTCCAACCAGCCTAATGGCAAGCAATTATCTCTGAACTAGGATAACAAATGCGCTTTTGTCCTCAGAAGATGACATGCGCTATAGAAGTTTCCAGAAGGCATATTTTCTGTAAAGAAACAACTGCTTCTGTATTCAACATTTATTACAAGAGTTTAATTGAATACTGACCCTTTCAAAAGATTTTGTTACAAGTTAAAGTTAGATAGTAAGAGAACAGAAAAATCTACCTGAAGTTGTCTGCTACTTTCCGCTATCTACTTCCCTGCTTAAATATTGCCTTACAATGTACTTTTACTTTATATTCAATACCGTTTATAGATTTTAGCATTAGCAAAATATAAATTGCTCTTTGGACAATCCATAGTCATATTATCTTATAAGTATCATAAATAAAACAAATAGATATGGGAATTTGGTGATTATTTTGGCTTGAAAGGCTATCTTATCACAAGAAAGACGTTTTTGACTCTATGATTAAATGACATCCTATGTAGCAAAAAAATTAGCAAGTATACAGGTATAATTCATCATGGATGACATTACATAATCAAATTTTATTAATATAAACCTTTAAGACAATTTAAATGCCTTATAGTGTGAATTTCTAATGTTTTGACTTGTAAATTTATTCTACATAAAAGAGTAACCAAACTAGACGCACTGTCCTATCTACAAATTACATATCTTGAAACAAGATGAAATACTTACATGAATGACTTTCATTTACTTATTTTCATAAAGGCATAAAATATAACTACTACTTGATAAAGTAGTAAAATTTTGAAAATTAATTGACACAGAAAGTCCAGAAATACACCCACAGCCTATTACAGATGGAAATGACCACAGTTGTCTAGATCTAATCACTTGCGTTAGAAATAAGGAAGCTGGAACTCAAAAATGTTGCTGCCATATTCTAGCCGTGGTATCAAATAACAGCAGTGATGGAGAGAAAAGGAAAATATCTTCAGCCATTAAAAATTAACCAAAACCCTATTTTCATAGTATTAATATCTAATCTAACAAAAAATGTTGGAAAGGAAGGTATATCAGAAAAAATGTGATGTAGTTCAAAGAATTGATGGTGGTTCTGTCAGATCAAAGGAAAGAGCAACAGGAAGGAATAGGAAGAAGAATCATATCGAGCACCTGCCATATGGCAAAATCAACAGTAACGTAATTTTTTCTAAAAGACTTAGCTTGAGATCTGTCTTAATACTTACTAGTCAGTGTCATTGGGTGAATCAAGCCCTATGAATCTCTGATCACACAATTCAAAGTGAAACTAATACCTAGAGCTACTGTGAGGACTGAACAAGAGAGTGTATGTAAAGTATTAAATTATTCAGCAGTATAGTAAAACTATTGTCCTCTTAGACCTTCAGTGAGTTCTATTACTTAATGTTCATGACTGCAACATGGCACAAAGTCAGTGGCAGAGCTGCGACTCAAGTTAGGCCTGTGTGTAGTCCAAAACCCAAGCAATTCTCATATTTTTAGTTTTAAGACAGTTATTTATGTACAGGGTTGGGCAAAAGTAGGTTTTCAGTTGTGAGTACACGGAGTTTATTCTTGTATTATTAGTTATTAATAATTGTATTATTTTCCATATGAACAACTGTAAACCTACTTTCCCACCCTGTGTATATCATTTCCCTCTGCTGGGATTTTTCTCCCCTACTCTCCTACCCTAAATCTCCAACTACCTGTTAAGTCTCACTTATCCTTCATATTCATTTATATATAACTTTTTCTAGTGAACTGTCCCTAGAGCTTCTAATATATGTGTTTTTTTTAATATCCTGGTATTTTCTCTATGTTGTACTTTTAAATAATTAAAATTAATTAGACTTCTAATTATTTTTTAAATTTTTTTTTTTTAAAAGATATCTTTATTGATTTCAGAGAGAGGAAAGGAGAGGGAGAGATAGAAACATCAATGATGAGAGAGAGTCATTGATCGGCTGCCTCCTGCAGGCCCCCAACTGGGGATTGAGCCCACAACCCGGGCATGTGCCCTGACTGGGAATCGAACCCCGATTGCCTGGATCCTAGGTAGACGCTCAACCGCTGAGCCACACCCAGTCGGGCTAGGCTTCTAATTATTTTTTACTACTGTTTGTTTACTAGAGTGTAAGCTCCATGAGAGCATGGGCCATTTCTTTCTTGCTATCATGTCTCCTATCCCTAGTAATGTATCTGGAATAATGTAGGCATTCAAGAAAAATTTGTTGGATACACCAATGAATGCATGAATGGATAAAGAATGAAGAGGAGCTTTGGATTGGCAAGTAATTTTGTTGGTTTTGTTTATTAATGATATTTTGTTGAACATAAAAAAAAAGCCCTAGTAATGTATCTGGAATAATGTAGGCATTCAAGAAAAATTTGTTGGATACACCAATGAATGCATGAATGGATAAAGAATGAAGAGGAGCTTTGGATTGGCAAGTATTTTTGTTGGTTTTGTTTATTAATGATATTTTGTTGAACATAAAAAAAAAGCATCTGTCATATGCCAAAATCACAGGAACATTTGGAGAAATTAAAGATACAGCAGAGAAACTATGGGAGATAGAGTAGTGTCCCTGAGGATGTCAAAGGACTTGATCCAGGCCACAGGAGCAAGAATTGCCCAAGAAAAGAAAGAGTAAGAATTCTGACATTGTGAGAGGAAAGGAGATAGATAACTGCAGGTGCAGAAATATTATCAAAGAAGAACCCTTCACAAACGTAGTATTCTCTGTAAAGTAGGAGGTGGCATTCTCATATAAGAGTTAGTGATAGGAGGGACATGGGATTTTGAAGAGTTCAGTGAAGAGAAAGGGAAAAGGTACTGAATGAGAGATACAGAAATGCCAGGGAGCATCAATCATTCAGATTATGCATTTTAAATGTTACCAGTTTACCCAGGTTTGGGTAGTATTTTCTGCAGCACAGCTCAGCAACTAGGGTATTGAAGACAGATGGTTACATTCAGTAGAAAGATGATAATGACGACGATGATGATGACTGCTACAAACACTGACTTCTTGTCACTCTACCAAGCACTGTCAAAAGCTGTGTATGAATTAATCACTTTTACACACACACACACACACATGCACACACAATGTGGTGTATATCCATTTTTTACAAATGAGAAACTGAGACCTCTTTTTATATAACTTTCTTAAGATATAATTTACATATCATAAAATTCACCCATTGCACATATACAATTAAATAGTACTGTATTTATAAATTTAAAGAGTTGGCAACTATCCCCACAAGTAAGTTTTAGAACATCCCATCACTTCAAAAATTTCCTTGAGCCTATTTGCACTCAGTCTTGCTTTATCCCCTAAACCCAGTCAACCACAATCTGCTGTCTCAATAAATTTGTCTTTTCTGGACATCTCATATAAATGAAATAAAATAATATAGAGATTTGTGTGTGTGTGTGTGGCTTCTTTCACTTAAGATAATGTTTTTGTGGTTCATGCTATAGTATGTATCAGTATTTTGTTCCTTTATTATTGCTGAATAGCATTTAATTATATGGCTATACCACATTTTGAAATTCATAGGCAGTTGGATTGTTTCCAGTTTGGGGCTATTTTGAATAATGCTGCTGTGACATTCACGTGCAATTCTTTGTGTGAACATATATTTTAACGTTTCTAGTATAAATTCTGAGAAGTGGAAATTGGAATTACAAGGCTGTGTGGTAAGATTATGTTTAGCACTTAAAAACTCCAAAATGTTTTCCAAAGGAGACATACCATTGTATATCCCCACCAAAAACATGTATGTCAAATGTTTTCTGTGTCTACTGAGATAGTCATGTGGTTTCTGTTCTTTATTCTATTAATATGGTTGTTAACACTGGTTGATTTTTAGATATAAAACCAACTTTGCATCCCTAAAATAAATTCCACAAGCTCATGGCATATAGTTCTTTTTATATGCTACTGAATTTGTTTTGCTAATATTTTGTCAAGGAATTTTGTGTCTCTCTTTATTAGAGACATTGATCTATAGTTTTCTTTCCTTGTGATCTTTTTGTTTGGCTTTGGTATCAGGATCATTCTGGTCTGGAAAAAAAAAAAAGGTGAAAAGTGTTTCCTAATTATTTTTTGAGTTTGTAAAAATTGGTATTTCTTTTTAAAATATTTGATAGAACACACTAAGACATGAGAGGCTGGGCTTCTGTTGGTGGTAAGATTTGAAATTACTAATTAAGTTTCTTATCTTTTCTGATTTTCTATTTCTTCTTGAGTGCATTTTGTTAACTCATAGACACAATTTTCTGCTTTAATCCTTATTATTTCCTTCCTTTGGCTTACTCTGGATTTAGTTCACTTTTCTTCTTCTAGTGTTTTAGGGTGGAAGTTTAGGTTATTGAGATTAGAAACTTTCTTCTTTGGTGTTATAAGCATTTAGAGGTATAAAGTTCCCTCCGAGCACTGCTTTAGTTGCATTCTATAATTTTCATCTGTTTTGTTTTCAATTAACTTAAAATAATTTTTGATTTCCCTCTTGGTTTCTTCTTTGACCTATGGCTTACTTAGAAGTTTAGTACTCAAATATTTGCCACAGATTTCTTTCTGTTGTGGATCTTTAATTTTGTTGTGGTCAGATAGCATACTTTGCATAATTTCAATTTAAAAAATATATATATTGGTGATATATTTAGTCCTGGAGAATATTCCATTCCCAAAATGTGTATTCTGCAGTCATTGACTGAAAGGTGTTATAATGTCAGTTAAGTAGCTATGGTTGATAATGTTGTCTTTCATACCCTTGCTGATTTTCTGTTGCTTTACTTGTTATAGCAGTTATTGAAGTGGAGTATTGAAATATCCAGCTATTTTTTTAATTGTCCATTTCTATTTTCAATTCTGTTAGTTGTTGCTTTAAGTATTTGGGATCTCTGTTCTTCAGTGCATGTACATTTACAATTGTTATATCTTTCTAAGGTATTGACCCTTTTAAATTTATGGAATGTTTCTCTTTGTTTCTAGTGACATATATTATATTAAGTTTACTTTGTTTCATATTCATATAACTACTCCAGATCCATTATGTTTACCTTTTCATGCTATTTCTTTTTCCAATTTTTTACTCTCAAGCTATTTGTTTTTGTACCTAAGTTGTGTCGTATCACAAAACACCAGAGAAAGCTTGATTTTTTTCCTCCTTAATTAGCACCCCAAAGATTTAGATTACAAAGCTAATGAAGACACCATCTACCCTAACTAAGCAGTTAGAAGAATGGAGGTCTCTTATGAATTAGAGGCTTGTCCCAGAAAAGGTCTGTTTCCTAATGAACAGGTTAAAATAATTTTCTGCTTTTCCAATAAGCTAAAATGATGTTATGCTTATCAAACTTTAATTATTTATCAACAACAAAAATGTTTTTATATCAATTTCCAATTTCCAAAGCACTCCTTAATGTGTTTTATTCGTTATTATAATTCTGGGAGGTAGGTGGTATTGCATCCAAATTACAGCTGAGACCTATTCTGTACAGTCAGTAAGTGGCAGAATCTTAGTTGGAGTTCAGTTCCTCTAACGCTGTATTACTGGGCCTCATGTTACATAACAGAGGTCCCCTTCATTAAAAATTTAATTGCCTTGCTATTCTTCCAGCACTTGTGGAACAAGGGTGCACAATGGTTCAGCATACGTAAGAGAGAAAATAAATTTAATAACTTAGTTTGCAAGCCAAGATTAAATAAATTTTAGTGCATCTATAAATTAAATCCTGTCTATCCATTAGAAGGAAATTATGTTGCATATTTATTGTCCATAATATACCAAGCGGAAAAGAAAATGTGTAAACAGCATAGACAATCCAGAAATACATGCACACGTATACAGTCGATGGATTTATGACAAAAATGTCATTAAAATTCAGTAGGAAATAATTTATTGTCAATAAATGGTTCTGGAGAAATTAGATATGTATATGAAAAAAAGTCTTGTCCCATTATTTCAAACCATATTTTAAAATTAACATGAAATGGCTCATGAACCTAAATGTAAAAATAACAACAAAAAACCCATACAAACAAACCACCATTAAATTTCTAGAAGAAAACAATATTCTCATACTGTAGGGTAGAAAGCAATTTCTTAGGACACAAACGCACTATACATCAAAGAAAAATGAGAGATTATAGTTCATTAAGTTTAAGAACTAATTTATCAAAAGACAGCAGGAAGAGAATAAAAAAATAATCTGAGCCTGGCCGGGTGGCTTGGTTGGTTGGAGCGCCAGCCTGTACCCCAAAAGGCTGCAGGTTTGATTCCCAGTCAGGGCACGTACCTAGGTTGCAGGTTCAGTCCCCGGTCAGGGCACATCCAGGAGGCAACCAATAGGTGTTTCTCTTTTACAATGATGTTTCTCTCTACTTCTAGAGCCAAGGGATATGATGGAACATTCTAGAATGCCAGGAGTGTTCTTGATCTTGACGTGGGTAACAGTTGCATGTAACTTCAAAGTCAGGTGTTGCTTAAGTTGTAATGTGCTTCCTTATGGCCAGTGCCTCTTAGTTGTTTTATTAGGTTAAAGTCTGACTTTAGCTATTAGCTATGGTGTGCTGTTTTTTCTTTACAGTTTTCTGGATGGTAATTTTGAATACTGAATTTTCACTGATTAAAACAAAATTTTAGAGCAGACACTCTTCCATTCTCTTCCCTTCACCCTTTTTCTACCTCTACTGTCAGGTAAGATCATGAAAGATTCCACTGAATAGTTCTGGTGTTAGCTTGACCATAGCCAGACAGCTTCTTTATGAAAGCTCTTTATGCAAAAGTCACCAAATCATCACCAGCACTCACGGCAAAGTATTCTTCAAATTTCTAAGAAATTTATTTTGAAACAGTACTAAGGGGATATACTCTTGGGCACACTTGTTCCAGGCTCAGCATCTTCAACGTGAATGAGTCTAGATAATGTCCTTTTTCTTTTGCTTTGTAAAATTATTCTTGTTACTTTCATAACTTTGCTTTTCAATAAATAAGAAACAAAAATGTCTCTTTTTGTTTGTGCTCAGTACCTATTAAAGCTGGCTGGGGTTTACCTTTCTACTTTTCTTGCTTTGCCATTTGAGGTATGTCTCAGAAACACACACACACACACACGCATTTTCTCTATCACTCTCTCACACATACATACAAACTTGTGCACACACACGATTAAAAGAAGTCAGAATAATCCATTTGGTCATGACACATCTAGGTTTTGATATCCTGCATCCAAGGGAGAGGTATCCAAAATATAGCTTTAAAGCAACTGTGAGACTGTTTAGGGGCTCCAAGTGAAGCCCTGGCCAAACTGGAAAGCTTTATTGTAGCTCTGTCCTTGAGCCCAAAGCCTTGGTCCCAAACACACCTCTCTCATACAAACATATTCTGGCTCCATTGCCTCTCTACTTTCCTGGCCTTTATTTTAGTTGTAAAATGAGCATAAGTTTGAAATATGGTCAGAATTAGTTTCAACAATGTATTTCTAGTCTATCTTTTTGAAGATGAGTTCACTATCTAATAACTTCTGAACTTGAACTTTTGAGTTGTGATAAGAATAAAAATGAGCTTTCCCTTAATAAATGAAAGGGTATGTGACATAATTAGGATATTGTAAAACATCCTGAGAAACCATGGACGGAAAGCATTGTTGGAGAATTAATTACTAATTGCATTAGTGGTCTGCTCTGCTCAACTCAGCATATAACTTTAAACTACATCTGGCATCTAGGTCCATTATTGTAATTTATTTTCTTGCATTTTAAAAATATCAAATGAGTTATTTTTAATAGTGCTTTTTTTCAAAGGTAGATCAAAGACAATCTTCATAATTCTCTTAGGTTATGAACAAAGACACAGAAATATTAGTTTAAATTGGAAGCTCTCGAGGGGCTTTTATCTATTGCTATACTTTATACATCATCTAATTTCCTCTTGGCAACCACAGATTCTGAATTATAATTGTGGTAATCATAATAATAAAAATGAGTGACATATTTTACTACTATTAACTATGCTCAGCCCAATCCTTTGTTCTTGAGATGTGGGGTCTCCTTTCAGAAGATGTAGAGAGACTTGAGCAGACCCATAAAAGGTTGACAAGTAAACAAAGTTAGGGGACACATCTCTCTATCAGGGTTGTCTGACTTCTTCTTTCACAGCCATTCTCACACAATTTCCAGGAACAAAGTGTGTATCTGGTTAGTATGAAAGGGAAAAGATCTATGAGTGTTTGGTAGAGTATCATTTTATTTTTTATCCACGATACCTGGTTTTCATCAGAACTAGCAACAGTGTTATATACCTCAGCATATAATCAGAACGTTCTTCTTGGAGAAGCTCATTACAGGTATATCAGATGGTCTTCAAACAATCATGTAAATTGCATATATATATATATATTTCCAAGAGGACTATTTTGGGATAGATACACATGAAAAAACCTGAGCAAAAATCAGTAGTGCTCCCTTTGATGGCCCATTCACAAGTTTTGAGTAGGAATTTAAAATAATGCCAATGTTTTCTATTGCATTCACCCACCTGGAGATAAGCAGTCATCTTGTGCATTCCAAACACTTTGGTATTATTCCCCATTACACTAGACTTTGAAGTACATCTTCTAACACATCTAAACTGTCCTCTGATTTAGTCTCCTTATGTAAAGATGACTCACCCACCATCAAGGGTTCATAGTTTCTCTAGTCCCTGTCATCATGAGTGTGTTCGATTGAGAAATTCAGTTGAACTGAAAAGTATAAAGTAAGAGACTAAGATGCTCATTTTCCTCTCCCCTAAGAGATATTGGTAGAGAGAAAATATAAACTTAACAATGTCCTAAGGGCTCAGATGATCTTTCTCCCCACTTATAAACATGTTAAAAATCACGGAAATTGCTGGTGAGCCAGCCAAGACAGCCAAGAAGTTCCTTCTTCAACATTTCATAATGTAAACTCTTGAGAGGCAAAATTGGTACTGTCCTTGTCAAATTAAATAATCACTTCAGACATGTTAACTCCAGGCATTTTTCTAATAACGATGACTTTAGGAACAGGCACATCTAGTATGTGTAAAAAAGATAAAGATGGGATGTGTGTTCTTATATTGATGATTAAAAATGAGCCATAGAGAGCCTAGTTCTGTTTTTTTTTTTTTTACTTTATTGTTGAAAATATCACAGATGTCTCTTTTTTCCCCCTTGACCCTTTTGACCCCACACCCACTCCCCACCCCAGGCCTTCACCACACTATTGTCTGTATCCCTGGGTTATGTGTATGTTTTTTGTTTCAATCAGAATATTTGTTTTTGCAAGCGGTGATTTTAAAAACAAAAATCTCAAAAGGTTTTTGTACATTGCCTACTATTCAGCCTCTATTTCTTTGGGGGGAAGCAGAAGTTAAAAATCAAATACACACCGTAAATAGACAATTAGGTTTTCCAATACTTTTGCTTCAAAACCAGGATGAGTAGTAAAGTTCTCCCGCTTTTGCATTTACTTCAGACAAGATTTTAGCAAACACAAGACCCCAAATAGTACTGACATTAATTTTTTTAAAAATGTTTCTATTTTCTTGCAGAGCAAATAGTCAACTAACACAGTTTGGTCATCGATTGATGATTATTATGATGTGATTGAAATTTTGTAATAGAATAAGAAAATCCTCCTCACTACTGCTGACAGAGATGCCTGTGGTTTTTATATTATTATTATTGTTGACACTATTACAGATGTCTCCTATTCCCCACCCCCGTTTCCCTCCACCCAGGCCCCTGCCTTCACACATTTTGTCTATGTCCTTGGGTTATGCATATATACATATATGTTCTTTGGTTAATCTCTTCCCATTCCCCCCACCCCATTCTCCTCTGTGATCTGTCAGTCTGTTCCATGCATCCATGCCTCTGCTCCTATTTTGTTCGTCAGTTTATTTTGTTCATTAGATTGCACATGTAAGTAAGATCATATGGTATTTGTCTTTCTCTGAGAGGCTTATTTCACTTAGCATAATACTCTCTAGGTCCATCCATGTTGTCCCAAAAGGTAAAATTTCCTTATTTTTTTTATAGCCACATAGTATTCCCTTGTGTAAATGTCCCACAGTTTTTTTTATCCACTCATCTACTGATGGGTGCTTGGGATATTTCCAGATCTTAGCTATTGTAAATTGTTCTGCTATGAACATAGGTGTGCATATATTTCTAATTGGTGTTTTGGGATTCTTAAGATACATTCCCAGAAATGGGATTGCTGGGTCAAATGGCAGTTCCATTTTAATTTTTTGAGAAACCTCCATACTGTTTTCCACAGTAGCTGCCCCAGTCTGCATTCCTACCAGCAGTGTACTAGGGTTCCCCTTTCCCCACATCCTCACCAGCACTTGTTTGTTGATTTATTGATAGTAGCCATTCTGATAAGTGTGAGGTGACACCTGATTGTCATTTTAATTTGCATCTCTCTGATGATTAGTGATGTAGGGATATTTGTTTTAAAGGCATTTCTAAAGAGCAATGAAATATGAGGTCGAAGATGACCCAGCAAGGCCTTTTAAAATGTACAATTTTAGAGTAATTATGAGTCTTATTAGTGACTGCAGCAATATTTTCAGAACCCATACCCCTACAAAGGTCCTCAAGGACTGGAGACATAATTCACATCACAGAATCCCAAGCACCTGTTTGGCTAAATGCAATCTGACTTCCAAAGAAATATATAACAAATTTGTTCTAATGCACTGTATGGTCAAGAAAAAATAGGAGAGATGCTTTCAAACCATAAGCCTGTATATCAACAAATTGATACAAGGTGATGATGGTTATTTTAATCATTTATGCCTTCTATTGTATGTATCAAGTACACGAAAGCAGAGTCATAACTTAAAAATCAAGAATGAGAAAACAAGAGATGGGCAGATAGATAAAAGGGAGAAGGAAGGGAGAGAAGGGCAGAGGAAAAAAAAGAGTAGAAGAAGGGAATGGGAGGGGAGTGGAGGGGAGGGGAGGGGAAGAAACAAATGAAAAGTGTGTTTGTGAATCTCAGACCTTAGACCATAGATGGAGACTTACTCACCTGATGACTGGCTAGGAGTGAATTATCTATGTCTGAAGGAGGCTGAATAAATTTACACTCAGGGAAACCTGTTTTTCACATAGAAAAATCACCTAGCAGGCCATAGCATGCCACCTTTTCCAAGGTTCCAGAAGGACTAACCTCTTCCTGGAAAGACAGTTGATCCCTGAGATGAAAAAAGAGTTGGAAACTAATAAGAGGGTTGGTCTGATGGGCACAGTCTCAGAACATCTGTGACAAAGGGACTGGAGGCCTATAAAACAGTCTCAGGATTCACAGCCTGTTTCCCATTCCAAGAAGTGTCAAGGGGCCTGTGCCAATATTGCCCATGTGTAGCTGCTTTCACACACATGGCCCATGTCTGCACGAGACAGCATGATATCATGACGCTCTTGCCTCTGCTTCCTATCAGTTAAGTAAAGAGCTTTCTCAATACATTTAGTCCAAAGAAAGGTAATGGGCAATGGTATTAAGCTTCTACTATGTACCAGGGACTCATGCCAAATTATATTTATATCTGTATCTATCTAGCTACACATCCACACACACATACATACATATCAGTTATATACAGAGAGATGTATGTATATATATGTACACACATATATACACACACACACATATATATATGAGAGAGAGATGTGTGTCATGACAGTAACATATGGACCAAAAATAGGTGCACTCATTCATTCCACAAAAATTTACTGAAGACTCTCTAAGAACAAAGAATTGGACCACATGCTTTGGGGAGAGAGAACCAAGGAGAAATGGTTTTTGTAATCCAAATGAGCTTCAAGCCACATGAGGGGAAAGGCATATAAATAACTCACTGAATTAAAAACAGTTTGAAGCAAATGCCCTGATACAGACAAAACCAGGTGCTGAGAGAACTAAAGGAAGAATGATTGTGATACAGACGAGGGTGGAAGGGGCCAGGGGCATGTTTCTCACAGGAGTGTTCTGGAGCTTATTTTAACACTGGAAGAAGAGTAAGAGTTCTGCAAGCCAACCTAGGCATGTGAGCCCGGCATGCGAGAAGGAGGGTGAAACATGCTGATGCATGGCGTGTAGAGTCCCTTACCTGGAGAGGAGTGTACAGCAAGGGAGCCAAGCCGGGGTAACAAGAGGGAAAAGGCTGTCTGTCGTGTGAATACCATGTTGAGACTAGATCAGAAGATGGTGCAATTACTGATAGGGTCAGGGATGATCATGTGGAAAACTGGGCATTTTAACTAAGTTCTGAGAATAAATATGGCTTCTATAGCCAGAGTGTGTTGAAAAAGAACATACCAGAAAAAAAAGAGAAAGGTATTAAGAAAGGAGTAGAGATAAGACCATATAATGTGGCCTTAGGGCATGGTGAATGGTACAATTAGGGAAATAAACTTTTGCACATTCCTGGCACATACTAGAAGCTCAACAAGTGTTTGTTGAATGAATAAATAAATAATTGATCGTATGGAAGTAAGGGAGAAAGAAGTTTCAAAATATGGTTTGGAGTCAAACCCTGAATTCTGGACTAAAAAATCAGGGCCTAGTCCAGTAGCCAATAGGGAGGCACTAAAGGATTTTAAAAGGCAGAAGTGATAGGATTAACACTGTGATCTGGAAGATGAATGTGGTATTAAGATAAAGGATGAATTAGAGAGGAGGTATCAGAAAGAACAGGCTATTCTTGTATCACAGACTCAAGTTAACAGGGATTTAGGTAACAGTAGGAATTTAATGCATAAAATGAATAGAGGAAACATCAGATAGCAGAACTATCTACCACTATTAACATAGCTTTACCAGACATATCCACCCACACATAGCAGGGCTTACAAGCTGATATAGGTGTAGATATGGATATAGATGTAGATAAAGATGATATAGATGATATATACATATAAATGATATATAGATAATGATATAGATATAGATAATGATATAGCTATAGATGATGATGTATATATAAATATAGATATATACAGATATAGATACAGATGATATAGATATAGATATATAGCTGATATAGATAGATATAAATACAGATAGATATATGTATATGCCACAGACCTCCAGGCTTATTTTGGGTATTTGAGTCTTCACACTTTGCTTTCCCTCCTGCATCATCCTTATAGTTCTGTCTTTTGACCCTTGCAGGGGTGGGGAATCTTTTTTCTGCCAAGGGCCATTTGGATATTTATAACATCATTTGCGGGTGATACAAAATTATCAACCTAAAAATTAGCTATGAAAACAGCTAGATTTATTGAATTTCAAGCCTTGTTTGCGGTTGCCTTGGCAGGGCCAGACCAAATGATTTTTCAGGCTGTCTATGGCCCAGGGGCTGGCTGTTCTCTACCCCTGCTTTAGTGCTTTTGACTGTTTCAAAGCAAGTTTCCACATGCCTCTTGGACTTTAAGTTCTACTTCCCTGACATGATATTCAGTACCATTCTTGTACTCTTTCTGTTTCTGGTTGTTTCAGGTAAACATATCCCTCATCCCAGCCCCAGCCTTTGGATGAAAACCCCAAAGGTGAGCCACCTTCTCAGAATGTACTTGATTCCTTGAGCCCCTCGAAGCTAAACCCACCAAGGAAGGACTTAGAAGAGGAAGGACTTTTGTATAGCTTGGATGTGGGAGAAAATGAAAGTTAAGAATGAATTACCTTTTAAGGTAGGTCATTCATTCACAGATATTTATAGAGTTCCTACTATGTGCCAGTCATAATTCTTCATGCTTGATATAAATCAGGGAATTAAACAACCAACATTCATGCTCTCTGTAGCTTGAGACAAACAACAAGCAATAGACATGATAAATGTATAAATGATGTAGCAAGTTTAAAGATGTTAAGTGCTATGGAAAAGTTTAGCAGCTTATGGGGGAATAGGCATTGAGGGAAGAAGTGGGCAGGATAATAAAATAAGTCTGTCAGAGTAGGCCTCATGAGGAGGGAGATACGAGCAAAGTCTGAATGAGACAGAGGAATTTAACCAAGTGAGTATCTAGGGGGAGAACATTCCAGGCAGAAGGAGTAACCAGAGCAAGTTCAATGACCAGCAAGAAGGCCAGGATAGCTATGTCAGAGAAAGCAAGAGGGAGTGTAATGGAAACTGAGATCACCGTCAATCTGGGGCAAATCTTACAGGCTTTTCCAGGCAATAATGAGAACTTTGACTCACACTCTGAGTGAAACAGGAGCCACTGAAACATTTGAGTCAAGGAATAATATGATCTGACTCACATTTTTAAGGGTTACTCAAATTGTGCATTGAGGAAACATTATAAAGGAGCAAGGACAGAAACAGGGAGATCCATGATAAGGCTCCTGCATTAATCCAAATGAGACATGACAATGGCCACACAATGGAGGTGGTGAGAAATGAGCAGAATCAGGAAATAATTTCTTGGTAGAACCAACAGAATTTCCTCCTGACAAAGTAATAGGAAGTGTGAAAGAGAAAGAGGAGTCAGAAGCCACCCCCCCCCCCAGCCTTGAACAACCAGAAAGATGGAATTGCTATAAACTGAAATAGAGAGGATGGGGGTTGGAGCAGATTTGTGCAGACAATTAGGAGTGCAGTTCAGTACGTGTCAAGCTAAGATGCCTATTAAATAGCCAAGTGGGGATGTTAAGTAGGCAATTTGATGGAAGGGTCTGCAGAGAGGTCTGAGATGGAAATATAAATTAGGAAGTGTTCAGCATATAAACTGTATGTAAAGTCATGAGACAGGATGAGATTATCAAAAAAGTACGTATAGATGTGGTAGAGAGAAAAAGAGGACCGAGGACTAGGTCCAGAAGCGCTCACTGTTGAGATGGAGTGGAACTCATGACGCTGTACCTAGAGAGTAAGGAAACCTGGCTGTGGTGAAAGAAGCTTGGCTGGATAAATTAGTTCTACTTGGTACATGTTGTGTTTGAGGTGTAACTATGAAATTCAGGTGACGGCTAACGGTGCTCTGGTAAATATTTAACAATGTCCTCTAGGGAAGGGGAGTGCAATTTGTAGCATTAAGCAATTGTTCTGGCATAAATACTCCCATCATGGCCAATTTTGAGCTACCAACTTGAAGTCATTGAATTTAGGGGTAGCTGGAAAAAAGGACTAAAGACCAAAACAAAAATGTATCAAATATATTTTGAGAAATCATCTCTAGAGAGGTGATCATTAAGTCACAGGAAAGGATGAAGCCTTCAGAGGGTAAATTATGAGAGACAGGAGGAAACTAAAGGCAAGATGTGGGTGAATGTTCCGATGCGGGTGGGGCTCAGATTTCCAAGCAAAGAAAACAAAGTGAGATGCTGAATTCCAGAATGATTTTCCAAGCTAGGGTCATTTTGCTACTGTTGTAAGGTATCGTGCTTTCTTTTTTTCTACTCTTTTTTTCATGATTAGTGAAAGTATATCAGATTCAGATAGGAATTTTTCCTGTTAGCCTCTCAGGGAATGGACACAAATTCTTCACCACATCTATGTAAGGACTTCAATTTGAACTTGTTCAAGAATAATTTTACCCACTTTCAGCTTTCCTTAAAACAAAATGTCATCAGGATATCTACATACTCCAGCATAATACACCATTTGGATTTTCCAAAATGGTCAATGTAGTTTCCTAAATATGCTCAGAAAAATTTTTTTTAAGTCAGTTGAATTTTGTTCAAGGCATTACACTTAGCGAAAAGGCATGTTACACTAATTAGTACTAAAAAAAAAGCCATTAGGAAAAGGTGATACTAGACAATTTGCTTTCTGTGTGTGTGTATGCTGCCCAACTTTATTGACAAAGAATAGAATCAAAAGTGTACGGTTAATTCTTTTTCCCCCCCATTTTATTATTTATTTCTTTTCAAATTTATCTTTACTGTCAAAAGTATTATTCTTAATTATTTAAATACAAATCATGGTATGAATAACTAGACATATGCTACAACGATCAGCCATATAACTTTTAAAAAGCTGTATTTAGCTATATAATATGTGTACTAATCACATTTCTAGAATTTTTCAGGACAGTCTCAATATCCTCATAAATGTATTTGTAATGGTCAAATTCGATTCTAAATTTTTCGTTGGAAAAACATAAACACTGTTAGCAGATTTGCTTTGGACTGAATTACATTTAAATTACACCCCCAGTGTCCTCTGGATGGCGCAGAGAAACCTATCTAAATGCAAGGATTCCTTGTGGAAAATACACTAAAAACCTAACCCATGTGTTCATTGGGTTTGGAAAGCTCAGCCGTTCAACCTTGATATAATACTAAACGTTTGCTCAAGTTGTCCTGGTTCTTGGTAGCAGCTCTGAATCAAAATTGCTCTATGTTCTCAGGACACTGAAATTATGACTTCAAAAGAAAAAAAAAAGCCACTTATTGCACTGTTCCCAGATTGAAATTCAAGTTGAAGACAGAACCACTTCCAAAAGGCAAGGCGCGGCCTCACAGTCCGGGGTCCTTGGGCACTATCCTTCAGGCCCATGTGTGAAATGAGGACAATAGGGAGACCTGTGTGTTCACATAATTGATCCACTTTCATCCGCATAAAGGGATAAGAAAGTCTCAGATTATTAACAGTTCAGTGCTTTTACAGCTCCCACCTACCATGCGCTCATCACTTTCAGATTTTTCCTAATTGAATTACTGAAAGCAGACCAAATGACCTTAGTTGTCCAAGCACTATTTATCACATTTTATTTTAAATGAATTGCTTTATCCATTTTCCATCTTACAGCAATTATAGCCTAATTTTTCTGTGACTTTTCTTTTCAAGAAACAACTATTAACTTTCAACATAGTGACCTTGTTTGTATGGCTCTGTCCCCTCAGGTGACCTCTAGGCAAAAATTATAGAAGCATCAATTGGCAAGTTCACCAGCATTCAGCAAAGTATGAAAAGGGTAAGAGCTCTTCATTTCCCAGCACTAGCATTCATCATGGAAAGACACATAAAAAGAAAGGGCAAATTCCAATGACATGCATCCAATAAATTGGAGACTCTTGTCACAGTAAACGCCAATTCAGCAGTTTATAATCACAATGCATAACATCACTACATTACATACTTTTTTAGCCCTCTAAACTAGGGCTTTATTACTGGCCCTTCTGTGTTTTCCTTTTTATCATTGAAAATCCTAAGTTTTGTATGAGATCATCTTTTGAATCTGTTGAATTTTTTCTTGGCTATTCGTAACAAATCCTTTTTGTAATGGCATCCAATCAAGAATTAGACATTTTGAGGAAATCTGAAAGGTCATTTAGTTCCAAGTAAACCACTGTGCAAACTGAACTAAAGGTAAAAGAAACTACCAAATAGTTTATAAACTATTTGCAGGTACAACAAACCCTGAACTTCCCTCAGCAGTTTGCATGGCATTTCATCCCCTTTAAGCTGATAAATGGGGTCCAAATTCTCCGGCCTGAATTGGAGTTAATGTTGAAACCAACAATCATTTCTAAATATATTTATTTATGAACTAAAAGAATATAGTTCAGCTCTGGCTGGTGTGACTCAGTGATTACAGCATTGGCCTGCTCATCATTGAAGGGTTGCTGGTTGGATTTCTCGTCAAGGACATGCACCTGGGTTGCGGGTTCGATCCTGTGGGGGCATGGGCAGGAGGCAACCAACTGATGCGTCTCTCTCACATGGATGTTTCTCTCTTTCTCTCTCTCTCTCTCCCCATCACTCCATCCTTCCACTCTCTATAAAAAAAAATCTGTGGAATAAATGTCCTTGAGTGAGGATTATATATATATACTATATATATATATATATATATATACACTATAATATATATATATATACTATATATATACTATATATACTATATATACTATATATACTATATACTATATATATATATATATTGCTCAATATAGATTGCATCGGTGTCAATAGAGTATCCACACTAAGTGATTTCTCTATAAATGTGCTGGATATTTTTTCAGATAGTATGAATCCTAAGTGCACATAATAAAGTCAAACACACTTATAGAGCTTTCAATGCATGTTCGGGTTCTCCCACTTTACTATTATATTTCACCTAGGTGGAATATGTGAAGTAGAACAGCAGCATGGAACAAACACTGGAAAAAAACCATGGGGGTGAGTTTAAAGGTACCACTCTCTGCCTCATGAATTTCACTGGACAGTCACTCAAACTCCCTGGGCCTCAACTCCTCTTTCATAAAACTATTTCTGAAGTCATGTAATCATATAGGTTATGTTGCTAAAAGTAAATACAAGCTTAGCAACGGGCTTTTGTTCCCCTTCTCCTGAAACAAAACAAAACAAAACAAAAAAGCAAAAACAAAAATAAAAAAAGGCAACAAAGACACGATTTGCTTTAGTTTATACCTGAGGTGGCCCTGAATCTTCCATGTTTGTAACCCTCCTCCCCCAAGCACTGTGACAGCATTTAGCCCCAGCAAAAACCACTACAGAATTAAGCCATGCTTGAAACCTCTGATGATGCTCTAAACCCTATTAAACAACACATTTCTAAAAAGAGGTATAGGTTTCTGAATCTCTTCATGGTTTCTATCTAGCAACCAAAGCACGCATATTAGAATTTGAAGAGTGAGTATTTCTGGTACACTACTGATCCAGATTATAAGGTAGAATACTTCCTCCAACTAAAACAGTTTTCCTTGAGATGATCCTTCAGATAATTACCATTTATGGAAGTACATCGGTTCTCCCTGCAGAAAGATCCATAGAAGAAACTACTTCTAGAGATTTCTTTTCTGAAGCATGGTTTGTCTATTTGCTATATCAATAAGCAAACAAGGGTTCAAAAGAACAATTTTATTTTCTTAAGAAGGTGCTCTGATGACATTTCTGATGCTAAGGACAGTCATAAGTTTCTGCTATTGATTTTCACATCTAATTCTGAGTTTGCTGGCCACATGTTAGGAAGCCAGTCCTCGCTACAGCCCACAGACAATGTCAATCAGTTTTTCCAGGCTGTTTCTACTCTCTGCACTCCACACCCTGAGGCAGTGCCCTTGTCATCTCACAGGAGCCCTGGCAAATCTCCATTCCTGCAGGCAATGGTAGACTCCATACTAGTCCCACTAACAAGACTAAGGTCTCCTGCCTATATGATGTTATTTCAGGGATCTCCAGGGCTTTTCTACTTTAAAAAGAAAATTCCACTTTTCTCACAGATGCTTCAAATTCCTTTAAGAGAATAAAGACATGTTTGACTCAATACACATTTTCCTCTGAGAGAAAACATATGAACTGAAATCTATATAATTGATTAATATGACATAATTGATTAATATCAAATCTCTTCCTCAGAATGGGCTTTGCTGAGGAGTTCAGTGGCAGGTGAAATAGGAAAAATGCAGTAAAAGGAGGTGAAAGACACCAAATACTATGTTTCCTTTTTGCTTCATTATCATTTGTAATATGGTAATAATGTTCATCTCATGAGGTTGTTGAGCTAACTGATAATGATAAACAAACATCATTTATTGAGTAGTTCAATAGTGAAAGATAGCACCCGTGAAAATGCTGATAAAAACCACCAAAAAGCCTCTTCTCTATGAAAACACTGTCAAAAATGATTAAAATTGACTTTTTTATAACTCTGAATATTAGATATTAGCTAAAGGCTGGCAGAAATCCATAGACCATTTTTTAAAAGGATAAATCTCATTAAGAAGAGCAAGCTTCACAGTGTTATAACTTACCCTATTCTCACGTCCCCACCCCCAGATTTGCAGTACACTTGAAAACCAACAGCGACAATCACATTAAAACCAGCAGTCTGGCAGTCATGGGAAGGAGCAGAATGCGGTTGGAGCTATTTCAACTCTCTATTCCTAGAGAATTGGTCATTATTTGACCTAGAAGATCCTACTTGCAAGGCTGTCCTTATATGACATGAATTGAAGCTTACTCACTGTGAAAATGCTTTTTTCCAGGCAGTGTTTGCCCAAAAAACCCACAAAATACAAACAAACAAACAAAAACCCAGAGGCAATTGTATAACATTTCAACTTCCTGAGGCAGTTGGTAATAGTTGAGACAATAGGTTAAACAAAAGCTTAAAAGGAAAACATGGTTAATAAGGTATCCCCAGGAATCTTTGAAAATCCCCAACATATTCCTGGAAATTCAGAAGTCGATGTGCATTTGGAGATCAGCACATATAATGAGGACTGCGTGCATGCTCAGGAAGACCTAAGAAAGTCTAACCTCTTGCTAAATTTGAGGTTCTGTGCAAGCAGAAAATAAAGACTAATAAAAAGCAGGTTAGCTGAGGTATTAAAGCTGTTCCCCAGTACACACACAGAGCCCCTGGCAAAGACTGGAGAAGTGATTAGTTCCAGGCATTTAAGGAAATCTCTGTCTAATCATTAGCTGACCATTAAGACAACTGAGCAGAGACTTCAGTGGCTGCATATATAGAAAAACACAGAATTTGTTCAGAGAAGTCACTAAAAATAAATAAATAAACAACAGAAATAAACCGAGGAAGGAGAATCTGATTTACAGAGTAGATACATTATATCAGCTAAAATATACACTTTTCAACAAAAGTAGTAGACATGTAAAGAAACACATAGGTATAACGCATACACACATGGAGGGGGGAAGGGGCAGCAATCAGTAGAAACTGCCCTGAGGAAGGCCAAATGTTGGGACTTACAACAAAGACTTTAAATTAGCTATTTTAAATATGCTCAAAGAAAAAAATAAAACCATGTCTAAAGAACTCAAGAAAATGATGTTTCACCAAATGGAGAATGTAAATAAAAAGATAGAAATTATAAAAAGGAATTAAATAAAAATTTGGAGATTAGAAATACAATAAATGAAAGGAAAAGTTCACTACAAGAGCACAGCTGCAGATTTGAACAATCAGAATTAAAAATTAGTGAGTTTAAAAATAGGTCAATTGAGATTATCTAGCCTGGGGAACAGAAAACAAAAATAAAGGAAAATAAACACAGCCTAAAAGCATCAAGCAGACAAAAGTGTATAACGAGAGTCTCAGAGGGACAGAAGGGGAGAGGAAAAGGGGATGAAAAGAAAATTTGAAGAATTAATGGATGAAACTAAATTTAAAGAAAACAATCTACATATCAAATAAGCTCAATAAACCCCAAGTAAAATAAACTCAAAAATTTCCACAACTAGAAGCATCATAATCAAATAGTTGAAAGCCAATGACAAAGAGAATTTTGAAAGTATCAAAAGATAAGCCACTGATCATATTCAAACAAGGGCAGAAAAGCAAGCAAATAATTTTTCTCAGTTTTGTATCTGTGAATATCTTGATTTCTACTTCATTTTAGAGGATAGTTTTACTAGACATAGAATTCTTGGTTGACAGTCTTTTTTCCTTCAGCACTTTGATTATGTCATCCCACTGCTTTCTGGCCTCCAGGGTTTCTGATGAGAAATTAGACTGAAATAAAAGGATGCTAGATGGTAATTTTAATTCATGTAATGACATAAAGAACATTGGTAAAGGAAACTACATAGGTAGATATAAAATATAGTATAAATTGTTTGTAACCCATTTTTTCCTATTTGATTTAAAAAACAAACCATAAATATGTGTTGTTGGGTACAGAATGGATACAGATATCATTTCCATGATGGAAACAGAACAAATGAGGGGAAGAAATGGAGCGAGAGGAGCAAAGATCTGTATATGAGTGAACTTACATTGGTATAAATCCAAACTAGATTATAATAAATTAAAATGTTAATTGTAATCCCCAGGGCAATGACTAAGATAATAACTCAAAGAAAATATAATAGAAGAAATAACAAGGGAATTAAAATAGTATACTAGAAAATATCCATGTAAACCAAAAGAAGGCAGTAATGAGGAAAACATTAAAGGCATAAGACATAAAGAAAAGAAACAGCAAAATGGTAGGTGTAAATCCTAACTTTTCAGTAATTTTATATAACATAAATTAATTAAACACCCCAGTTAAGAAAAGGAGATTGGCAGAATAGATGAAGAAAAAAATATGATCCAATTATATGCTGTCTACAAGAGACACACTTTCAAAGACACAAACGGGTTGGAAGTAAAAAAAGATCTATCATGCAAACAGTAACAAAAATATTTTGTCCACATCAAATGGCCCTTTGATATATGGTCCTGTCCAAAACATCCATGTTTAGAAAAGGTCCCTGGGTTCAAATAGCCCATAACATGTATCTCTGCTTTTGGTTTATAGGATTAATACATTAAAATACTCTTGTGGTTTATTGGTCCAATAATTGTGTTGTGGCTGTATTGACAATAATAATCCTTCTTGCCTCAGTAGCCTAGCTAGTAATGGCACATAGGATTAGGTAGATGGGTCAGGGTTCAAATCTTGCAGAAGAGTGGGATTTATATTAATTATGAACCAAATGTATCCATGAATGTTTCAGACAGGACTAAATTTCAAGGATCTTTTGGTATAAACTAAATGTCATCATAGACATTTTGAACAGTACCAAATGTTCTGTGAAGGAGATACTTTCCACCCAATTTATACAAGGTCCTTAGTATAATTCACTCTCACAGCATACTTTTTCCATAGAAATTTTCACAATGTAAAATTATATATTTCTGGGGTTAAAGATGGACAAGTGCGTAAGATAAGTAGTGTTAACAATTACACCTGGATTGCCCTAGACTTTCCCAGGGTTGACACTAATAGTCTCAAGTACCAGGAATCATCTCAGTACTGGTGAAACCAGGACAGTTGGCCATACAAAAGAATAAATAAGCTACAAATGTTTACTCGCTGATGCCACACAACCAGGTGTTCCCTCCATAAATGAAATGAGCTTTCACCTAGGAGATAAGAGTGCTGCAGCCAACCTATTTCCCCCAGTTACTCCAAATGGCTTCTAACCCGGAGGAGGGTATCTGTGTCTACCCGCTACAAGACATCCTTCTCAGCCACATTGAAACACCATGTAGAAACTAAACAAAGATGGGATTTTACCCTGGGATGTGAACAAAAACGACTCTATGAGAAGTCACTACCATTTGGATAGGAAGGGAGAATTATTAGTTGCTTACTTCTTTATTCTACTTCTTCCCAGATGCTATATACCCCATAAGGGCAGGCGCCTCACATTTTCACATTTATTGCTCACAATTGAATAAGTAGCATCTAGCAAATGCCCAGTACCTGGTGAGTATTCAATAAATACTTAAATCAATGACCAAGTAACTTCTAAGGCCTTGCTGTTAATCACCATCTATTACCTGCCTTAGTTTAATACATTAATTCTCCTCCCTGCCTTCATATCAGTACAAGCTAATAGTATAAACTAGAGTATAGGAGTATAAACTATTAGCTAAACACCATCCCAGGCATAATGTTATCACAATTCCTCAGAAGAACAAGCTTTTGAGGTAGTTTCTATTTTCCATATGAGGAAACCGAGGAGACATTAAATAACTCCGAGGTCTCAAAGTTAATCTCTATTTGTTTCACAAATGTGTGCTGTAATTTCTCAACTCCATCATCCTTGTGGCAAGAAATACTTCTATATCCACAGTATAAAGCACAAAATATCAGGTACTTAACAAATGTTCCTCCACTACCTTCAAAATACTTTATTATACCAATCTGGTAAGTCTGGCATAAAGGCAGTCTCAGCTGGGTCCCTCTTTAATTAATAAAATTCAAATGAATACAGAGTTATGTAGAGCTACAGTAGTTGTAATAATAACCTCTGAATTCATGAAGCACCAGAAAATTTTGAGCCCACAATCACTGAACTTGCCAATGTTGCTTTTCTTTTTCTAACTTCTAGGAGGCAACCAAGGAAACCTCTTTCATTCCTTTTTTAATTTCTTATTTTATTGTATTGTCTATACCCAAACATGCTTCTAAAACCCCTTCCTTCTCCTCCTCCTTCCTCTTAAGAGAATCCTCAGGTGTACATGCATATTTAAATTAACCTCCCTAAAGCAGAATACAATTTTCCTTCAGTCAAGAAGCAGGAGGAGAGCAGAAATCTTCAAATGTATACAAATTCATAGCTAGCTTCTACTGAACTCCTGCCCTTGTCAACTCGTTTAGAACACAATTTTCCAAATGCCAACGCTTTCTGGGATTTGGGGGCGGGTAAAAGAGCTCTTTCATTTCATTAGATTTGTGTCAACTCCATTCTGAGTTTCTAGCAATAGGAACTCTTGGAAAAAATATGCTGAGCTCCCCTTCAGGGCTGGGCTGCTGCAACTCTGACATCACAAAGTATCGAAGGTAAATAAAATGGCTCACAGTGTGCCTGAGAGCTAGGATGAGAAATCCAGTTGATGTGCCCAGACCCTACCTCCAGTGGCAAGCTGCTGTTTTCTCAGTAGCCAGAGCAGCAGCCAAAACTGCACAGTTGGATCCAAATTCTCCCCTCAGCTCAGGGTAGGCAACTTCATCCAAAGTCAGTAGGTGTGGAGTATGTATCTAAAAGTGACATTTGGCAATAGAGCCATTCAGTCCTCTTATTGGCCACATATTTACTACACAGTAAATGCCTTTCTACTATTTTATGCACAAACGTGAGCCTGTTTGCTATTATCAGATGGCAGTGCTAGCTGTACAATTTTCTCACTTTTTAAAGCTTTTTTGTGTTTTGCCAGTCAGGAGCACATTTTGCAAGTCCCTGGCAAACACAAGTGTACTTTCATCTTGGCTTAAACATTTGCAGAAGCCAGATGAAAGAAACGGCTCCCAGGGAAAGCTTTGGATTTCATCAAATTGTCGATGAGGTAGTCCTATGCCTCTCCAGTCAGGTTTTGAAGGAATTGTGCTCCCTTAATTGAAGAAATAAAAGTGCAGAAAAGGGTAAGTGAAGAAAAGAGCTGAAGGTTTACTTCATTTAAGAAGTATTTTCTGATCCTTCCCCCTGCTTTCCTTCCTCAGGCTGAGATGGTGGTTTCCACATCCCATGTGCACCTCATATCATATTGGGTGGGAGTGGGATTTACTAGGTACATAGTTTTCCCAGTGTCTGATGTGGGCTCCCTGAAGGCCAATACAGTGCTTATCTCTGTATTTCTGGCATATAGCAAAGGGTTTGGAAATCAGGTCAAGAAACTTTGTTGTCTACCTACTCTGTGTTAGAAACCTCACCTCCTCCCAGGAATAGGATGGGGTTGCAAATTCAGAGACTGCTCAAGACACAAATGGATAAGCATAATAATTAAACACATTGTGAATACAGGTTATGTAGAGTATGACCAGGGTGCCACAGGGAACACAGCAGATGGGTGTGTAATCTTGGTGGTATAGTCAAGAAGACTGCTGGGAGAAGACTATGTCAGAGCTAGGCTCTGAAATTAAATAGGAATAAAGTCAAGAATCAGCAAGGAGGGGAAGGGTCCTAGGCTGGGCAGCAGCAGCATGAGCAAGAGGGCATGGAATAGCATGCATGGGCAGAAACTTACAAATGGTTTGTTCTGTATATTTCAAGAGCCCAACTGGGAAAAGCAGACCATTAAGACTGTAGAGGTGGGCACTGTCCATGTGACCAAGGATTTTTTTAAGTTGATCATTTTTGAGAAAGACAGATATTGAAAGATCTCAACCTTAAGAGAAACAGGCTTATATTCATGTTTTAAACAGTTTAAATTGTGAACTTAATGAAGGGCATGAATTTTATTTGGGCAAGACTGGAAACAGGGAGCCCAACTGGGAAGCAATTTTAATCACCTTGGTGAAACACTACAGGAGCATATATTAGGGCAGTGTTATTAGTGCTGAGAGTAGAACTATGCAAGAAACATTGACAAGGCAGAATGGGAAGGACATTGTGCTGGGTTAGAGGCAGGAAATGAGATTTTGAGGTACTCATTGGGCCTTGGGGCATATGAGCATTGAAGTCAGAAATTAAGACTAATTATGTGACTCCTAAATTTATAGGAGTAGAAATAATCCTGAGAGAAGATGAGATTGCCCATGAAGAACTTGTTAAGAGAGAGAAGCAGCAGCTGAGAATCTTTGGAGTGAAAAAAGAAAGCATTTAGGATGTGGGCTGATAGCAGGTACCACTGGAAGTGTTGAGAAGATTATTTCAGAAAGACCTGCATGCATTGTGAGACAAAAAGAGTAGGAATCCTGGAGGCTCAGCACTGAAGATTCTCATAGAAAAGGTAAAAAACATAAATGCCACATTGTGGTAGAGTAAACATTGAGTAATATCTAATAGCTTGGCAAAAAAAGTCTTTGAAGACCTTTTGTGTTTAATATTATTTAAAAAATATGTGAATGAATGAATGAGACCACATCTTCAGAGACAGTCTTACCTTAGGATGTGAAGAGGAAGGTGTCATTTGTTGGGTGAAGGTTGAATTTCAAAGGAGCCCAAATCTCTAGCCTTATAAGCCCTTATTTAGTGTTGGTGACACAAAACAAGTCATTCTGTCTCAAACCTTTTCTTCTTGACCTTTCTTCTCCATACCACCTTGCCATGCATATTAACAATGATAGATGAAGCAAGTTCTAAAGTGGAAATGCAGATGCCAGGGAGAGGCTCCCTTCATCACTTGTCACAAATAGGACCCACTTCCACATTTACATGTATGTTTGGGTTCACAAACCAGCAGACTGTATTTGGAAACATTGAGAACTACATGCTGTGAGGTCAGAGCTTTAGTACCAACCAGCTCTTTGATTGGCTGGAGCTAAGTCCATTAATATATTGCTGGGCCTCTATTTTCTCCTTCCTGAATTGCAGGAATAGACTACTAGACTTTAAATTTTTTTCTACTTTAAAGTTTTTCTAGAGTTTTCAGTGTCTAATGCCTTTGGAGCATAGTACATTCACTCAGTAAGTGCTCAACAAAGATTTCAGTCGCTAATTCAGTCCTTTGATGCTAAAAGTTTTATTCTTAAGCAAACAGAAATGTGTGGTTTGTTCCTGAACCAAGCTGAGATTTATTTTGCTTTCTGCAGTTGCTCTTCATTTCTGCTCTCCCCGTTGTGTTTGTACATATGCCTCCACTTTATATTCCTGCCTTTCTCTCTGGCAGTCTGAGAAATGCTGGTGGTCCCTGCCAATGAGTACACCCATGCTGACTGATCCATGGAATGGTACCTAAATTCGCTCCTCCATATTTTGACTCATGGCAGGGAAGAGGCACACTGCCAATTTTGCAGCTTCTAGTGTTATAAGAGTGACAGGAAAGCAAGATGAAAGAATCAGAAAAGAGTTAGAAGCGGTCCTGATTACAAGTGTGGTTTGCAGCACAGTAAGAGGAGAAACACAAACAAATGACCTGGCTGGTTTCACTGTAAACATGCACATCTCATTCACACATCCCCAAATTTCTACATCTACTAATGTCTTGCCTGGTGTATTCAGATGATGCACCATATGGACAGAGGCAATGTTTTCCTTAATCCTCAGTGTAGTGTACAGCCTGAACTATTGAAGTTCCATCACCAACACTAACAATAAAAAGAAATGGTATTGCTGCTGAAAAACTGATTTGCTTTCAGTATGGAAGCTGCTAAGGGCAGGGATCCTGTTTATGTTATATACTGTTTTCAGAGCTCAGCAGGCAGTCAGTAAATGGCAAAACCAAAAATCCCATCTTCCTTCACTGATATCAAACATTTAAGCCCTCAACAGTTGCCTAAATTCCCCATGTTTCCAAGGGTTGGTGTTCTGGAACTGTTTTGCAAAGGTATTTTAAAAGATTGAATTATGGAAAGGAAATAATGTTTTGATGCTCAGAAATAAAGTTATATTAGCAGACATTCTGGTGCCTCAAAAAACAACTGCCCACCAGTAGATATTCTTGACTTAAAAGAGTTCTCCATTACGTCCCTTCTATAAAATAGCCTACTCATTCCAATCTTAAGGAAACTGACTTCTAACTTTTGTGTATTTCAAGATAATTTCCACTGAGTTTGTTAAATGGCAGCCTTTCCACTGTGCCTTGGCATTATCATAGTCCCTTGGTTTTATTTCAAGGAGATTTTCATGAGCCCCATAGCACTGATTCTGAAACCTATCACTGCTGGAAATGTTGAAGAAATATATGGTATCTCCATGAAATTGAATTGAAATAGTCTTTTTAAGAAATTTGCAATATTATTTGGAGCTATATGCAGAAAACTTTGAGTTGGTTTTTAAGAAATACAACATACAACCAAAGTATACTGAAGTTAATTGCATTTTACAAAGTTTGCAACATGTCTGGGATATCAGTATATAACTGTAAGATGTTACAGACTAGGGCTGAGACCCAATCCCTAATAATTACAGAATCTTCCCACAGAATGAGTGGTAATAGGGTCAGTGCAAAAAATAAAAATAAAAATGGAATAAGTAGCAATTTACTTTTCCAAGCAAATGGCATTGTTTAAAAACTTTCTTGTTTACCTCACTACATTTTAATAAAAACATTTATTATTGTTACACCCTTTGATTTAAACATGGGCTGCTAAAACTTCTATTTTTAGAAAGAATGAAAAATTGATAGATGATAGCCAGGAACAAAGGAGAAGAAAGATCCATAATCCATGCTGCAATAAAAACACTCTGAAATGCTGAGAAATGCTTGGGAAAAGATGAGCTATTTTGTATATGCCTGACCCTGCACTGGAAATGAAAGAGGCCTGCCTGTAATATTACCACTACCTCCCCAGCTCATTTGATTACAAGGCAGATTATAAACCCCTATTTCCTCATAGAAAATTAGCAACAATCTCTGTCTCATATGCATTTGAACTCTCACCTTTAGAATGTTTCTGCCTTGGTTTTACATTTAAGAACACTGAAAACCACTGATTTCTAATTATAATGGTGAGTTGCATTTCTAAAGAAATGTAAAACTCAATAAAATAAATTTCATTCATATCCCTCTTGCAATGGGGACTATATATATATATTTCCCATTTCTGAAAGTATGGTAGGCTAAATTTTTTGTTTCTTTTTGAAAGCTCCCAAACCATCAAATAAAATCATTTTTAAAGCATAGCTTTTAAAGCCATCTTGGAATTCATGAAGGGGAAAAACAACAAACAAAAAAGAATCTCAGGTGAACTGAATTCCCCAAATGAACAAAAAGCCAGACCCCAGAGAGGTGAGTCAGCATCAAAACCTTAGCTGTCCTGTAGGTATTGGTTGAATCTTGTGACCTTGACCATTTTTTGTTTGTTTGTTTGTTTGTTTGTTTTTTATGGTTTGTCATGGAGTAAGAAGTAAGAGATAGGAGCCAAGATTTACTCAGAGGGAGGAACTTAATAGAGCTCTACATAAAGCTGAAATTCCAAAGTGGAAGAGTAAATGATAAATAATCCTCACCCTCAGGAAAGGGGAGCAAGGGAACTTGCCTGTCATAACTTGACACTAGGCATGAAGGAAAATAACTCCCCCTGAGACTTGGTAATCACAAGTCAATCTCTATAGGGAATAGGATTTGTGACCCATATTTTTGCTTTCTGCATGTATTGAAAAACTGCAAGCATGAAAATTAATTAAATATATAGACAGATCGGTAGTAATCCTATACACCCTCTCTAAAGGAATTAAACATCACGCTGAAACTCTACTAGTTCTCACAGATAATTCCAAGAAAAACAAGGAAATCGCAATTAAAAAAGAGCACAACACACAAAAAATAGCATGCCAAGAATGACAGATGACAGAATCAACTACAAAGATCTCAGATAGTTAATACACAATACTATTCACATTATAAAATAATTATATTGAGTATGTTCTAAGTAATAAAGACAAAAACATAAAAAAATTATATTTTAAAACACAAGTCAATTTTAAAAGAATATATTAGATTCACTAATTTTTAAAATAATATTTAAAACTCAGTAGGATAAATTAACAAATTCAACATAGTTAAAGAGAGAATTAATGTACTTGAAGATAAATCTGAAATAACCCAGAGAGATATTTAAATTTTTTTTAAAGTTAAAAAGATAGAGAGAATAGGTTGAGAAAGTTTGAAATACATCTAAATGGAGTGTCAGAGGGAGCTAATGAGTAAAATTGGGAAAAGGAAATATTGACGTCAATAACAAATATTTTCAACAAATGTGAAAGAAACTAAAATTCATATCGAAGAAGCTCAATAATTTCAAAGCAGATTAAATAAAAAGAAATCCACAACAAAACATATTGAAAGTAAAAGTACATACAGTAATGCATCACTTAACAATATGTTCTGAGAAAACGTGGTTAGGTGATTTCACTGTTGTGTGAATAACAGGGAGTACACTTATTACAAACTTAAATGGTATACCCTACTACACAGGTAAGCTATATGGTATAGCCTATCGCTCCTAGGCTACAAACCTGTATAACATGTTCCTGTACTTAATACTGAAGCAATTATAATGGTGAGTATCTATAATCTAAACATGTCTAAACATAGAAAAGGTACAGTAAAATACAGTACAAAAGATAAAAATAGTACACCTGTATAGGCCACATACCATGAATGTAGCTTTCAAGACTGGAAGTTGCTCTGGGTAAGTCAGTGAGTGAGTCGTGAGTAAATATAAAGGCCTAGGACATTACTGTACAGTAATGTAGACTTAAAATTTATATATATATATATCTTTATTGATTTCAGAGAGAGGAAATTAGAGGGAGAGAGAGAAAGATAAAAACATCAATGATGAGAGAGTCATTGATCGAGCCCACAACCCGGGAATCGAACCCCGATCGCCCGAATCCTAGGTCGACGCTCAACTGCTGAGCCATGCCCGGGGGGCTGTAGACTTTATAAATACTGTCTCACAAGCGCTCTCTTGCTTCTTTTCAACAGGGTTAGAAGTAGAACATTGGAGCTGTCAATGCTGCTCCATGAACATAGGCTGGATTGATTGGAAATATTAAGAAACCAGTGGGTGAGACATAGACTACCATAACAGTAACTGTCAGGAGGGAGTGAAAGGTGGTCTGAGGATCAGTAGGAATAATAAGTCAAGATGGAGAAATAAAGGTACATAGGAGATATCATGGTGATATGATTTTGGCTATTGCAAGTTGGAGCAGTGATCATATTAAGGAACTTTGTGGTATCCATACAAAAAGAGGGTGTTTAACAAAGAAGGGTGTAGAACTGAGGACTCGATGTTTTGACTTTGAAATTTTGTTTTTGGTCCCATTGACCCTATCTGGCACGAAAAGCTTTCTCTAGCATTGACTTGATGAAAGAAATAAAACTTATTTACACTTTACATCATTACAACCTGAATATATTTCCAAAGTACAGAAACAAGTTGGCTCCACACTACCACAGAAAGCTTTTACTAAAGTAGCAGTGGCACTTTATACTTGTTAAGGTAGCTCCTGTGGTCCTATGCCCTTATATAGAATCTTAGGTCCTAAGCAAAGAATCAATAGCAGTGCACTCTGAAGACCATTAAGCTAGATCTAGGAGGGCTGTAGTGCCTGGTTAATATGTAGCACTGGTGGGACAGGCTCCTCTATCTTGAAATGGGTCAGTGACTGACTGACTGGATTGTAATCTGTGCACTTGAAATTGAGGTGTTGTGAGTGAGAGGGAATCTTCTACCAAGTCCTACTGACACTGCTCCCATCAGAGAAAAAAAAATCCTTCTGAACACATATCCTTCCAGTTCTTACAGGAAATTCAGCTCCATTATAATCATATGGGACCACAGTGACATATGCAGTCTGTCATTGGCGGAAATGTTATGTGGCACATAACTATAACACTGAGAATAAAGAAGAGATACTTAAAGGAAGCAGAGGAAAAAAGGAACAATTATACTGATGGTTGACTTCTAAGCACATCAATAAATACCAGAAGACAGAACGTAATACATGGAGACAAAGCAACCTCCACCCTAGAATTTCATACCCGATACAACTAACTTTCAAGAACAAGGGCAAAATAAGGACAATTTCAGAGAAGTAAAACCTGCAAGTGTTCCTCATGTACAGACTATCCTTGACTGAGACTCTAAAGGATATGTTTCAGGAAAAAAAAATTAGTCTAGATGGAAAGTCTAAAATGCATGATGGAATTCTGAGCAAAGGGATTAGTCAATACATGATATGGGGAGAAAGAAAATAAAAATTACTTAGACTTAGAAAGGAAAAAGCAAAGTACCTGGACATTCAACATTTAGAAAAATAAACATAGATAAAGCTAGCTGAAACTTAACAGACAAGATTTTTTCGAAGCACATACTATAGTGGCAAAGTGTCATAATAACCCTTTCTTTCCATGACTACTGATTATTTATTCACTGAGATGCTTTGCTCTATGAAATCATCAACTATCAAAAACATTTTTATTTCTGGAAATCGTATCAGAAAAAATAAAACATCCTACTCTTGACCACATGACCTAAGTCACTTTGACACAGAGGCAGCTTCAATTCCCAATCCGGGTACAGAGCTTTAAATATGGGGTCTCTAGACACAATGTTCTACATCTATCTTAACTGCAGCTTTCAAAGAAATAGGACCTCAGATCCACTTCACAGTCTGGACTTGATGCTAAAAACTTTGCACACAGCCCTGCTTTGCTTTGAGCCTATCCAAACATGGCTTTATTTAAATTTAACCTAAACTCCATTATCCCTCAAAATCTTATAGTAGCCTCTGTCATTTAGTTTGTTTGGAGTGATGCCTAACAGTTCTCCTGGTGAGTGGTCTCCCCCATTGCAATGACGCAATAAACCTGACTTTGCTGAATAAAAGCCAGTTAATTTCTGGTGATCTCAGTCTGATTGGGTAGGATGGGAAACAAGGTAAATCAAACCAAATAAACCAAAATACAGAACTATATTTTTAGCATTTGCATAGAGAGAGTTATGTAGAGAGGACTAAAAAAGAGGTAAATGATACAACAGAATTATTTGTTTGGTCTGAAACTAAATAGGGAGGATTTTTAGAGATGATAAATCCTTGAAGAAGGCTGGTCTTGAAGAGAAAGAGAACGAGGTTCCCTTATACTCAATTAAGAAAAAGCCTCCTTGCTTCTTTTGCAGCTGCACATACATTTGCAGACAAGGAGAGTTCCTTGTTCAATGTAGGCAGCCCACAGGGCTCCCAGAAAATTGAATGCAGCCTAAAACAAGTGCCAAAGCACACTCTGGGATCCAGCTGCTTCCCAGGTCTAGAGCTGAGCTCCTGGGCTGTATTTTCAGCAGCAAACTGGCAGTCATAAATGTCAAGGCCTGATCAGCATAATCCCCTTACTTCTTCCAGCTCAGCTCACAGCCAGTAAAGGTGGCATCAAGAAGATTTCCTATTTTGGAAAAAAATAATTGCTAAACTCGGATTAGCATAATATTAGCAGTATTAACGTTCTATATGGCTTTTATCTCCACCAGGTTCAAGATTACTTAAGCATTTACAGGAATTAGATTTCTTTGTAATCAAGACAAAACATAACATTTCAGTGCCTTCTCTGATTGGTAAGCATGGTTATCTTTCAGGTGGGGGAACTAACGAGGACATATCTGGTTTAATGCCACAGTAAAAGTAAATTAAAAAGTGAAGCATAATGAGGATCTACCTCTCTGATATCCTCAGTTTCAAGAAACCCTCGCTTCCCCTCTCATCTTCATCAGGGCATATGGCTTTGACCTTGAACAATGAAAGTAATACCCATAATGCCTGGGTACACTATTTAGAGTGTCTAGTGGAAGTAAACACTGAGGAAAACTATAAATAAACCAAGCACAACTGCATTTTTAATAGCTTGTAAATTGTTCTAGTCCTAACTAGTTCATCTTTAGGTTACCATACCTTCCTGGGTTCTACCAGTCCATGTTTGCTTTTCTAACCACGTTTTAAAGTGCCAAATATGTTGATTTTCTTGACTAAAGCAAACTGAATAAAAATATCAAAGCGTGTATGTGTGTGTGTGTGTGGGGGGGGTGATTCTAAATCAAATGTGGAGAGATTATTTGAGGATACAACTTTTTAAAAAAATGTTTTATTGATTTTAGAAAGAGAGGAAAGGAGAGGGAGAGAGATAGAAATATTGATGAGAGAGAAACATCGATCGACTGCCTCCTGCACACCCTCTACTAGAGATTGAGCCTGAAACCCGACCAGAATCAAACCAGCAACCTGTTGGTGCATGGGGCGACGATCAATCCACTGAGACACACCAGCTGGGTGACAAAGTTTCTTTTTATAGCAACAGTTTGGGGTGCTTTAAATAACTCAGGTAGGTCATGCATGAATACTCCTTCTCTGCCCCAATGGACAGCCTCATCACAAAACTCCATCAACTTTGTAGAAGATGCAAAGAGCATTTCTCCTGCCAATCTGTACAAGTGTCAGCCTTGCACAAAGAACATGACAACCAGCTTCTCAGAAAGGGAAGGGCTCTGCCAATTCACCTACCTTGTATATTTCCCAGGCAGGAAATTTTAAAAGGTTTCAAGTCCGAAAGTTTGGTTGTTTACACGGATCCTGCCACTGATATGTTGCCGGGACCTGCCACCTGTCAACTTGTCCAACCCACCCAAAAAGGAAGCTGTAAGGGTACATGTGCCATTACTGTAGAATATGAGATATTAAAATAAAAAATATTCCAGCTCTTTGATTTCCTCTGATTTTGTGGGCAATACAATAACCAGAATGAGATAGCTGAAACCAATAAAAACTGATTTATAGCATTAAAGGCAATCTTTACAGCATTTATGGTACATTACATCTAAAATCCAATTTCACAGGCTGCTGTTTGAAACTTTCTGTTCAATCATAAATACACTACATACACTGTACCTCAGTGCCGTGGAGTTAGATTATATAAATATCTGTATCCCAAGAAGGTATTAAAAGTTGGTTACTATGGTGGAGAGTGAGCTTGACAGTCATTTTCCTAACCAACTCTTCAACCAAAAAGATCCAGTCACGTGACAAATACTGAAAATACTAGCACTACTATTGTTAACAGCAACAACAACAAAAATCACCGCTCAGGTAATTCTTCATTCTGGAATGAAATTAATTGAAAAGAATTCATAGAGAAATGAGATAATTAATGGTGCTGAAGGATACTTGCATTAATGTCATAGGGGACATTTTCAAGCCAATGAACAAAAGCACTTCCTTGCACCTTGCATGACACCATCAGTATTAAGAGGAGACACATGGCTAAGTCTACACATGCTACTTTGGAAATATAACCTTAAATGTCTACATTCATATACTTCAGTGGAGAAGACTACATTCTGTTCAATTACTATAATCATTGTCAAAGAGAGGGCAAAGAATACAATCTGACTTTCAGAGAACTATCATTTGAATCTTAAGCAACTTCATATTGGTTTTAAAAGGTTTTTGTCTTTAAAAAAATTCAGTTCTCCATACGCTTTGCTGGCCATGTATTAGATAAATGTAAATGAAGAGGCTGAAATTTTTGCTTGACCTGACAAGCAAGCAGACTCTTGCTTTGTGAGAGAATGCACTCCTTGGTACTTAAGTTTTGTTTCCTAAATACATTTCAAACTCATTGTCATCCAGAAATGTGTACCACGCACTCATTATCTGGCTTATATGCTATCCCGGTAAGTCACTCCAGAATACAATTCAGGATTCAAAAGTAAATGACAAAAAGTGGCAGGAGGAGTGAATAGACTAAATGCCAACCGAACTAATAGCTCTTAAGCCTCTGGCATGTGCCAAGCATTGTACTTTGCCAGGAGTGCATTGGGATTCTGGGGGGGCGGGGGAAGCTAATACAATTTGAGTGCCCTTCTTAAGAAAAAAGACTATAAACTTCAAATAAAAAATCAGGTTCAAAACTTATGATGATGATGATGATGATTTTAAACTTAATATTATTTAGAAGGGACTTGTACAAGTAAAGGCCCAACACTTAAGCCATATTAGCAATGCGGAAAAAGCATACTAGTATCTTGTTTTTCATGTCATTTCTAATCCTCACAACAGTCCAGCAATGTCAGTATTATTCTTCAAGGAGGACCCTGAGACTCAGATGGGTTACCCTAAGATGGCTCAGTTAGGAATCTGCTCTTTAGGATGCAAGCTCAAGTTTGTCTATTTGGAAACCCATGTATACCACTGAGTTTCTGTTTAACTTAATTGAGGTTTGGGTTGTATTATCTGGACTTCCCTGAGATAGGATGGCATTTTTAGTTGTTTCAGCCCCCAAAGGATTTTCCACATCAAGGGAAGACCTAAACTAGTAGCGCTGAGATTTGAACATGAATTAGAATCACTTGGAGGGCTTATGAATCCACAGGTTGCTGGGCCCCATCTCCAAGGTTTCTCATTCAGTAGGTCTGGGTGAAGTCTGAGAATTTCCCAAGCGGTATGGATGCTACTGCTTCAAGACCATACTTTTAGTCACTAGTTTAGATCTAGAGAAACTGAGTTAATTCTAGCATTCTGTCCATTCATTGTCTTCCTCAAATGAAACCACAATTACTGTGGTGTGGGTTTACTTTTAACAGCTCAACTGAAATGTAGCTAAATCCTAACCCTTCAAGAAAGTGTTGGGATGGATTAACAATGACTGGAATCCAAAAGATGCTGAAAAGGAAAACCATTAGTGAAGGATTATATTGGAAACACAGACTGATTGTTAAAATGCAATTCAACCATGATAAATTCAATGTATTTAAATTAGCCTCACTATAGCACAATTTAAAATTGTTAAATAACTGTAGTTAATGTAAGCTTATATAAATACTCTAATTTTTTCTGTAAACTAATAGAAAAATAGAATCAATGAATATGATGAGAAGCCAAGGAAAGAGAATCACCGAGGGGGGGTGGGGGGTGACTAAGAAACTAAGGGCATGAAATGTCACTTGAAATTGAGTTAGTAAGGCTTAATCAAGGTATTTAAATGCATTCTACAACAGAGTACAACTTACATTCTGTATTTAAGTCTGATTCAATATAATAATGATGGACTTTTATTACAGAATAGCTATTCAGTGATGCTTATGAAATGATTGTAGACAAATTATGGCTATGACATACTACAAAAGTCACATCCATAAATTAGTTCCAGATGCCAGCACTAAGTATATTAAGGTTCAGAAGACTTTAGTTCACTTTGAACTTTTATGTTTCTTGAACATGTTTACAGAAAGAAGAGATGACCTTTTGCCACTAGTATCTCATGAATTATTCTTTAGTAAGCATCCTATGTGTTTGTCCTTTGGAAGCCTATGAAGCTCTTGGTTTATTCAACAAAGAATTACTGACACCTGCTAGGTACCAAGGATGTACAAATTATGATACTGATCTAGGCTTCAAAGATTTAGTCAGCTACATTATTCTTTCTGCCTACTTTACAGAATTATTATAACTTTCCAGAGACAGAAAAAAATAATTTGAGCTTTGGGTTCATAAAGATTTTCTGTTGATAGTTCATGTAATCTATAGAAATAGATGGTCAGAGGTCCATAGTTTTCTTACATAGTGATCTTTGTATTGGAGAACAGACTAATTTCTAAGAAATATTACAAATATAGGCCCTGGTTAGAATATTTTCTGCTTTCAGGATCAGAGGTTCATAAACATTTGTGTGCACTGGCATTTACATAGAAATTGTTTAAAGAGTAGGGATTGGTGGCTGATAATGACAAGACATTAAGAGTTTTTCCAAATAGAAACACAGATTTTCAGAAAAGGAACCACTGATTTTCTGAGAAACTAGTAATAAAATATAACCTTTGATTTAAGATTTTTAAAAAAGTTCTGTATATTTCTAGAAAATGTACCAATAGTGGCAATAAATCTTAGCTCTGACCTCCAGTCAGTTATCTAGTTTATAAGAAAACTGAATTCCCAACAATTATCATGGGATATAGGTACCTTTACATACAAGACATTCCATAAGAAAATAACTGTGTGCTCTATAATGTGAACATTTAATATCATTCTTTATTTCTATGATAGCTTCTTTAAGTTTATTTTTTACTACACATTTCATAGGCAGATGACTTAAAAAATACTGTTTAATAAAAAAAGAATTCTAGCCAGTGTCAACTGTTTCTATTAATTCACAATATCTTCAAATAATTATTTTGAGCCTTTTTTAAAGTTGTTAGCCAAAAACATTATTTAGTATAATTAAGGAAAATAAAAAGTTCCTAATAGAACTTAAATGATACAACTGCCTTACCAAAGCAAACTTCAGGTCACATATATGGAAAAGTGCCAATGCTGATATGAAACTAGTGCTTAGTACATTTCATATGAAGAGATGCTGCCCATTTGCACAATGCCTAGTATCACAAGGTTTTAACACCTTCATGCTTCACCAAAATCTTCTAAAAGATCCCTCTAATGGCTATGTTTATTCTTCATTTATTTTCAAGTTCAAATCAAGTCTCAGAAATTTAAACTAGAGAGGACCTTGGAGATGATTTCATCTCTTCCCTTCCCACTCATTTTCAGATATGATTTTCTGAGACCCAGAAGTCTAGTGATAGGTCCAATGTCTCCATCTGGGTGATGAAAGGGCCAAGATTGATTGAAACCATGGCCACATGACTCAATGTCCATCTGTGTTGCTCTCACTATGCGACTTGATCAGTGATCTTGCATGGTGCCCTGACAATTTCTTTGGAATTTCATACTCTCAACAGCCATCTGAGTGCATTGCCTCTGGACATTTGAAGGGCAAGTAAAAAAAGAAGCAGGAATATGTACATGGAACTCTAAACTAGCTGTCCTTTGTCTAAGTCACAGAACTATTGTAAGGATCAACTGACATAAAGTAGGCAAACTGTTAAAACAGCAGGTTTTATAAACTGTAATGAATGATACAAATGTAAGAAATTTTCAAGATCATAAAACCTAAGACATTACTATTGGGAAGTTTCTTAAAGAAAACCTAGATGTCTTGTCAAAATGTAGGGAATGCCACAAAATATCTCTGCCAAATTTTACCTACAAATAATCTGATTGGACACATTTTAAAGACATATTAAATATATTTTGTTAAGAGTAATCTTATCTCAAAAATATATCTGAGATGGAAATAAACCTGAAATTCAGCAAAAAATTTAACCAGCATTTGTAGAACTTTGGCTGCTTTTAAAAACTGTAGCAAAATGTTAATTCTAAGAGGAAGAAGTTAAATAAAACCATAATTTTACACTTTAACTTAATTTTAAATATGTATTTTAAACCACTTATAAAACAACACATTATTTTATTTACTGTCAGCAAATTAAAAAAAAAAAGTTTATGTCTTTATTGATTCAGAGAGAGAAAGGGAGAGGGAGAGAGAGAGAAACATCAATGATGAGAGAGTCATTGATCGGCTGCCTCTTGCACACCCCCTGCTGGGGATCGAGCCCACAACCCGGGCATGTGCCCTGACCAGGAATCAAATATCGATCTCCTGGATCCTGGATCAATGCTCAACCTCTCAGCCATGCCAGCAGAGCAACAAATTTTATACATATGCATTCTGAACCTTCAATGATCTTATAGCAATTTATAGAGTTAATATGAAATTAGATTCTCAAAAATTAATAGGCTTTCCCTGTGAAAGACCAACCTGAACAAAGATTACAACATGGTAAGTTTCCATTATTCATGATTTTTTTTCTCTGTCTAGAAAGCCTTCTACCCACCATCACCACCAATGCTCTCCACCCCTAAGTTGCCTCTACCCGGAGTCAGCCTTTAACCTTTAAGATACCTAACAACCTCTCCTCCACCAAACCTTTCTTGTCGCCTCTTCCTCTTTATTCAATTCTCCAAACACATAGCTCTGTGTCCCTTCTGTACCCTACTGATAATTTTTGAACTTACTTATGTACTAGTCTATTTCCTGGACTGTCAACTCTGTAGATGTAGGAATACCTTTCAAGCCTTTATATTCATAGCACAGTGTTTGGCACTTGCTGTGATCAATATAAACTCAGTTTAACAAAGCTAACATTCCTCATCAAATATCTTTTTACTGACTATTCCCCACTGTGTAATTAAAAGAAACAAATTTCAGAGACAAGCTTTCTTTTGATTAATTTGCTTAACCCAGCACATGACCATAAAAAAGCAGTCAAGTATTTAATATTTAGTATTTACTGCTGAGTTTACAATAAGTGTTTTAATAGAAAATGGAATCATGCAGGCCAAAAACAAACAAAAAAAAAAATCCAGAGAGCTTTAAAAAAACTTAAGTGATATTCTCAAAAGAAATAATACATGGTGTTTGAACAAAAACAAACTTTCTGATTTTTTTCTTTCTATATTTCTGCTGGTTTTTGTTGTTCTTTTTTTAACACAGGAAAGAGATGCTGTACGGCCACTTCAATTCTCAATATAGCCAATGATTATTTTTTCATTAAATACTGAGCCAGATCTCATTCTAGGTGTCAAGGAAACAGCATAACAATGACCAAAACTAAGTCTCTGCTTTCAAAAGACAGCACAATATTACCTATGTCAGGGGGTTGTTATGAGTTAATATTCCCAAAGTTCTTTAAAGAGTACCTGGCATTTTTGATACAACTGTTTGATTTCAAGGACCTTAAATTCTACCAAAAAGAGCCAGACACAAACAGCTATATAATAGATCACATGGTGATAACTGCTGTGAAGTAAGAGGAGCAAGGGAATAGATGATGGAGGCTGCTGCTATTTTATACAAAGAGGCCTCTCTCAGAATGGTTCTTGAATAATGCAGCCTTTGAGCAGACACCTGAATGAGTGAGGAAGGAGCTCTGGATGAGCTTTGCAAGATGAGAGGCTGGTAAATGAAAGGGTTCTGTGGAGGAAGACTGCTTGGAGCATTGAAAGAACAACAGGAGACTAACCAGAGCCTGTGAAGAAAGGAGAGTGAGCTGGGGAATGGCTGGAGGCCAGGTGACAGTGGGATGGAGGGAGAAGGGTCTCGCAGGTCATTGGAAGGATGGCACTTTTTAACCAGCATGAGATGAGAAATCACTGAAGGATTTAGAAAGGAAGGGTAATGTTATTGGATTTCTTTTTGTGGTAAAAGGGTAACTGGCTGCTTTGTAGAGAAGAGACTGTAAGGGATGGAGTCAAGAGTAAAAATTGGAAGATCAGTGAGGAAACAACAGTGGGAGATGATGTGTCTTGGATGAAGATGGTTACAGAGGAGAAGATAAGAATTGGCTAGGTTCGGATTATGTTCTAGGTGTAGTCCCTAGGATTTCCTGACTGAGGGATGTAGGGTGAGACACAGTCCAAGACAATTTCAAGGTTTCTCACCCAAGCCCCTGCAATGATGGAGCTGTTATCAGTTGAGATGTGCAAACTAAGAGGAAGTTTAATCTGACACAGGTCAGATATTTTCCTCCTCAGTAGTCCTCAGTGGCCCCCAGTTTTCTTTGTGAGGTAAGTTTCATCTCCTAGGCATTCTATTCAAGGTCCTGCCTGTTGACACCACAGTCTTGCCTCCATTCATTTTGTCCAGGCTCTTTCTGCTCCGGCCAAGCTTGACCCATTGATGGTCCACAAACCATGACAATTTGATGACTTTTCATGATCTTCTCTTTCCTGGAAGCACTTCCTCCCCTTGTGTGCCCAAGAAACGGTTACATCCTTCAGGGACTGACTCAGAATTCCAGCTCTCCAACGAAGCCTTCTCTGATTTCTTGGCAGAAGGCTTTGGGCTTTGTACTTTTATCACACATATTTCACTTCACTTTACATTATTTTACAGAGCTGTTTGTTGTTCTGTTTCAATGATTAGAATGAAAGCTCTTTGAAGGCAGAGTTTATTTATGTCACATCTTATTTATGTCAGTAGGTCTATAGTTCTTAACATACTGCTTGCATCAACTAAGCATTCGTACTTTTGTTAAAATAAAACGTTTTGTATCTCTTAAAATAACTTTTGATATGAAAACAACCAAGTGCTCTCTTTATATTATGTTAATTTCATAATTTTATTTCATCAAATAAATGTCTATTTAAAACATGTTCTCCATTTATAAAATGTTGATAGATAAACTGGAGAAGAAAGAAAAGAAATAATGAAAGGGAAAAATGATGTGTTTCTGATTTTTGCTTTTGTTTTTAAACCTGATAATATCTCTTTGGCTGATGATGTAGGTCATTCCCTTGAGCTTGACATGATAAGGTTAAAAAATTGTATTCTATGATACCCCAGCATATAGTTCAGGCAATATGTCTTAAATTTTTCTTTTTTCTTTCTTTTTTTTTTTTTTTATTCAGACCAGCTACAAGCTTCTCTGGGGAACCAGCTATAATGCAAGGACTTGGTACTACCTGTCTCTTCCTTTTCAGAAAACTACAAATTATGTGCTTTGAGACATGAGGAAGTAAAACATTGATTGTATAGAACGTTTCAGTGGAGTTGAAGATATTCTAATTAACATGATAATCAACAAAGGCCTTTTCATGGGAACAGATTGCATAATTGAGTACTCTTTATGGATTTTGTTAAATATACTTTACTTTCTGAGGGATTTCAAGTTTCTGGCACTATTTCTCCTTTCTGAACACCAAGGTATACAATTAAGGCAAAAGAACAAAGGCAGAACCTAACATTAACTTATAAACTAGCTATCGATTGACTACATAAGGGAATAATACCAGTCCCTGACTCTTCCGGGTGCTGATTAGAATAAATCATATTGGGGACACTAGAAATCAGTAATGGCCTGAGAAATCCTCTAGCATTTTTTATATTCTTACTTAAGTCTTTCTCTTCACTGCAAATTTTTTATTAAAACTAAATTAATAATTCTATCTGAGGCAGGAAGATCACCAACTTCATTACATAAAATTGTTACCATTTATAGAGCACAAACTCTGCCAGGCATGGAACTGAACATTTTATATATAAAATCTTAATTTTCACAATAACCCAGAGGATAGCTAATTCTTACCCCAAATAAATATATTGAAACTTGAAGAAATTAAGTAATTTCCCCAAAGCTTCAGAAGTCATTAACTGTAGGAGCTGGCTGTTGAACCCAGGCCATCTGATGCCAGAACCCATGCCCATAGTCATTCTTTTATGTTAGTATCTATTTCCTGAGACCCGCCTATATTTCTATGTGCCTTGCACTGTGTTGTCACTAGGGATACATTGGTCAGCACAGTCACTGCTCTCGTGGAGTTTACCTAATAGCCCCATGAGAGAGAAAAGAAAATGACTTCTATCATGTACATTTTCTTGAATATTTAAGGGAAAGGCTATATTGCCTTTCCTAGGTCATTTTCAATCTTCACATTTTATTAGAAACATTAAAGTATTGGACATTTCAAATTAAAGTACATTTTAATGGGATTATTTCCATTAAATTCACAGATAAATTTTCATAAAACATAATGATTTATTCCACTGTTATATTCCTGCTTTGTAATTGATGAACATGTTCCTCTGATCTTGAAAATACGTAACTCTATCTGAGAGGACCTATTAATGAATCTACTGGCACATATTGGGAGGCAATGTCAGCTGAGTTCTGACCCTGGCATTGACATGATGGACTTGGCTCTCTACTATAAGATGTACATTATGTGCTTGCCTCAGTTTGTTGTCAATAAACACCCATCAATTATCTGTGCTTTGTAGTTCATGGAAACATTTTGCAGTGTTACCTCTCTGAACACAGGTTCCCAAAGACATCCATGTAATCTGTTTGAAACTAAATTTTACAAGGATGTAAAAAATAAAAATGCTCCAAGGAATAACCCACAGAAAAAAACTTCTCTAGAATTGGGTGCTATCCAACCAGACACTTTTACATTCATAGTCAACCAAACAGAAATCCTGGACTTCTTATATTGGACCATTTAAAATAACGAACTATTTAATGTTTTTTAATTTCTTTTTTGCCTGGTCTTTAAATTTTAATGGAAGTTTCTCTTGGAAAAAAATTCATAATATATTTTTTACTTTATGCATTGGGATGGACTAGTGCCAATTATACTAGATACTCCAGTTAGTAATACTGGGGGAAATTGGGTGTGGGAGATAATATGATCAATATGTGGGGCCCAAGAGCCTTAGGAATGTATAGTACTAATATTTCATAGACAAACTCTAAGAATAAAAAGCTATGGCTTTAATTTAACCAGTCCAATAGAAAGAAGATACAAGTGAAATCTGATGGAATTAAAATGTGTGCCTCTAAAATGGTTAATTTACTTTAGACATGATGATTAGTGCATTGTCATTTTTTTTCAGAATTTAATCATTATTTCAAAATAATATTAATGCAGGATAGGCTCCTGTAATCCATAGGCACATTGCTACTAGTTATTTTCCATTCTCTCAGCACAACATACCCCTTACCTTTAAAGGGAATAATATATCTCTACTGATAGGTAAGAATACCCTCAGGTTCTAGAACCTATAAGAACTGGAGTGGAGGCTTTTAAAAATCTGTTGATAAATTATTTAAAATTGACTGAGCTAGAAAACTACCAGGAGAGAAAATATTTGGTAAACGATGTAGAAATCCTTTTTCAAAATCTTAAAAATCATCAATACCGGAATATTTTAAAGCCCCTTTCTTTTTCTTCTCCACCTCTCACCTCATCCATCAATACTCCAAATGTCAGCTTGAACCCTCTGGCCAAATCCTCTTTCAGGGAATCTACTTGTGGAAGTGACACAGCAGGCATTAAAGATGCCATTAAACTGACATCTGCTCCTGGACACATGAACCTTAAATGGCCCGGCAGCATATAATGTGCCATGCCAACTTAAGAGACATAAAAAGACAGAAGCAAGAGAACAGAAACAAATTAGAAATATACTTAAATGAAATTTTAATGTCAATGTGTGCACATGCATGCATACACACACACATTAATATGCTCAACTTGTTTTAGATTCATAGCACTGAGTACAGAATTGGAATACCATAAGCTCCATTCTGATAGTGACATATGTTTTGCATTATTTTTAAAGAACGAATCCTTACACTTTTTTTGCCAAAGCATTATAATATCATTGATGTAATTTACATCTCTACAACCTTTGGTCATACAAAGAAAGCTTCTTTTCTTGTTCTTTTCAAATAAGACCAAACATACCTATCTTATATACACATCACCCAATATGCAGTGTCATCCCAATGAACTGCAATTCCTTCCCCAGCACCTTGACCTCAGTACCTCCATCTCTAAAATACAGTTGAAATTAATGGAAAGTTGAATTACACCCACTGCCTCTATTTTAAAAAATATTTTTACAAAGTAGCAAATTGTCTCCACTCAGTAAAAAATGATGGATTATTGTATAGTGTGAAAAAATTAATGAGCAGATGGAATACCAACCCATTAGTCATTAAAATATTGCACTGGGTTAATTCAGCAAATAAAAATGGAGAAGAGAGCAGATGGCCATTTATAGTTCTCTCGATTTCTTAAAATACTTCTTTACAGCCAGAACTGCTTCTATATTTTACTTGAAATGCACAGCTCTTACCATATGCACAGTAAGCAAGCATTCATGTGACTTCATAAACTTTTCATGTAACACAGCAATGATTTTTATGATTTAGTTAAAAGAACATTGTATACTTACAGAATAAGTTATTCCCATGTCCCCAATATTCCGGGGATAATTTTAATTTCCTAGACTCAGTAGATTCTTGCCATCATTATCTGGTTTGAAGTAGGATCAAGTAGGCACATGGGTAAAATGTCACACAAAAAAGTGATCCAGTTTTGTTATAAATGCTGAAGTATGCCAAGCACACATAAAATTAGTAGGCAGTGTTTGTTTTAAGGCAACACTTTTTTTTATCATGTCTTAATTATATAATTTACTGTTTCTTAAAAAATCATATCTTCATGTAGAGCAAATGGAACTCTCACACAAGTAAACTGAATCAAATACTTGGAAAAATTGGCAATATCTATTACAGCTGAACATACACATATTCTATGGCCCAGCAATTACACTTCTAGGTATACACCCAATGGAAATGGGTACACAAACCCACAAAAACACGGATATGAATATTCATAGAAGTACTATTTGTAAAAGCTCAAATCAGGAAACAACCCAGATAGAATCAATAAATAGTGAAATACTTATACAATGTATAACAGAGGCAATGAAAAACAATGAACTACTTACTGCTACAAAAACATGGGTGAATGTCACAAACATGAAGTTGAGCAAAAGAAAGCAAACATAAGAGCAAGTACTATATAATTCCATTTACATAAATGTCAGAGGTTGACAAAATCACTCTGTGATTATAGAAATCAGCATAGTGGTTGCTTTGGGAGAAAAGTTGAGACAGTGACTGGACAGGAAGTGGGCTGTTTGCCTGCTGGCCATGCTCTATTTCCTGATCTGGGTGGTTGTTACATGGGTAGATTCCTAATGTGAAATGTATTGAGTTACACACTTATGATTTGTGAACTTCTTAGTAGGAATGATAGACTTTAATATTTTTAAAAAGTTACTATGAAAGAAAAGAAAAATCCTCCATAGAAGTGCCAAGAATAGTGAGGAAATTATGCCATGATTAGTAGCAAGAACTTTATTTCACCATAGTCAACACAAGTGATATAATACAACAAATATTATCTAAATATCTTTTTATAAAATTTTCCAACCTCCATGTTGAAAGTCTTCAATAACATCTCACTGATACCTTTTCCCTGCTACAGAAGACATGTGGTGTTTCACACAAACATTGGACCTTGCTCCTGCTGAGTAACCTAATTTTTATTTGTGAAACTTCTTTCCCTAGTTTTTCTCCATGTAGTTTATGTCCAATGATGGTCTCCCCAGCTCTGCAGGTGAGTCCTGGATGGCTCAAGCTAGTTTTCTCTGCGGGACAATGTTCTCATTGGGGCCAGGCAACTCTGTGTTGTATTGAACTGACCCATGTACTGTAGAAGGGCGAGCTTTCCTGGACCTTACACAAGACACCTGTAGTCTGTAGAGCTGGTAATTCTTATTAATTATTGCCAGGAGTTCATGACTAGGCTTCTCTATAAGAGATCAGAGACAAGAGACCAGACATAATGTCTTGTTCATTGCTATTCCACTTAAGCCTACAGTGTCTGGGGAATGTTAGCTTTTCAATAAAGGTCATTTGAATTCATTTGGCATTTATTCAATAAATGATTATTGAGCACCTTTATGTGCCAGGCATAGTTCTGGACAATAAAGGGTACAACAGTCAATAAAAATCTTGCACAGTGTTTCTTTTCTAGTGAGAAAAAAGAGATAAGCAAGCAACAAATAAATGCAAACAGAAACACTGCAGAGAGTGATAAGTGCTATGAAGTTAGGAAAATAGAATAAGGTGACAGAAATAGAGTAGAAAGAGGCTGGTTGCTTCAGTGGTTCTCAATCAGGTGTGACTTGTCCCTGGGGATATTTGACAAGACATTTTTAATTGTCACAACTGAGGGTATCTAGCAGGTAGAGGCCAAGGATGCTGCTAAACATATTACAATGCACAGTACAACCCCACAAAGACATATCCAACCTCAAATGTCAACAGTGCTGAGTTTGAGGCAATCCCATTGTAGCTAAGACCTGAATGATGACAGAGAGAGCCCAGTGAGCAAAGTTTTAGAGAAAGGGCATTCTAAGCCAATGGAACAGCAAGTGCAAAAGCCTTACGGTGCAAATCAGTTTAGGTGGTTTGAAGAGTTAAAGGGGCTTAACTTAGCCAAGAACAACAATAGTACAACCAAGATAAGGTTGGGCAGAAGGCATGGACTAAATCATTGGGGGCCTTGCAAGTCATGGTAAGGAGTTTGAATTTTATCCTAAGATATAGGAAAACCCCTAAAAATTTTTAAGCAAAGATATGACATAATCAGATTTTAAGAAATCACCCTGTCTGCTGTGTGGAGAATGGCAGGTAAAAAAGCAAAAGTGAAAAGAAAGGGGTGAATAAAAAGCTTATAGCAATGTTCCAAGAGAAATAGGATGATGGCCTGGATGCTCCTGTGTGTAGAGTTGCCAAATATAATACAGGACATCAAGCTAAATTTGGATTTTAGATGAACAATGAATAATTTTTATTTAACTACATCCCATGCAATATTTGAGACATACTTATACAAAGAATTATTTGTTGTTTATCTGAAATTCAAATTTCACTAGGCATCCTGTATTTTTATTTGCAAAATCTGGCAACCTTGTGCATGCATGAATGGATGAATAACTGCATAGGTAAACATAGAATAATATATATTTGGAAAATGAGCCAACCTGCTGTATTTCTCAAATTCAAAAACAAAAGGTTCTACATGAATGGTTTCTGTGTGTGGACGAGGTATGTTTCAAACAGATATTGTTTATCCAGGAGATCAATTATACAGCTAATCAATTCTGACATTTATATCTCCTGCTCATTAGTTTAAAATTTCCAACTAGCTTCAGGTGATCCCTTTCAGTATCTTAGTGTAAGTGAGAAATATATAATAAATTGTTTCTCATTGCCCCTAAGCTGTTTTCTAGCCCATCAACCTGGAACCCCAAGTTCAAAACCTTGGATTAGGTTTCTTCATGACTTTTATTTTCATAGGTGAATGAATAAAATTTCCAAGGTCTGTCAATCTTTTGAAATTTCTCTTATATCAGATCCCCCTTTCCAGTTTCCATATATTCATTATGTCTAGATCTGATTCCTGATCATTTCTTGCATGGTTACAAGGACTCTCCTACTCATCATGTCACTCTCAGGTTGAAACCTTCCAGTGTTCCTTGACATTGTAAAGACTGTAGACTGGTCATCCTTAGGCTGTATCAGGCCAGCATACATCTTTAATTTGGCTTACACAGTATAGATTTATTGTGTGTTTGAGTCAACATTTAAAATTAAAAGCATTTTCTTTAAAATCTGTGTGTCTGGCTGCATTGGAAAGATCTGAAGATATGGCCACACCAGATCTGCATTTAATCATGGCTACAAAGGCTAAAGTTGAACAAAAACTTTCTTCCTGAGACAGAACATATAAGTCCTCACCTGCTTAGGTGAAGTTGGCTAGCATCTGACATTTGACTGGAATTGGGTTACCTCAAACACCTCTCCAGCAAGCATTGGCAACCTCTAAAAGCTCTCCCTGTTCCCCACTTCAGTCCAAACTCTCAGGCCAATAGCCCCAACAATCTGCTTTTGTCCCCTGCTCCTTCACCTCCACTAGCCATGAGAGCCTGAATCCACATTTTTTTTCTTCAATCCAGATTTTTGCCTTCTTTTGATTTGCTATTTAAAATTGTTTCTGATCACTTTCAATAGCATTGTTCATTACTTTGATTTTCTTTCTGAAAGTTAACATCCATATATTCTCTAGGTGTTTCTTAGACACTTGTCATGCTCACCAAGATTACTGTGTCAGCTCCCTGAGGACAAGAGCCTTCCCTGTTACTTCTTCTAGCAATTCTGGGCATCCCAAAGGACTGGAAAAGTAGTTGTTGCATGAAATGGCTATACTGCAATCTAATCAGCATATAAAGGGAAAAGTAGGTCTGAATTTATTCCTTTTTTGAATGGTATACAAGTAGGGCTTGAAACTGGTAATATTTCCTGAAATCAACTATTTTAAAAAATAGAATGTAAGAAATTGAAACTAAGCCTGCTCTTTTAAAGTTTCTGTTTAAAGTAATTTAATAAAGTCTCTCTATTAAACTATACTATTTCATTTCATTCCACAGATATATTTGATTCTATGACCAATAAAAACTAAAAATTTCACTCATTTTGCTCTTACTTCTTATGAGATTATTAAAACGCAGACATCCAATTTTCCACTGTTTTAAGAAGGGCTGATTATTTAAGTATTAAAGGCTTGAAATGAGGAAATAAAACATTCTCTGGCTTTGTATGTCTCTATTATAAATATAAAGAATAAATAAGAAGCCTAAATTCTAAGAAAAAAATTTCTTACTATGTGAGCAGAAATCAAAATCCATTTAAACTGTTTTGTAAACAACGGTGAGTATTTTAAAATTTTTTATTGATTTTGAGAGAGAGAGAGAGAGATTGCTTTGTTGTTCCACTCATTCATGCGCTCATTGGTTGTTTCTTGTATGCGCCCTGACCAGGGATCAAACCCGCAACCTTGACATCAGGATGATGTTCTAACCAACTGAATTAGCTGGCCAGGGCCTAATAACAGTGAGTTTTAATTTACTTTAGTCATATACCTTAAAAAAGAATACTATTTAAAGAGAAGTCCAAAAACCAATATTTTCTCAATCAAAAATTTCTTTCCATTCAATAATTACCTAAAGGAATGTTTTAAAACATTCAAAGTCAAAAAATAATTAGTAAGCTATCCACTCACAGTAGGGGTTAGCAAACAATCTGTGTTTTCCTAAATCAGCTCCTCTTGATGTGTTGTCAGGATCCTGAGGCATCACAAATTTTAAATGGGCTTACTGCCGAGAACTCATCCACACGGTGCAACCATTTCAAACACACACACACACACACACACACACTACACATACTCACATACATACTTCAAAGTAGTGAAAGCAGCAAACATTCATGGCTTCTCTGCTTCCATTATAAAGTCAGTTAGTGAAGATGAAATTCATGAACATTATAACAAATCTTTGAAGAAAGGCTCATGCTAATATGCTATGAGAAATATTGGATTGCCTTCTTTATAAACTTATACATAATATGGCTTGGGAGATACTTATTCATAAACGGATAAGAAAACACAGTCAGATTGAAGGTTTGAAGGCAGTATAGCAGAGTTTTGGAGACACAGATTTATATATGGACACCAGTTTCTGATTAAATCATGAGATGTCATTTAGTGAATAACAGTAAAAAAAATGTGAAAAATCACTAAACAGAGAAAATGAATGATCAATAAGTATAAGCTAGAAGCCCTTAATTATCCAAGGGAGGCCATATTGCTCATTACCCAGTACAAGGCTTAACTGATACCAGAACATTTGCATAGATTCACACCATATCACATTAGCACTTGAAAAGGATCTTAATGTGTCTAAGACATACCTCCCTACAAATACCACCAGAAAAACTCCGGACAGTGACTTGCCCAAGTTCACTCAATTTACCAGCGACAGAAAGGGCTAAAACATAGGCTTCCTGGTTTAGAAAAAACACTGAAAATTTCTTGGTTTAGCTGAGTTAATTATTTGCCCCAATGAAATTTTGATGGCTTGCTTGTTGGCTTGTGGGTTTCTTTGTTTCAATAAAAGGCTAAGCCAAAGATTCTCTCTGTTCTAAGAATATTTGAGAGAAACTTAAAAGGCTCTTTGGTCCAAAATATAAAACCACTATTTCCATCAAGAGTAGACATGGAGATATTGAGCTGGGGACAAGATTAAAAACGTGATGCTAAGAGATTCTCAGTTTCAACCTTCTCTGAATATCTATGTCCAAAGTAAGGTTCTAAGAGATGAGACACCTTGCTTAAATTACACAGCAAATTGGTGGCAGAAGTGGAACTAGAACCCAGTATACCCATCTAGTCTGGAGTTCTTTCCTCTGTACCTTGTCCTTGAGTTGTATCTTCAGAGTGAGGTTTCATTGAAACATTGAAAAGGAAATTTTCACTAAATAAGATTGTCATAATAAATGCAAATGTAAACACAATACTACACAATCTGATATAGATGATTTTTGGTTAATTGGTGTAGTTGTACAATGAGTCTATTATTGCTTTTTGCAATTAAAATGGATAGGCAGCCATTGTTTTAGTATCTTACATGTCTATAATAATGCACAACTAGTTCATTATGGGCAAACAGGGACCCATGAAGCACCAACAACTCATAGACTTCAGAATTAAAACTCGTGTCAAGCACTGGCTGAACTAATGCACTAAATCTTCACTGATTCAGATCATTTGGGAGGAATGGGGTTATGAGGTGGGGGTAAATGAATTGGCAAAAATCAATGTCTATAATTAAATACTTTTGAAGAAATAAAAATCAATTATTTTAAAGTCAGTAAAAGTAACCACTTCAATACTACCAAATATAAGTCCTGTTGGGCTTATTTTTTTCTGTAGGGCTTATTTTAATAACTGAATAGCTCATCTGTAATTAGAAGACAAATTGTTTATATGCAAATGACATCAGAAATCATTCAAAAATACTTTAGCATATTAAAAATGTGCAATTGAATCTTAATTATCCTGAACTTCACATGAAAAACTGCAGAGAGTAGAGAGGCAAAATTTAGTCTAGTTCTCGTTAAATTATCAAAAACCCTCATAGTAATAATGCTCTTACTACCATAAGAAGTGATGATAGTAATAATAATTCATTTCATTTCAGCTCCTCATAGGGAGTCCACGTCTATTTTCTAATTAAGAGCTCTGTACACTGAGGGTACCTAGAGGTGAAGGAACTTGCCCAAGATCTAGTGGTACTAAGTTCTGTAGCCTGGACTAGAACCCAGGTCCTCTGACCCCTGCTAAGCACCCATTTGCTCTTCCACATGCTCTCCATAATGGAGCACAGTGCTCTGGGTTAGGCCAGATAAGCACTAATGCCACTCTTTTTGTTCCCAGGGTCTATATTTCTATGGCTCTATGTGTACTATGACCTGGAAGATAAATGCCCACATTACACATATGTGCAATACAGGCTCATACTCACTGGATTTCAGGGACTCTGGATCTGCCTTCGGTGGGTTGTTTTCCATGCTTCATGGATCAGTGCCTGTGCTCAATACCTTAAATCCTTGTTGATATGAGGTTGACATACATATTCAAACTATCTTCGGTTCCTCCTTCCTATAATTCTTTTTCCTAAACACTAGGTTTAATTTATAGTACTTTGTTCAAACCATTACTACAGCATTGATCAGAGTCTGCAGCAGTTTCTTGACTAGCTACCTCACCTATCAGATTACACATTCCTCATGGCCAGGGTCATTGTGTTATTCCTTATATTTCTGCTATTCCTTGGTCACCTGCACTGTACCTTTAACCTTACCAATATGCTTCCCAGTGTCTTGTACACAGTTGGACATAGAGTAGGTGTAAAAAGGCTTATTGACTGAACCAAAGTGGGAGTAGCTAATGGGTAGTCTGGACCTAATGGATAAGTAGATTTGTGTGCATTGAAAACTCTCCTAAACATAATGTGTTGACCCAAAGACTCAACTCCTTGACCTTTCATTAAGACTGCAAACATGAGTGCATAAATCTTTGTTCATCCTTTTAATACGCTATATGCTTAGAGTTCAGCCTTACATTAATCTGGGATATTACTTCTACCAGCACGTTCAATGGAAAATATAATTTATATCACTGGAAAACCTTTCTGTGGCTTAATAGTCAAAGGTGTAAAAATACAAATGGCATTAAACATAAACTAGGCAAGGAGGTTGAGTAAAGAAACTGTACTGTGTAAAAACTTAGGGTCAAAACTAAGGCTGGAACATTTCACAATTAAAACAGGATGAAATGCCTAAGTGTCAGAGGTCATGCACTAATCAGAAAGAACATAAACCAAACCATAGACATATTTATTGCTTAAAAAATATCTTCAGGTTCTGGCTAGGTGGCTCTGTTGGTTAGGGTGTCATCCCAATATGCCAAGGTTGCAGGTTTGATGCCTGGTCAGGGCACATACAAGAATCAACCACAAATGCATAAATAAGTGGAATAACAAGTCTATGTTTCTCTCTCTCTTTCTCTCTCACTCTCTCTCTCATCTTCCCTCCTTCCCTTTTTCTTTCTCAAATCAATAAAAAATATCTTCAACTTCCTAAAGCATCCATAAGCATTATTTATAAAAAACACAGGAAGTATTGACATTGTATATTTTTATAAAATGAAGTACAAAATAATAATGCTTCAATCTTATACAATCCCTTCAAGTTAATGATCTAGTTGAAAGAGGATCCTGTGAAGTTTTAGATGGGTAGACATTAATGGCCACCCAGAAATGGTATCATCTGTGTTAATACCTCAGTCTCGTCTCTCTTTAAACACTCTCTCTTTTTGAGCCTAACATTATATAGAGACAGTATTAAGTGGTTGATTCAGCCTTGAGATCTAATCTTGCATTGCCACAAACTTGTTCAGTGGCCGTGAGTAAGGTTTTTTCTTTCTCTGGGCCTAAAATTCCCTGTTTAAATAAAAGGGCTAGAATAATTCAACCATTTCTATCTCTAGGGTTTATTTGACTTGTTTTCCCTGCTCTTACTACTCACTCTGAGGAAACTATTGGTGGTCTGATAAAAACATTTGTGACTTTTAGCATATATGATAGCTACAAAGTCAGTGTATTTTAAAAACTTACCCATTGTGGTGCTTCCAATCTCAAGTAACTTTATACAAAAGCATTATCTCATATAGTAGAATATCCAGAGTGTAGATGGGCTCAGGGCTGGGTAAAAGGTATTATTAAAGACCCAGGTTCTTTCCATCTCACTGCTCTACAATCCTGGGTGTCAGTTTCCTTTTCTAACTTACAGCACAATGGCTGCTCTAGGTCAAGGGTACAATGGAGAACACAAAGGAAGACCAGACTCAAAATCAAATCTCCTGGGAAGACGTCATCATTCTCCTCCAAGCTAACAGCCAATAGCTCAGCAAAGCATCTTTTCTTTTCTGTCATATTATTAGGTAGTTTGGCAAGTAGCTAATGAATGCCTGGTAGAAGTCCAATATGATGCTAGGAACGGTTAGCGATACAATGAAAAGAAGTATAAAGAAAAACCCATTCGGTCTTTCACTGCAGGGTCATGACTAATTCAGAAAATGCAGTATATGTTTTAGAGCCTTAAAGCAGGACAGGCATACTCTTTCCATGAGGTTAACCCATCCCTAACTGGATCTCCAGGTACAGTTAGACAGTGTTATCTCATTCTTACTTCTAGAACAGAGCAAATTCCATACTTTTAAATTTCATACTTAAGGATGATTTCTTAAATGAATTTATTATCATAGGCTACATTGACCTTGTTCTTGATGTGACTAAAGCTCAGCAATGCAGACTCATGCATTTCAGATTGCAGTGGATTGCAATCTATAATTATTTGAGATATACAGAAAATTTTCAGAAAGATAAACATAGTATAACACCTAAACACAATCATAGCTGCTACAGATGAAAAGATATGGCATATGGTATGTATAATCCATTGCCAAACCCACTGTTCTTGGATATGGCCTGGTTTTGAAGTGGTAAATATTATAACCTAAAAATGGAGTATGCGATGAAATAACCATAATAGCCAGCCACTTGAATATAAAGATTCACAAAGTCAAATTGCAGTATTTGTTTTTAAAAAACACTGTAGTGTGAATACATCACAGGATATCTAACAAGGTCCATATCTTATATTTCCAGCAATGCTGTAGTAACACTCATGTGCATATCTTCTGGAGCATGTGAGGGACAGTTTGTCTGTGTTGGAGACCTGGTAGTGGAACTCCTCCTGGGTCATAGGGTGTACACAGTTTGCCTTTTCATAGATGCTGCCAAATTACCTTGCAAAATGGTTGTACTACATCCCACCAGCTGTATAGGAGAGTGTTTGTTTCACTACATTCTCACAAACACACCATATGATGAGGCATTTTCGTTTTTACCAATCTGGTGGATGAGAAATGGCATCTCATTTTTGTCTTCATTTATACTTCCCAGATTCTCAATGGCATGAAACTTAAACATTTTCTTGTATGTTCATTAGCCATGATACGACTTTCTCCTTCTTAAAAATGTCCATTCATTCTGTTTATTTTTCTATTGGGATATCTTCAATTTTCTATTGACTTTATACATTTTTCATTTATATGTTGGTTCTTGTGGGTTAATGCCTCTTTTATCCTTTTACTCTCATTTTCTTTTTTTTCAGTTTTATTGAGGTATCATTAACAAATAAAATTTGTGCATATATTTAAGCTGTGCAACATGATTTTTAAAGGGGTACAACGTGATGATTTGATATACTGATATATTGTGAAATGGTATAATCAAGCTAATTCACCTATTCATCACTTCAAAGATATAGGAGGGCAGATATATCTTTGAGATATTGATTTCCTTTCCTTTGGATATACGCCTAGAAGTAGAATTGCTGAATCATATGGTAGTTTGATTTTTAATATTTTGAGGAACCTCCATACTGTTTTCCATAATGGCTGTACCAATTTACATTCCCACCAACATTATACAAAGGTTCCTTTTTCTCCACATCACTTGTTATTGCTTGTCTTTTTGATAATAGCACCCGAACAGGTATGCAGTGATATCTTTTGTGATACTGTGGTTTTGATTTCTGTTCCACTGATGATCAGTGATGCTGAGCACGTTGTCATTTACCTGTTGACCATTTGTATGTCTTTTTTGGGAAAAATGTCTGTGTAGGTCCTTTGTCAATTTTTTAGGCAGGCTACCTGTTGGCTATTGATTTATACGATTTCCTTACATATTTTGGATATTAACCCCTTATCAGATATATGGCTTGTGAATATTTTCTTTCATTCTGAAGGTTGCCCTTTCACCCTGTTGGTTGTTTCCTTTGCTGGGCAGCAGCTTTTTAGTTTGATGCAGTCGTCCCACTTATTTATTTTTGCTTTTGTTGCCTATGCTTTTGTTGTCATATCTAAAACAAACAAACAAAAGAACAACCATTGGCCATGTCAAGAAGCTTTCCCCCTATGTTTTCTTCCAGGAGTTTTACAGCTTCAGGTCTTAATCTAAATCTTTAATCCATTCTGAGTTCATTTTTGTGTGTAGTATAAGGGTCCAATTTCATTCTTTTGCACGTGGCTATCCAGTTTTCTCAACACCATTTTGAAGAGACTATTTTTTCCCCATTATGTGCCTTGGCATCATTAACAAAAACCAGTTGACCATATATGTTTGAATTTATTTCTGGGCCCTCTATTCTGTTCCATTGGTTTATGTGTCATTTTTTATACCAATGCCCTATTGCTTTGATTACTATAGTTTTATAACACATAAAAGGCATTCAAATCAGAAAGGAAGAAGAAGTTAAATTGATACGATCTATCTTACATATAGAAAACCCTAAAGATTCCACTAAAAAAATTTTAGACCTAAAAAACAAATTCAAAAGTTACAGGACACAAAATCAATACACAAAAATCAACTGTATTTCTATATACTAACAATGAACTATTTGAAAAATAGATTAAGAAAACAATTCTAATTACAATAATAACAAAAAGAATATTTAGCAATAAATTTAACCAAGGAGGTGAAAGATCTGTACACTGAAAAACTATGAGGCATTGATGAAAGAAATTGAAGACAAAACTAAACGAAAAGGTATCTCATGATCATGGATTGAAAGACTTAATATTATTAAAATATCCATACTACCCAAAGTAATCTACAAATTCAATACAATCTCTATCAATATTGCAGTAGCATTTTTCAAAGAAATAGAAAAAGTAATCCTAAAATTCATATGGAACTACAAAAAAACCCAAATAAACAAAGCAGTGGAGAAAGAACAAAGCTGGAGGCATCACACTTCCTGATTTCTTTTATTCTCATTTTAGAAGCCTTTGGAAGGGGAGAGATGATCAATGCATGAGGTCAGCCCACTACATCAACTAGAAGTCCTGAGCTCTCCATATTTAAGACCCTCTTCAGCCATTATACATGCTGGTTTGGGTACTGTAGATGCAGCTGGAATGTCACCATGGCCTCTGACTTGTCCCTTTAATATATCACCCACTGCAGAATTTCTAATTTCTTCCCTTATCAAAGAGTCAGGTAGAGAGTATGCTTTTATTCCAGAAATGCACATGGAAATGGATATTTCCCCATGGATTTAGTAGGAAATTTAGTTACTATGAGCTCTTTAAATAATGTGGATTTTTTGTTTGTTCTATTCTTGATACATTTGAGCACTATCCCAGAGGTCAACTGAGTACTTATTTAGATTCATGAGGAATAGCTTGCTTGTTTTAAAACTAGGGATGGGGATTCAGTGTAATGAGACAGTCCGTCATTTCTGAAAAATTAAATGAAGAGCTCTTTATTTTAGATTTGCCCAGATCATTTCATTGAGAAAGCATCCCCACATTAATTCTCATGACCTTGTGCTTTCTTTTTCTTTTATTTCCATGTATGTGCGTATTGCTATGGTTTCGAAGAGTCACTCCAGGTCAAGAAGGGAATTTCTTCTGATTTTGTGACTAAATGATGCTTAAGCAGTGTGCCAATGAAACATTCATTATACAAGGTGCTAAGGCAAAGCACCCAATGATCTGTGAAGGAAATAGAACTTCATCTTTGGTATTTAAAAGTACTTTCCAAGACAGATGATAGCAGTTCACCACAAAGGGAAAAATAGTCTCAAGTAATTTTATAAGACAAAAGAGTAGCAAGAATGTAGTATCTTCACTTAAAAACACATAAACTGCATGCAGTCGGAGTTATTCCCAGAATCCCTGAATAGGTAGAAGAAAAGTTCTACAAAATGCATCAGCCAGGAGTACTGTGCTAAATTGCCCAATTACTCATGCTCAATGGAAACTTTCAAAATGCAGTTCACACCACTTGCTGAACTTGTTAGTTCATTTTCAATTGCAAGAAACAACAGGGTAGTTTCTTTCTCCTATTTTTGAGCAGTGAAAAACAAGCAAGGTCATAAACTAGATATGTATCATTATCATTTATATCTGAAGAGGCTACAGCCAATTATATTATTTCTGTGTTATCTGCAGGACAATAAATAGGTGCAAAAGAAAAGTCAAGATGGTGTTTGCACACAGGCTGGTCACACTGATATGGCACTGACCTGAGGCTTGGGGCCACAGCAATGGGTGGGGAGCGGGTGGGGAGGTGCTCTTTGAGGTCAGTTCTCTTTGAAAAGCCCATCAACCCAGAAGGAGGCTGTATCATAAAGGAAAGTGATGAATTTTGGCATCAGGAATGTGTTCCCAAGACATGGCCAATAGCAAGGCGCTGAATCTTATTTGTTTTTAAAAAGGGGTACAATAATATATACTCCACAAGGACTCCATGAAGGTTAAGAGATACAATCCTTGAACACAGGCAGCACAATGTACTGTACTTAATAGTTGCTCAATTAAGTTCCTTCCAATTCCTCCTTTCATGCTACATAATGGATCAAAATCCGTTAACTAAGTTACGTTATCATGCTGGGCTGCTACACTAAAGGGCAGGGAACATTTTCAAAACCTTTGAGCAGCTAGAGAGTGACACGATTCTGAGGGACCATCACAGGCTTCCTATACCTGACCCTCACTAGAACTTCCGTCACTCAGTTAGGTCTGCGGCTTGTGATCCGCCCTCCCTTCCCTTTCTTATATACTTCAGATTGTTTCTCATAAATAGAACTTGAAGTGTGTTTTTCTCCCCATGGCTATAAGTGTTCTTCAAGCATAAAAGTAAATAAGATAGGATGGCTTTCTTAAAAAATCATTTCTTAAGACTAATGGGTGTTCGTTCTAAAGGAGCAGGGATCAAAATAAGAACTTCCAAGCAAAACAAATGCTGTTGCTCTGGGATTTGATTTCTTTTTAAGGTTTTTTTCACTCTTTCTAATATACCTAAGTGTGATCATTTCACCGTTTAATCAGGATTGGGGTCTGAGACAGTGTGATAGAAGTCCCGCCGTGCCTAAGCCACCACCTTACCTATGTCACAGGATCCTTTTTATTAAAACCTCTATTAAGATGACTGGAAGTTCGATTTATTAGAAAAATTAAATCAGGATTAAGAGAAAATCTCTTATTGGTTGAATTGATAATTAACTTCCCATGCTAAGGCCTTTTTTCTGTTTCTTCCAGCTGGATCCATTGTTTAGTCCAGCCCGATTTCCAGGGGCAGCTCCAGCTTCCTCTTCTGACTCAGGCCTCAGATACCTGACCTGAGAGTTTCTATCCTGATTCCTGATCTCAGTGTTGCTTCCCTACGAACCATAAACAAGGTGCCTCTTGAAGCTCCCAGAGCTCTAAGATCCCTTAAGTTTTCGGCGCCAACCACTGCCTGCTACGCGGAGGGCTCCTAGCTCCTTACTTCTGGGTGAAAAATGCTGCTCCCAGACACACCATCCTCCTGCCTGCTGCATGTACATGACGAAACACAGCTGAATATTTTACTGAAACCCAATGGCTAGGTCGATTTATTTTTCCTGTTATGATCCTGCAACAGGTTCAACTTGCTTGGTCACTTAAAAATTTTGCTCTACATTTTAAAAATTTGAATTGTCAAGAATGAAATAATGACTGCTTAGAAATTGTGTGAAAAATAAGACTAAAATTACTAGTTAAACATCATTTCTGATGTTCAGAATCTTATTTTTAAAGTTACCATTTACCAAGCTAAGGGCTCAGTGCTAAGGGCTAACTTAATACAAATCATCCTATTTAATTCTCACAAGGCAACAGTATTCTCAGAGGTGATTAAGTAACATGTCCAACATATGGCCACTGATAAGTGCAGTGCGTGTCTCTGAATCCAAGCAAGTACCCAGGAGTCCACACTCAAGCCCCCATGCCAATGCCTCTATAAGAATAATGTATCTGTCCTTCATTGACTAGGTTAAGTAAGCTTTAGGGTTGTTTCTAACTATAAGCCTGTGGAGGGCCTGGGCCGAAACTCTCGTAGATCTCAACTCAGGAATATGCACAAAGGAATCTTGAATACATACTTTTTGAATGGGATGATAATAATTAAAAATAAAATTGTATGAATGATCATAGGGAATACTGATTAGGCCAATTTAATAAAACCTCCATCACCACTCTACTAAAGATACGTTTTAGCATCTTGATGATTTAATAGAAGATTGCTATATTGCAATTCCCAGCTGCACAAAACCTATTCTCAAGCATGATCATTATAATCTCGTGCTTTATTAAACATCTGAAAGAAATGGCATAATGGTCCTTCAAGGACAGCTCCATTAGGGAAAAAAAAAAAAATAGAATAATCTACAGCATAATGTGTTTAAAATGCTTTTTTAAAATAGTGTTGTCATTAAGGTGATCAGCACCTGGGTTATTCTTAGTAAAACAGCCTGAGGTTTGCTGATTAAAGAAACAGCTACACCCTCTTTTCTTGGTCCATTAAATGAACCAGAGATATAATCTACACAAGTCTTTCTGTGGCCTAGTTTTCATTAGGATGAAAATCTTCAAAAGCCAGTTAGATATCAGTGCAATAAACTAGGTTGGGAAATAGAGGAATGGAATGATACATAGCTTTACTGACTAATAAAATTTAATTGACTATATATATTCTCACAAATTGGTCAAAATGGCCCCCTAATTCAGTTCGACAGTAATAGTGCTGCCTACTAAAGTTAGAACACAATTTTTAAAAAGCACAAGCCCACCATACTTAATCTTTGCTTGGCCAAAATTGTATCAGACATTCAGAATGGATCTTGACCAATAGTTAATATTCCTCAGTCCATATCTAAGATTACAGGTGGGATGCTGAAAATCTGAAAAAAATTCTAAAAATCTGAAATATGAATAATAAAATTAATAAAATTTTCATTCTTTTGTGACATAAAATTTCCATTTTAAAATCCTCACATCAACAATATTATGATTCCATTTTTCAGATGAGAAAAATGAGGATTAAAAAGATGACATGACTTGCTTAAGGTGACACAGAGCCTAATGCTAAAAGGGGATTCCCAGCCAGAACTTCAAACTGGCCCTGGGCTTTTATGCTATGTTATCTTTTGTAAGTTAAAAGTTTCTCCTTACCTGGCACTGGCCATACTGCCCAAATTCTCCAGAACATTATTACATGCTTTGTAAATGAATCTGTAAATGGTTTGTGAAAAATGAACCCTTCACGCTCAGCAGGCAGCAGACAGTGATAACTGTTATCTACCTGCTGTGAGACTTAAGGCAAGTTAGTAAATCTCTTTGAAACTTAACTTTCTCTTCTTAATATCAAAATAATAACATACTTGCCTTTGAGAGAAATCAATGAAATAGCATGTCAGAGAAACTCTCAAGAGCCTGACAAGTAGTGAGTTCTCAAAAATGACCTATTTAATATGCATCTCAGTTTGAGCACTATGAGAACCTACATGATAATTAAAGCTGTGAATGTAGTTTTTTTCTTTTCAAAGATGGGATTGTTGGAGGTAAAATAAGTAGAGCATAGATTTGATGGCATGCTCATCTATAAGATAAGAAATAAAAGAGCATTGGGAGGAGACAGAGGTAAGTAAAGAACAAAAAGGTAAAGGCTGAGGGAAACAAGAGGAATTTAAAGAAAAATGTCACCTACACATATGTATCAGCCTACGGATGACAACTGAATGGCCCAAAGCAACCAGAGCTTTATATACTTATTAAAAATCCTCCTCATAACCCCATGAGATAGCTAGTATTGTTATTGTCCCCATTACAAAAGAGTAAATTGAGGGACAGATGGGTTAAGTATCTTACCCACACAGCCAGTAGGTGACAGAGCTGAGATTCAAAACCTGTCTATCTGTCTAAGGTCTTATTCCTGCGCTGTTCTCCTGGTCTGAGCTGAGAGCCAAAGGCAGCAGAGAGGTACAGTGGGTAAAGAAATAATTACTCAATTAAGGGATATTTGTCTTGAAGACAAAAACCACCTGGCTGTGCTAAGGTTTGCACAAACCCAGCCCAGTGCAGCAGGTTACTAAGAACTTGGGACCGTGAGACTACAATGTAGACACTGTTCTTTGTGTCTCTGCCAAGATTGTTGTGGGATCACTTAGGTTAAGTAGTTGTGGCTGAAAGACACTGAATTTTCCCAGAAAAGCATTCCAGACATTGGATTTGTGAAGCCAGTCTTTTCACTGACAGCTCAGGTAGGTCTGGGAGAGCTGGCTGCAGAAGTTGCCAGACTTTCATTTCAATGTGGCATCATTCATTTAGGGTTTTTCTTAGGCTATTCTTTGCCCTCCTTGCTCGTAAGCACTGCCATTTCAGCTCATCCTTCAGTAGCTGCTAAGGTATTTTACTTCTTGCCTTTACCATGAAGACCCTAACAGTGGAGCCCTTCAGTATTGGTTCTGCAGTTGGAGCTACTTCATACTGGGTTGTACCATTGTCAGCTGCATGACCTTTAGCCTCCTTGACATTTAACTGCCTTGAAAACATCTCCACCTATAAAAATCAGTATAAGGGTCTCCACCTCCAAGGGGAGGTACAAAGGTGCAATAAGATTATACCTATGAAAACATCTGGTAGTCTATACATATTTGTTGAAGCAGGACATCAGTAGCTAATATTACTTATGAAGAGCTAGACTGACTGTTTCTAGACCTCGCTGCTGGTGAATCCATCTCAGCTTTAAAGATGACCTATAAATCACCTGAATTAAGTAGTTCAAAAAATTGGATGTGACATCAGATATAGGACCATCTCTTTTCAGCATACCCAACAATGGCACTTGGCAGTAGCTGCTGCTGCCGACAAAAATGAATGCAGCCAAAATATTCTGACCATTATTATATATCATTAATGTCACTTTTAGCATTGGGAAACTGCTTTTCTGTCATTTTTATGACTAATGACTCACCCGTGCCTGGGACACAGTGCTATTGTTCGCTTTTCTCATAGAAGTGAATGGTCCGGAATACACAAAAGCATTGATATCAGAATCAGAATAAAAAAGGCCTTACCTGAGTTGCATAGCCCAACCAAGCCTCATTAACCAGGATGAAAATAAGTTCATATTCTCAAAACAAATAATTTTCTCAATTACCCAAAATATATAACCAAGTAGGAATTTGTTTTAATGCCAAGGGTAATTCCAATTGAGAAATTTAGAGACAATGAATTCTGGACATATCTGAGAGTGATTAGGGAAATTTAGATATCAATTTATAAGAATGGATGCCTAAGAATAGAGGTAAAATCTAAATGAAATATGCTGGAAAGGATAAAAGCTTTAGGTTAAAGCTAAAAAAAAACCCCAACAAGGGCCATAACTCAAATGACCTAGTTACACACCTAGTTAGTACAAAAACCAGCACTGAAACCAAAGTCTCTTTCCTCTAAGTCCAGTGCTGTTTTTAAAGTATTACAAATATAGATGCATGAAAACCTACGACAGTCCTATTACTTTATGAATAGCCAGGCCCCTCCTGCTCTAATACTAGGAAAAGCCTAACTATACCTCTCTCTACATTTAAGAATAGCCCAAGAAGGGCATATGGTCAGTAGTAGGTTGATCAAATATTCATTGTCATTGTACTAAGAATGGTATACATTCAATAGGCTAAAGCATAGAGCCGCCTTAACCTTCAGACCATTACTGAAATTTTCCCTTTCCCTTTAATTCATACGCACAGGAGATCAAGGTATAATGATCTATGGTGCTAACTTAAGGTGGCTGAAATTCTGAGCAAATAAATTCTTTGAAGTAATTTTCTTGCTAAAAAGTCTAGACTTTATTGTCTTGGTCTGGCAATGACAGTAAGTCATTGACATCTATCTGTGAAGATGTGCAGACAAGAATGTATTGTCTTCCACATCTCACTCTAGTTCATTGCACTGTATTCCATTCAGGACTTTTTTCACAATTTAAAAAACCATCCGTTTAAAATGACTTTTAAAATTTATTTTAGTGTATTTTTGACTTGTCTATAAATTGCAGATCATAAATTTTCTAATAACAAATTGTTCATAGAGCTCTAGGCAGAACTCTAAAAAATAGACTCTAACACTCTAACATGAGACTCTAAATATAGACATGGTATTTACATATGTACCCAAGTAATTCACATGTAATGAAAGCCATGTTTGCTAACACCAAGAACACTGGTAGACAAGCTCTGATAACACGGAAAACAATGCACCTGTAGTTTCCATTAGGTCTAGTGAACTCTGCAGTAAGGCTGCAATTTTACTCTCATTATACATCTTCATCTTATCTCATTGTTTTCTTCAAAAATATATTTGATTTGAACCTCAGGGCATATGTTTTCTAAAAAGTTTTCACTCAGCCCATTATTATTCCTTTATCATAAATTATTTGACCACTGGCTCTGTTTCCATTGTGTTCAAAAGAACAGAAGGAGACTGAGGTGTGATACTATTTATTTGCAAATATCCACATAGCATCTCACTTCATTCTGCAGAATGTATCTCACTTTTCAACTACCGCATTCCATTAAATCCCACAGTGTCTTTTCCTAGCTCATGACAGGAAGTAGCTGAGGGAGCTTGGGACTATGATGCTGGAGACGGGTATGGCCAGCTAATGAAGCAGAGGCTCCTATGGCTAGAAGCTGATGAGAATGGGTTTGCTGCCATTTTACAGGGGCCCTTCCTTGACCCAAGGCCCATGTATAGGGAGATTGTGCCCGACTCTTCCCCAGAGAACACAAATAAAAAGATATCTGTGCAGTGAACATTGGTTTTGTTACAGCAGAGACAGGGAATTTCTGTCAACTACAATTTTTTAGCTATTTACATTCTGAAAATGAATACTAGTGGATGGATGTACTTGTTGGGCTACTATATTCTTATTCATCTTGTTGACTTTTATTGTTCTATGTATATCTCACCGTACTTAATTTACCCAAACACATTTAAGTCATATACATATATATGTATGTATTTTCTTAAATGGAGAGCAAGATATGATACTTTCTCCGTGAAACTCTGATCTCTTGCTTGGTAACACACTTTCCTGGTCTTCATCTATTCTGATGGTTCTTTCTCTGTTGCTTTTTATTGTTCCTTGTTTTTCTTTTGTCCCTTAAAAGAGTATGAACTCCAAGGTTCTGACCTCTCTTCTGCCTTAATCCCTAACACATCCCCTGAGCTGTGGTACCACATTTAATTACTTAAACATGTTCACTCCTATTTCCAGCTAGCTGCCTAATCCACCTATTTGAATTTTGGTCTTTGGCATTCATTACCTAGCCTAGTCAAGTACACACACACACCGGGTGCACATACACACTCAGTACCAACTCCTCCTTCTAATTTCCCTAAATGCTAGTTATTATACCAATATTCTCGGAGTCAATCAGATTCAAACTAGCAGCCATTTTTTATTCTTTTTTTCCATCACCAAATTGTTACCATCACAGGCACTTCATGATCGTGTCACAACAGCATACATCTTCAGATGGAAACTTGCCTGTTGACCATAGTAACTCACAGCATCCAGCACACGGCCTTGTACACAGTAAGGGCTCAGTAAGCACATGTTAAATTTTGAACAGTAGGCATTTGAGTTCTCAGGAAGAGGGAAAAGTTGCTATAAACCAAGGAACAGAGGGATCCCAATGTACAACTGACAGGAGATAAGGAAATAAACTGTGCATGTAAGAGCTACATGAACCCCTTCAAATACACTTTGAATTCAATGAAGTCCAATATCTTCAATGACCCCAATGTCTACACCCCAGGGAGGACCCACTGTCAGGGTCCTTCTTTGCCAGCCCCTATCTCCCTCCTGTCCCTACAGCTGGTCAACTCAAACTCCTGCTGGACTCCAAGGGCCTTTGCTACAAGTTCTGTTCTAAATCTTTATTTCAGCCTTTATAACTGGGCTAATAATCCAGTTCTGGTAATGTCTTCCTTTGTTTTATACTACTGCTATACCTTATTCATCTTCCCTGTCCCCAGTCCCCTGAGTTTTGGATTCTAGCTTATGTTTCTCAATACTGTCTTCACACCTCCTCCGGCATAAACTCCTACACCTGAAACTCAGCCCAGTGCCCTCTACCTATTGAAGTAGTTCTTTATACCAGGTGCCTGCATCCTGTAAATCCACCGTCAAGCTCTCGCGACTTGACCTGATGCCTGAGTGGTCCTTACTGTGAAGTCTCCCTGGTGCTGGCTCTTGTTGGCCTGGATATATATTTTGGCAGCCCCCCCTCCCCCCACCCCCCAGATTAGGTCTAAGAGCAGGCAGCTGGATATACATCCACAGTGCAAATGACACCCAGGTGGGAAGGTCTGGATTAGGGCCTTAGACCCCTGCCCTCAGACCCTTCCTGCTCTAGTTGACCTGGATATGACCACAGATGTGACAAGGTGGCAGGAGGGCAGCTAGAGAGAACCCAGAAACACCATGTCCCTTCAGAGCAGTTGGGATTATGCTGCCTCTAGCTGGATCTGCCCTCAGAAGACCTTGTAAGGCTGTGGTCAGAAAAATGCAAAAGAACATACATTAGTAAAGTGGAACATTTTTAAGAGGAAAGATTTTGAAAATATCATCATAAGCTGCTATATTTCTGTAATAGGTGCATAGCATGCACCTAAGCAATAAATACATGCACTTTGAATTTCTCCAAAACCATTGAAATAAACCAAATTTTATTTTTAATGTACGTAATAAACTTTTTCCCTAGGACATCAGTTAAGATTGCTCTAACCTACAAAAAAAAAACCTAACAACTGGCTTATTCTGTATTCCTATAGCTCAGAATAAATAGATCAACTAACTTTAAAGTTGGCAGGTTTACAGTTCTCACAGAGAAGAGAAATTAAAGCCAAACTGAAGATAAAATGTAAGTCTTTTTTATATTTATGAAGTCTTAAAATTACAGAGCTGAACATACAAGGTCAATACAGAACTGGCAGAGAGTGCAAGTTAGATGTTTCCCACATTAGTTTTATTTTCTAAAGTGAGAAAATGTGATTTAGGGGGTGGAGACGTGAGCTGAGCCGTAGGCGAATGATGGGCTATGTCTCTGGTGCTCTGGCCCTAACAGCTCATCCTGAGTCAACATTTACAGGCAAATCCTCAACTCAAGGTTCTGGTAAATCCCTTCCCAAAGATATGTCAAAATATGAGTGTGAAATATAATGTCTTCTTAAGCATTTGCAAATAACTGTGTCTTTATTTTGTAATTATTTTGCATGTATTGTCCTATGCATTTGCATTTCCTGACCTGCCAGTGGTCATGCTCCACAGGACAAGATTTCTGCTTTCCTTGTCTACAGCCATAATCCCAGGGTCGAGAATCATCCACATGGTTATTTTTCAGCGGAAATTTGTTGAATGAATGAATACATTTTTATTCCCACTCTGACCCCCTCAAGGGAGCTCACCAACCTTAGCTCTTATTCCATGCTCAAAAAATTTTTTTGCTTGTTCACTAAATATATGAGGGCATCCAAGCACTGTAATTTTAGGTGTCACTTTCAAAGGTAACATTTTATTTTATCACTTTGAAAGCCTGTCTCCAAAGCATGAGAAAGAATATTAATCTTCCTTGTATTTGTCTGTCTGATCACTAGAAACTTATTAACATTTAATTGTCTTGAATTTGAATTTGGTTTCCAGGAAGCTTCAAAGAATTAGCACTCTCTGAGCAAATCCTTTTAAGATATTAATTTTTTTTTATCTCACAGGACAGTTAATTTAGCTTGTTTACATGACAGATTTGGACAGAGTTAAAGGTTAAACTCTCACTTGAAAGTCTAAATATAAGTGACAGTTGATATTAATAATTTTATAATCACTGAAACTATGATTAGAATTGTCTAAACATCTTGTGCTAGCAAAAAGTGCCATATGATTCTGACTTAGTCTTCTGCGAGATGACCTGACTTTTGAATTTTCATTACCCCTAAAATTATCAGCTTCAAAACAGCACTTATGAAAAGAAATTAGCATAAACCTTTAAATGAGGGTTTGTTTTTTTTCTGAAAAGCTACTTGCTCATATAAAATTCAAAGTCAACAATGAAATTACTTAAATTAATCATTCCTTCATTCACTCAAACGCAATTATTGCGTGTCTGGTGTGTGCTGTTTACTATGCTAAGGTCTGGGGATGCAAAAAAAAAAAAAAAAAAAAAAAATTCCATAAGATGCTGTCCCTGTTCTTGAGGAGTCTAACAGGGGAGTCCATTTTTTATGTATTGTTTTAATAAGCATTGGTATTTACAAAGAGGACAAGTCTTGGGTTCACATTAGGCTTGAGAAGTTCCATGAGGGTAGGAGCTAGTCTGTGCTGCTCATTATTGAGTCCCTAATGTCAGGTACTAAGAAGCAAGTGTTAATATGTGATGTAAACATGGGAACAGAACAATGCACATTGTGACAAGTGAGATAAGAAATGCACACTGTGCTTCACTGCCTAAAAGGAAAGTCTAAGTCTGCCTGCGGAAGCCAGAGAAGGCCTCTCAGAGTAGACACCGTTGGACCAAAAGCATTGTCATGCCAGGTGTGAGCGGGAATTCCAGGCAGACAGAACAGAGTGAGAGCAGGAGAGAACGTGGCATGCTCTGAACCCACAAACATTTTGGTACAGCTGGCAAGGAGATGTGAAGAGTGCTGTGACATCATCAGTATTTTTCTCAGATTGTCTAATAAACTGTTACCTAAGCATAAACAATGCTTCTGCAAGTAATCTGAGTGAAAATTTATTATTGGGCTAACGTTGATTTTCTATAACTATTTAATCAAAGGATAGAGGACCTTTCACTATAAAATTTACAAAGTTTAATTAGGAGTTTTCTTTTCAAATCTTAGTATTTTTTATTACTTCCAGAAAAAAAAACACAAAAAAAAACCAGTTTAATAATTTCTACATAAGCCTGGAATGAAATCAAAGCCACAGCTGTTTCTGGATGTAAGGAGGGTTTAATATTCTAATCTGCTATACTCTGAAAATTCCGGCATCGAAAACTCCAAACCTCCAGCCACCATTTCCCCCAACCTGATAAACTATCTCAACTGTGTGCTAAAAACACACAAAGAAGTTCATACATGCATCCAACCAACTGAAAAGCAGTGGTTCTTGGAGGCTGAAGAGGTTCTTTATTTTAAGAGCACATTCAGAAATAATTTCTACTGAGTGCCTCAGAAAAATAAAACCTAAAAGATAAGGGATATCTGATCATCCCTGAGAAATGGAGGAGAGAAAAAACGGCCCTCCTTTGGCATAGAATGGTGGGTCTGAGGGATAGTGGAGACAAGACACAGTGCAATTCATAGGAGGGCAGCCAGGGTGCTAGTGTACCTCAAACTCAGCTGTGGAAGGAGTAACTAAAGCTCTGAGATGCTCAGGTTGAAAAACCAAATCTAGAGAAGTAAGATAACTGTCTTCAAATGTTGTAGGAAAAGTGTGATGGTTAATTTTATGTGTGAACTGGACCATGGGGTGTGCATATGTTTGGTCAAACATCATTCTGGGTGCTTCTCTAAGGGTGTTTTAGGATGAGAATAACATTGAAATCAGTAGACTGAGTAAAGCAGATTACCCTCCCTAGTGGGGGAGAGGGAGCTTTATCCAATCAGCAGAAGATCTGCATAGAACAAAAGACTGACTCTCCTGGGTAAAAGAAGTATTCTGCCTGACGGCCTTCACAGTGAACATCGGCTCTGCCTGGATCTACAGCAGATTCCAGCCTTCAGACTTGACCTGGGATGTCAGCTCTGTAGATTTTAGACGTGTCAGACTCCATAATTATGAGAGCCAGTTCCTTAAAATAAATCTCTTTAGATGGCAATAGGTGATAGATGATAAATAGAAACAGATGATAGATGAGATAGATAGATGATAGATATAGATAGATGATAGATAGATAGATAGATAGATAGATAGATAGATAGATAGATAGATATAGATAGATGATGATAGATGGATGATAGATGATGATAGATGATAGATAGATAGATGATAGATTAGATAGATAGATGATAGATAGATAGATAGATAGATAGATAGATAGATGATAGATGATGATAGATATAGATAGATAGATAGATAGATAGATAGATAGATAGATAGATAGATGATAGATAGATAGATAGATAGATAGATAGATAGATAGATAGATAGATGATAATAGATAGATGATAGATGATGATAGATGATGATAGATAGATAGATAGATGATAGAGATAGATTAGATAGATAGATGATAGATAGATAGATAGATAGATAGATAGATAGATAGATAGATAGATAGATAGATAGATGATAGATAGATAGATAGATGATAGGTAGATAGATAGATAGATAGATGATAGAGATAGATAGATAGATAGATAGATAGATAGATAGATAGATAGATAGATGATAGATGATAGATAGATAGATAGATAGATAGATAGATAGATAGATAGATAGATGATAGATAGATAGATAGATAGATGATAGATAGATAGAGATAGATGATGATAGATGATGATAGATGATAGATAGATAGATAGATGATGATAGATAGATAGATGATAGATAGATAGATAGATAGATAGATAGATAGATAGATAGATAGATGATAGATAGATAGATAGATAGATAGATAGATAGATAGATAGATAGATAGATGATAGAGATAGATGATAGATAGATAGATAGATAGATAGATAGATAGATAGATAGATAGATAGATAGATGATATAGATAGATGATAGATAGATAGATGATAGATAGATAGATAGATAGATAGATAGATAGATAGATAGATGATAGATAGATAGATAGATGATAGATAGATAGATAGATAGATAGATAGATAGATAGATAGATAGATAGACAGATGATAGATAGATAGATAGATAGATAGATAGATAGATAGATAGATGATAGATAGATAGATAAATGATAGATAGATGATAGATAGATGATAGACAGATAGATAGATGATAGATAATCTCCTATTGGTTCTGTTTCTCTGGAGAACCCTGACTAATAGAGAAAGTAGCAATGAAGGGGGGTATACCATGAGAAAATATGAAAAGTTAAGGAAGTATAAGACATTCTGGGGTAACAGTTTACATGAGTAGAGTTCCTAGGGGGGCATTGTGGAGAAGAAGATGGAACAGTTAAACTGGAGCCACAGCACTGAACACATAGGTGTCCACATCCCTGGAGGTCTTTGAGCAAGATGGGGACGTTATTAGCATAATGTTTTAGGAAGATGTGTCTGGATGCAGTTGTATAACTTCCTGGAGGAGAGTCTAGAGGCCCCAGGTCCAGTCACACACTGACACAGTTTGAACCCAATTTTGAATCATAAGCACTGGGGAATATTCTGAGTTAAAGTTAGGTTGGCCTCGCCACACTTCAAGTAAAACAGAATCATTGACGAAAATGTAAGCAGGCTGTTCTTCTCTAAACATTACAATTTTGCAATTTTTACACTTTTCTGCATTTCTCCTAAATAAAGCCCTACAATAGAAGAGAACTATCAGAACTTCTTTGGGTGCCTCTGCGACAGCTTCATCTTTCTAGGAAATCTCTAGGATTAAAACAAAAAGGATTCTCAGGCCTTAAAACACCCACAGTACTGTAAGTCATTTAAGCCAAAAGAAAACTACAGACCAAGCAGCACTAGGACCTAAAACTGGAATTTCCCCATTGCAACAGGTAAACACAGTACTTGTAGATATGCTGGCCAAACCCCAACAAATAAAGATGAAGCAAAAACAATCAAGGTGGCAGGTAAAGCATTGAGACTGTACCAAGGACAGAATTGATTTAAAAGCCTAAGTTGAATTTTCTCTGTGTGTGTGTGGAGGGGGGGGGGGGGGAGGCCTTTCCCTTTTTGCCCGCAAAGGAACCACTAAGGTTAATCTTAAGGAAAACTATTCTATCATGTTTAACTTTCAAAAGCAATACCAAGAAAGTAATAAATACTATATTAATATACTTCTAATTTCACTCTAATAAAGATATCTACTGATGGCAAAGCTCTGTTTCCAGTGCCTTTTAAGCAGTAAAGAAATACTAGACTTAGGGGCTGGGCAAACCCCAAAAGGAGTAAAGAGATGCCAGGATTGCCGACAGATTTGCTATGAGCTGATTATCTAACCAAGTTGATGTCCTGATGTTAACAGCTGCCTGAGCTTACCTTAACCTTCACCCATGCCCTACACCACCTAGCTGCTCTCTCAGGGGTTCATTTCTTGTAGAGAATATTTATGGTACCCTAACTGAGAGCAGCTCTCCCCAATATCTTCTCACTTCCACTCTGCTCCCAGGGCACTTGTTAGTAACAGCCTGCTTTTACCTAACTTACTCCCATAAAAAAACACAACTGTTGCCCGGGACAATGATATATCACAAGACCTTAAGAAATAAAATCCAGATAACCGCTATACCTTTTCGTTTCTGCAATTTCCTGTTTTCTCTATGGCATGAGGGGTGGGCTACCTAGATCATACTTTCCTCCTACTATTATTTGTAGAAAAATATACAAGGGCTACAGAGCTGGAACAACTGTGGACATTGCTGGCCCTGTAGAAATCTTCCTTATGTGGTCCCAGGACAATGCTGAAATATGTATTCTAAGGTAAATGCCCACTGTGACTTGGGAGTTTATTTTAAATTGAATCTTTAATATGCAAATAGGAGATTCACCTGGGGCATCATAAGAATGAAATCTATCCTCCATCCTGTCATGTGCTTTTACATTAAAGGGAAGAAGAGTAATTTTTAACACACCCCTACAATGGTTTTATGCAAATTCTTCAAGCTAGGCAAATTATTTTTGTGTTAAAATTTCTCAACCCCATAAAAACAGGAGTGAATTTATGTGGCATTTTAAAACGATGTTGGGCACATTGTAAAGCTATTTCATCTCATTTATAAAGAAGAATGAACATAAAAACAGGACATGGCATAATTAATGATGAAATAATTTATAGCAAACAACTCCTTTTCCATAAACACGTATTTTCAGTGATCTGGTGCAAGTTATTCCCCTGCAGACCCCCAATCCCTGCCCTTGCCACCCCAGAGAAAATAGTATCAGGTGAAACTCACAATATACAGCATAAATTCCCTAACACACAAATTACACACAGTTCTCAAACTGGCTGCATGCTAGAATTTCTGGAGAGGCGTAAAAAGTACTGATACCTGGGCTTCACCACTCAGAGGGTCTGCTTTAATTGGCTTGGGCAGGGGGGAAAACCTGGGGCTTTGAGATATTTTTAAAGATCCCAGGTAAGGCTAATGTACAGTCTGGATTGAAATCTACTACTCTAAAAGTATTTTAAGCTTGTTAGGCCAACATGAAATTTAAATCACCCCTGTTAAATAAATTGAAGAGTAAACTCAGAGGCCATGCAGAAAGGTTGTTCCATTTCCAGTTCACCCTGCAATTTATAATTTATAGCAAGTTCAACAAATATTTCTTGAGCACCTACTATGTGCCAGGCACTGTAGTAAGCCCTGGAGACACAAGAATAAATAAGACAGACATGCCCTGTATCCATAGATTGTAAAGTTCAGCAAATAATTATAGGCAGCTTTTTCTACTTCCTGTGTTCCAGCTACTGTTCTTCCTGTTCTTGATATTTATTGACTGTATCCAGTGGTTCTGGAAATAGGTATTGGGATTTTTCTACCTGGAACTTCTGTTTTTAAATTTCTTACAAATACAGGTGAAAAACCAATGAACTCATATATCTTTATAATAGCAATAAGAACACAGGTAATTAGCATTTCAAAGAATCACCTGAAATATACATAGGACGCCTTATCTGCTTGTGACAATTTGATCCTCTGTTATGAAGTTTATGAGAGAAATAAAAGCTCAGCACAAACTATACTGACTACTCTTAAAATAATAAATATCTGATCTCCACCAGAAGTGTTCACTTGACTTATATCATTATTCTTCTTTCCATGATTATTGATGTGAGGTTGAGTATAATTTGAGATAAGCTCTAAAATATTTCCTAAGCTTTTCAAAACAGTACTTTTGGCTGTAAAGGGAGTGCAGAATAGTAACTATACCACACCATTTGTAGGATGTCATTTAATTTCTCTAGACTATGATCAGCTGAGATGTCTGCTCACAATGGTTTGATGAGGTAAATTGAAATAATTGCTCCATTCTTACGTGGGAGAACATGAACACAATGAGCAGTGTTATCAAACTCACAATGCAAATAAATAGCAGAAATTTGAGCAAGAATTGATTCAAAAGAAACACACATTTTAGTCCTGCATGGAGCCCACCACAACTTTCCCATGGCTGATGCAGGCTGCATAAATAATGCCAGCGAGACCTAGTGAAACACAGACATGTTCTCAAACATTTCTATTATATATTCACCAGGCAAGGAGTGCATTTTCCATTTTTTAATTAACAAAGATCTGTTTGATTCTCTCTAGAATACTAATTTTGAAAAAAGTTTCCTTATTGTTATAATCTCCAAATATTTCTTCCAGTACAAGCTTCATTTCAAAGCAATGCATGTGTGAATTCCTAACAAGGTCCATTTTTAAATAGTACAATGAGTCAGATTTCTTGGAGAGCCCAAGCCACTCTGGGTAGATTGCTGAAACTTCCAGGCCAGTAGGGGACCGCTTGTCATGTTCCATCAGTCACCCACCAGTGACGATGGCCCTGGGGACGTTGATGGCAGCCTATGCATGCACAAGATGGTAAGCAGATGAAATACTCAAAGCTGGAAAATATTCATATTTTGGAGTTTTCTATACTGTGGGTCAAGAAGGCTAACAAAGAGTTGTCTTGAAGATCCTAATAATAACTAAAGTAATATAAAGCTAACAGTAATTTACATCTTACAGATCTTTTGAAATCTCTGCTTGACCCTTTTCACTGACAAAGCACTCACCACTTTCTTGGGTAGCTCGTTCTAGTTTTAGATGGTTCTGGTAAAGAATTCCTGTCTGTCCACCATACGTTCTCTGTACCACACAGTTTCCATCTATTCATTCTACCATATGTTAGCCATGTAGATATTTAAAGAAACTTGTCATATCTATTACAAGCATTCTCTTCTGTGTTACAGTCCTCAGTCCCAGCAACAGTTCGTTGTACAATATATTTTCAGATGCCCTTCGATCGGATTCAACATATTTGAATGCTCTCTGGTCTGCAATTATTCCTGTCAGTGAGTTTGTCTCCAAATTAGACACAATATTCCATATTTGAGCTTACCAATGCAGATGTCGGAGGGAATATGTTTTCCCTTGTTCTGAGCACTTGACCTTTTGTTTCTATGCCACACTATGGACACAGGGTAAGTTCGTGGTCTACTGAAGCCCTCGGGGTCTTTCTTCATATCAACTGTTGTTGAGTCATGTTGGGTCTTTCCAAACCTGAACTAGTGCAGATAAGGTTTAGTATTTGGTACCTTATACTTATTCCTGTCATATTTCATATCTGTGGTTGAAATACATCATTCCATCCTATTAAGAAAAAATTTGATTCTGTCATCTATTCTCGGCTTTGCCCCGTTCAACATTTTTTAAATAACTCTTATGAAGACATGTTTTAAAGAGTACTTGCCATCTTTTATAGTTTGTGTCTTACACAAAACTCAGAAGTATATTTTCTATGTGTAACTGAAGCCCAATTCACTCATGCTTTCCTGAAACGTCACTTGGACAGAAGAAGACAGATCCTGAAACGGATTCCTTTCATATGAAGATTATAGGGGAATGTGCTGGTCAAGGCCATCATGCTCCTCTTTTCCAACATGTGTGCTGACCATGCCGTCTGGGAATTGTTCTTAGGGTTGAGTGCCTATTTAGATTCAGAGATTACTCAGTGGATTATTACCAAGATGAGCAGACCTATTACACCACACACCAGTAAGAAGTCCTTGAACCAACCACATCTGGGGAAGTAAGGTGGCTAAAGTGTCCCGGGATATTATTCTAGACTAAATAAATCAGGCATTAAAAAATGAATTGCTGGAGGAGGCTGATTGTCTGGAAAAATAATGGGAAGAGAGATAGATTTCCTGTCTATGAGCAGGAGTGGCATTCCCTAAAGGGAGCCAGATGATGGATATATAAAGATATGGATATGGATATGTGAGGAGTTTAAAATGATAGTGTATTTTTTTCACAGCATTAATTGCTATCTGAAAGTATCTTGTTTATTTGATTTTCAATTGCACTTTTCCTACCATCAAAATGCAAATCCCCACTTGGGCAGGGACTGCCATGATATATTTTTCTCAAGTGTCCTAACATCTAGAACAGTGCACAGAAAGGCTCTTAATTACTATGTGTGGCTATAAGGAGATGGCAAAAGACAGACTGATACAGAGCAGAACTTGAAAGTAGAAGAGCAAGGAACCAGACTATGTCCCTGAGAGAAAATATCTATTAAAAAATGGAAACTTATTAATTCTTTTCCTTTACTGGACACCTGAACAGCCTTGAGTGGTGGTCATGTGAGCAGTAAAGAGATTGAGTGGTAGAGGTGAACATAGTCACTTCCACATTTACCACTCTGCTGAAGTTCATGAGAAAGAAGACATAGCATATATAGTGAGCTGAGGGAAGGAGTTGTCAGAAAAGTGACTGGGAATGAAGTGAATACCCCTGATTGCATTAAGAATATGAGACCAGGCTCTACTTTCCCAAAGATGCCAGAAGAGGTTGACTCTTAAAGGGGTGGGAGGCTGTTATTTCATTTAATTATGTATTTACAAAATCATGAATAAAAATACCAAATGGACTACAGATACCTTTATGATTAAATGAATCTAATACTTTACATATAGGTGTTCAACCAGGGGGTCCATCTGATTCTATTATCATGCCTTATAATCTCTCCCTTGCTCACCACAAGCATGTCTATATTGGTAGAAAAGCTGCTGGTTATCTTAATGAGATGAAGATACACTGTGTCTATAGTTTATGGTTTTCCCCTTCATCTGCCAGTCCAATGATGCTCTCCACAAATATGAGGAAGTAACTTTGTCCAGTCTTGTTCTTAATGAGCCAGGAACCATCTCTTTCTTACATAATTATTCAAATATAATTTGTGCCCAGCCAGGCCTGGCTCAGTGGTTGAGCATCAACCTAGGATCCAGGAGATCAGAGTTCGATTCCCGGTCAGGGCGCATATCCATGTTGCAGGCTCGATCCCTGGTTGGGGGCGTGCAGGAGGCAACTGATCAATGACGACTCTCTCATCATTGATGTTTCTATCTCACTCTCCCCCTCTCCCTTCCTCTCTCTGAAATCAATAAAGATATATTTTTTTAAAAACCCATAATTTGTTAAGTATTTGCTCCAGAGAATTTTTGCACCTGGGATCCTTGAATCAAAAAAAGTTTTCAGATATGCATCTATAATCCACAGGAGGTAAAACATATTTTGATCCAAAAATTCTAAGAAAGAAAGTACCGATGAAGACACTTTATGTGTTAGGCCCCTGGGTGACTATTTTGAGCATCACAGTTACAAGTCATGGCATGACGGGCAAACATTTTTATAAATTTCATGAGGTCACATAGTATCAGTCAGTTTGAGGAGGCACCTCCCATCTGGCCCTGGGCAGACATCATATCATCCCATTTTCATAGGCTTCTCAGTAAAGTTATCATTCTCATTACATTTTGCATTTTTACAGCACCTGTAATCATAGCTCCCAGGCACTATACATTGCTAATTTATTATAGTCATTTCAATTTTGCTAGTTAACTCTCAGGTCCCCCGATGTGTTAAGCCCTAAAATCAGAAGGAAGAACTAAAACTCTTAGCTACTCAAACCAGCGTACATTCTCAGGAGCTAGGAGATCTGGGTTCTCATGCCCATTTTTCCACTACTTGGCTCTTTGACGAGAAGAAGTCATTTCTTATTTCTGGTCCTCAGTCTTCTCGTGCATAGAATGTCAGATTCAGACTAAATGGTCTCTAATATCCTCTTTGGATCTAAGATTTTCTGGTTTTGTGTACCAGAGTTCTCAGGAAGATGTATCTGATATATATCTGTGCATAGATATGGATTAATCTGTTCCTGAGGTCACTCTTACTTCACACTCTTTAAATGCATCATCCATCCTGGTGCTTGCCAGCTGACAGCTCCCTGTGGAGAATTCCATGTCAAATCTAATTCCATAAGGTCCTCAGAACCAGAAATAAATAGGAATGCCGAGGGCTAATTTAGATGTCCCAAGCTAAGCAAAGAGAAATGATTCCTTCACAAGATTTATTTTAGAACAAAAATGGTTTGCAGAGTGAAGTAAATGAAATAGCATTAACTTACAAGAGCATGTTAGTTAGCAATTAATGGAATAGCTTAAAATGTCAATTTAAGAGATTATCCTCGGCAAGGAATCCATTAACCACATTCAAACAATGCTGACAAAGTCCCTTTGGCTGAGGAGGAATTGGAGATATTGGGTTAGATAGAGGGGCTCAGAAAACATCCTTATATGTTTCTTGCCCTTCACCTACTCATAATTTAGCAGAAAAAAGTGAATCAAACATTTAAGTGAAGGGACAAGTTGAAAAAGAAAGAAATATATGAACTGATAGCACATGATAAATATTTGGAAAACCTTAAATAAGTTTTATATCCAAGTGCTGTAAAAACCTTAGAGTGGTCATTCTAGTAAAGGTAAAATTTGTTTTTAAAAGTGGCTTAGAAGAAATAAATACAAAACATATATTGGAAAATATCTGGGAAGAAGTGTTATCAGGTTGAACTTGTCAGAGTCTTTTTTATATTAAGATTTAGAGCAGTGCTCACCACACAGCACGACCAGACCTGCTCAAAAAACTTCAGAGCTCTGCCTGACCATCCCAAAAGTTAGTTTTCAATGATATGTCACCATAAAGGAATTTTTCGTGGAGACTGGGTTTTAGCTGGCAGCCACTGCCCACTTGCCGGGCCTGTCAATGGCCTGTACTCAACACTTTGTTCTTGTTATCATCAGAAAGATGCTCAGAGGCAAGGAATAAAGTAAATTCTTACCTGGAGAAGGTCCAGGCCCCAGGCTACAGGAAAATACCAAGCACATTTATGGTGTAGGCCACAGGGAGAGGGCTTGAAAGAATGGAAAGTGGGAAACACAATCAGAGCAATAATTAAGAATATTATCCAGGAAACCAGGAGAACAAGTGGATGTGTCAAGATACAAAATGGAGCCAAAGTGGCTTTCTGAACCTAGGAGTGGTTACCATAGCTCAATACCTGTTATGATTCAGCCAATTATCCATCAATTCCAGGAATGTATTAAAACAGAAGGAAACAATGATGAACCGCTCAAAGATAAACAGACTTTAAAATGAGCGCCCAGCCCTGGCTGGTGTGGCTCAGTTGGTTGGGCATTGTTCTGTGCACCTAAAGTTCACGTTTCAATGATCAGTTAGGGCAAATGCCCAGGTTTCAGGCTTGGTTCCCAGTAAGGGGTGTGCAGGAGCCAATCAGTGTCTCTCTCTCTCTCTCTCTCGCTCTCTCTCAAATCAATAAAAACATTTTTTTAAAAAAAATGGGCAATCAAATTGAGCTGTGCAAATGTCTCGGATGAGCTGGATTTTGTAGTCACTGTAGTCATGTGATAGATACACATTTGATCTCTGATTGAAATTTGTAGAGAAAACTAGTAAAACAGTTAATGCTAGGATAGAACATAAACTGATATGAACTATTTTTAAGTTTATAATTTCCCTTTTTCCCAAACCAGTCCACTGAAAATATAAAGCAACTACTTTATGCCAGTCACTCTCTTTTTTAGATGGCCTGGGCATTAATCTCTCTTGAAAAACACTCTGCTGAGAAATCTTGGAGGAGTAAACCCTCATGCCTATGATGATATCACAACTCACAGGGCATTAGAGCAGGTAAAATGCTGAGATCATGCAAAAAAAAAAACACAGAAAAAGGGACCTACCCACGTAGAACTTATAAACTATGTGGAGATGCCGGAGCTCCTCTCATCCAAGTCCTCTGTAACCTACCCTCACAGGAAACAGTGGAACTGCTAAAATAAAATAAAACCCACTGAAAAAACAGAATTGATAAAAATTTAAGGATAACGCTTTTCTTTTTTTTAATCCTCACCCAAGGATATGTTTATTGACTTTTAGAGAGAGCAGAAGGGGAGGGGAGGGAGGGAGGGAGGGAGGGGGGGAGAGAGAGAGAGAGAGAGGGAGAGGGAGGGAGAGGGAGAGGGAGAGGGAGAGGGAGAGGGAGAGGGAGAGGGAGAGGGAGAGGGAGAGGGAGAGGGAGAGGGAGAGGGAGAGGGAGAGGGAGAGGGAGAGGGAGAGGGAGAGGGAGAGGGAGAGGGAGAGGGAGAGGGAGAGGGAGAGGGAGAGGGAGAGGGAGAGGGAGAGGGAGAGGGAGAGACATCGATCAATACGCACCCTGACTGGGAATGGAACCCACAATCTCTTTGGTGCATGGGATGACACTCAACCAACTGAGCCACACTGGTCAGGGTGATAAATTTTTTCTTAATTTAAGTCTTGAACTTTCTATATGCTTTAACTATTACTAAAATCAATTTCCACATACTCAAATATTTCACTATGGTATCTCACAATATTTTAAAACAAAAACTATCTTCTTCTCAAACTGTTAACACATTTATAATGCAAAAGATCTCTATAATTAATACATAAGGCAGGAGAGAGGCATGACCACTGTCTTTTTTTTCCCTTCAAAGTGTGATTAGAATTACTTCATAAATTATTCACATGTTCTGCTAGAATAATAAAACAGCATCTCTTTCTCCATAAATCACATTACTTATTTGGAGTGTGTAGTAAAGTTTCTTTAAAATGTTTTGATAGCACGTTAGACAAGGCACCTCAAGCAATGATTAGTGTTTGGTTCATCCTGTTTTGAAGTATACAGTGTACCATGCTTGCATTAGCATCTGCTTCATCTGCACCTATTTCAGGTGAAGCATAACCCTTAAGGTATGCCAGGCCTTCGGCAGAATTGTGAAGTTGAAGGTAAGAGTCTCTTTATCTCACTCCCCCCACTTTTTTTGGTACCCCTCTTTCCCCTTTGAAAGCACCAGTACCCACCCACACATTGCATGAAGCCGAACCTGTATCTCACCATAAGCCTTTGTAAACAGAGGCAGACTCTCTCCCACTCTCATTTATAAAACAGACTTCTGACATCCAACCTGCCACACAAAAATTATCAGTCTTAGCACAGCTTTATTTATTAGTGTCCTTGCTTTTGGAGACAACATTAATAAAAATAACTGATCCAGGTTAAGATGATTTTTTTCTTTTGCATTATAATTAACGTTTAACTATGTGAATAG